>NC_058135.1:43509366-43564996 GCF_016433145.1 Gracilinanus agilis | reverse complement strand
CTACATTCAGAGGAAGAACTGCAGGAGAGGAAACATATAAGAAAAACAACTGCTTGAACGCATGGGTCAGGGTGGACATGATTGGGGATTTGGACTCGAAACTACCACACCAATGCAACCACCAACAATTTGGAAATAGGTCTTGATCAAGGACACATGACAAAACCAGTGGAAATGTGCGTAGGCCATGGGTGGGGGGAGTGCGGGGGGTAAAGGGGAAAGTAGGAGCATGAATCATGTAACCATGTTAAAAATGATTATTAATAAATTTTTAAATTTAATAAAAAAATGTATAATCACACAACAAATTTCCCTTTTGATCATAAAAAAAGAAAACAAAACCTAAACGTTTCTTACTGGCCCTAATTTCTTCCCTGTGTTCTCTGTCTCAAGCCTCTGGGAATAAACCTGTTTGAGCTGCCCTCTCCTACATACCCCATTTCCTTTATCTTCTATATACCTTCCCATACCTTCATTCCTCCTCCAATCACCTTATAATCACCTAATATCCCCTTTATCCTTCCTCACACCCAAATTGCCTTGTTGACCCACTCAGATTATCTTATTTACTTTTTATAACATATTATATCACATCTTTTAATAAGTTGATATTAAATTCTTATATGCTTTATACTCATATTTTGCAATTCTCAAATTCAGTTTAACTAGCATTTTTGGTAAGTCTAATCATTTAAATCTGCACTCACACATTACAAGTCTTAATAGATAGTTTTTTCAATGTAAGTTTTGTACATTCTCAAATTTAGCTGAAATTCCATTTTTTAACTGGTAGCTAATAAATTTACACTGTAACATCAGTACTTACTCAATTCCTTAGCAAATATATATTCTAATATGTTGAGAAAGGATCATGAGTTTTGGGAAAAGTGGGCAATGTTTTCTGGCTTCTCAAAATTACTTACTGCTCAAATGGGGTGGTATGAATGATTCACCCTCGGCTTATGATTTTCTCATGGATCAGTTTCTGTCTAAAAGGATCTGATTTTTGTGTTGTTTGTGTTGTTTCAATTGTGTTCAAATTGTATTGTTTCAATAAACTTTAAATTAAATCTTCACTAACATCAGTGTGATTAATGGTAGGTAGTTATTTAAAGAAGCTTTTTCACTCTTGGTTAAGCACTGAGTTAGATTGATGGTTCTGACTAGCTAGGAAAGTTTGAGCTGCACTTCTGTACTTCTGTGCAAAACTCAGAATCATTGTTTTCTAGGTAGCTGTCTGAATATAGTTTTCCTTAGATTGCATTCTAAAATCCTTTGTCATTTTCATAAAATATGTATCTCAGTATTTAATCTGTTGATAGGATTTAATGGTGGGATCAAATTTGTCCCTTTTTCTGTCTTTTTGATTTCTACATTCCCTCTCTCTTGGCCATTGAGAAATGGAAGGAGAAATGTTTGACAGATTATTTTTTTTGACTCTTGCCTCAATGAGAGCATAGAATCTCAAACAGCTTCTGTCTGTCTCCTTCATTCTTCTGGAATGAATGAAAAAGAGAGAGGTTTATTTTTCTCAAAGTGTAATTCTCCCATTGTGATCACAGACAGACAATAGATATTTATGAAACAGAACATAAAACACAAACACATTTTCCTGGGCATTTCACACAATACTCTGACAATCATAATGCATAAATTATATAAACTAGATTCTTCTTTTCATCCTGGCATAAAGATCAATTGTTGTAACATTTTTGTAATCATAATTTTGTAATCATAATTACATGATTAAAGAAATCTGTGGGAAAAAGGATGAGTCAGAAAAGGGTTAACTCTTAGCAAGGAGGTGGCTGACACATGACAAATTTTGTCTCTTGATTACCTTTTTTCATGCTTCAATAGATATTCTAAAATAAATGCACTTTTCGTCTACATTTTTCTATGAAGTGGCTCTGATACCTGCCTGAATAATTCCCGTGAATGCCACATTGCTGGAAAAGTTGTTTGTTTGATAATATGTCTATCTTGTGTACATGGGCTTTAGAAAGAGTTTGATTTAATTAAGTGCAGGGCTTGTTGGTTTTTGAAAATTATTAAGGCTTTTTAAATGGTCTATAGTTATTACTAATTGGATTTCTTCCAAAGGGGAAAGAAAAAACTATGGACAGAACTGGTTTTTCTGGCTGGAGGAAAGAAAGAAAAAAAATGTGGAGTAGCCAGTCGCTTCTGGAAGGGGGGCAGAGAGGAAAAATTTGTCCCATTTCTAAGAGATTGCCAGGCTGTTGGTGATTATTAACCGAACAGATAAAAGTTTTCTTTCCTTTGATTTGCTATTTCCCATAGCTTCTTTTTTTTTATCTTAGTATGCTATCTATCTTAGTGTCTTTTGTGTGTTAAAGGTTCTTTTCATATTAGAAGTTCTGATCTTCCCACCCTTCTATCTCACTTTCTCTAGAGAGGGGCTGCAGCACCCACAGGTGGAGGCCTAGTTGTCCTAATGGGAAGTGTCCTCAGCTTTTTTGGGGGGTTTGGGAGCTCATTTGTCCAAGAGTCCCTGGTCCTAGGCACCAAAATATGAAAGACCAACTCTCACTGGGCCAGTCTCTTGGGGGTGAAATGATGTTGGTGACACAAGGGAAAACAGCCAGAGAGCTAGTGAAACTTGCAGAAGGCTGTTCTCTGGGGCCATCTGCTGATTTTTATTTTTATACCTTTTTCTTTCTTTTGATCTCATACAGGGTTTGGCATGATTTTTCCCATACATCTTTTCTTAAAGATAATGAATTAAGTCACCCTTTTCATTTTCTAGTAACTTTTGATATTTTACAAAGTGTGTTTGACATATCTCTTGGGCTACAGTGGTAGGAAAGTACAGGAGACAATTTCTCCATTTATCATTTCATTGTTCTTTTATGTGTACTGCACCTAATCAGGGATTAGGGTGGGGGGAAACTTGGAGACTATTCTGGCATGTTTTTGCAGGCACCTGTGTATGGGAACCCAAGTTAGAGTTTTAATATTTTTAACATTAACTCACTATTTGCTGGTTTGTTTTGAAGTGACTTCTAGGGGAATTTCTGTATTACTGCATGTAAAGGTGGGAATTTCCTAGGAGTTTGTAGGGGGCAGGTAAGGGTTCTAATAATAGCCTATAATGTTCCTCTATATGTTCTTGGGGCTGAAGAGAGATATTGATTGCAATAATTCCAGTAAAAGGGAATGTTAGTGAGAAAAGAGTTACATAAGGGAATCTGAGTGGAATCACCATCCTTCTGTTACCTGCTGTGTGGGTTTCAGAGTTCATGTGGGACTTTGTGAATGTCATGAACTTTGATGGCTTCCAGCACCAGTCATCTGCCATGTGAATATTATTATCAGCTACTACCTTTTGGTTTAGGGTTTCAGTTTGCAACCCATCTGCAGCTTGCAATGGGATTGCCTGAGCATGGGGACTTGGGAGAATTGGGATATTGTTTGGCCTATTCACTGACCATAGAGATGGTGAAGGATAGAAATCTTTTACATTAGAGTTCAATGTAGATTTTTGTATCAGCTCAAGGACAAATTTTCCTGTTTTGTTATCTCCTTTGCTTATGTTCCCAGGAGGTCTGCTCATTTGGGTCTGTGGAGTTGTTGATGGTTGTTCTGACCCTTTAGCTCCTTAGTTGTTTGGATAGAGATCTCTTCTTCCTCTGCAGGCAGAACTTCTATTTTGGATGCACTAGAGTCTACTAAAATCTCTGAATAATTTTCTATTAATTTTTCACTTTGCTCTAGACCAATGATTCCCAAAGTGGGCACTACTGCCCCCTGGTGGGTGCTGTAGCGATCCAGGAGGGTGGTGATGGCTACACTTTTTTTGCATTACATTCTATTCTGAGTTCAATAAATAGTTTCATAATTTCCAGGGGGCGCTAAGTAATATTTTTTCTGGAAAGGGGGCGGTAGGCCAAAAAAGTTTGGGAACCACTGATATAAGGTAAATCTGACTGCTTTCCTGTATATTTTATGATTATTTATTGAATAAAAGATCACAAGAGTAAGATCAGGGAAAGAGGGTTATTAGGGTTCCCTATCTAATGACCCCAATCAATGGCAAGCCTTTCAGCCTCGGCTAAAGCTGGGCTGGCCTATAAATTCCTCTCTGCTTGATGTTCTTTTCCTATGCTAACTAATCTTAGGCAAATTTCCAAAAGAGTAAGTCTCTAGTCAGTAGCTGGCATAGGTGAGAGGTCTGTCTTCAGGACTGCTCCAGCCTACCCTCAGAGTAAACCCTTTAGGTAAGCCGACAGTTTGATTGGTCCATGCAGGTCTTCTTTGTGAACAGGAGCAATGGCAGGGATTTAGTAGTTGTCAGGGTAAGGTAAGAATATCTCAGGAATGCGTTTGATTTCTAGTCCTGAAGCCAGATCAGGAGTTGCTCTCTCCCGTCAGAGTCTAAGAGCACACCTCACCTCCTCTTGAGATTCTGTTGTTCTACCAAAAGCCCCTACTCTCAAGGTTCCAACTGACTCTTCCTCTTACTTCTCTGTTTCACCACATTTCATTTCATACTCTTGCAAAATTCCCCTCCCTCATTTGCCTACTTTAGAGGCAGTATACCCAAGCCAGGGGTTTCCTCATTCCTCAGGCAGGGGCAAAGGACCCTGTGGCATGGCAGCTGTGAGGCTGCGCACAACCTTGATGAAGAAGGTCTCTGCAATTATTGTCTCCAACCTGAACCAATGCCAAGAGGATACTGACCTCCTAAAGGGGTCTGGGGGCTCAGGAATACTTCAGACTAGCTCCCTAGGAGCTCCCGGGACAGAGAAAAGTCAAAGATCCTGACCACAGAGGGGTCAGCAAGGGCTACGCTTCCCTGGAAAGTGCCTTTCAACCCCCAGATAGATCCTTTGGTGATGATGGCACAGGGGAATCTTTAGCACAGGCCCCTCAGGAGGAACAAGTCCCTACTGAATCCAGTGGGAGATGTCTTCTAAAATGGCTCAAATTCAACAAACAAGCCTCAGATTCAGATGCAGCTCCAGAGAAAGTCTGGCATTAAGTTGCTTTTCTGGATGGATGGGTTTTCCTCCCCCTCCCCCACTGGGTTGCACAGTCCTTTGGGGTTTATTGCTTTAGAACCAGAAGGGAGCTCAGAGGTCATCTAAGTCAAGGCTCTCATTTTACAGAGAAGTAAACAGATGCCTAAAAGGTCAAATAACAGACTCAAGGCCACAAAAGCAGCAGAACCAGGGTTCAAATCCAGGGCTGCAAATTCTTAATTCAGTCTTGCTTCTCTGCTAAACCCCTCTAGAACACTGCATTTAACTAGGGGAGCCATCGTTTTGGTAAGGGAGAAGGTTGACAAGCTGGGGAGCATGGGGAGAGAACTGTGGGGATCAGGAGTTAGGGATGCTTATCTTTCAGAAGAAAAATTCATGCAGGGGGATCCCAGCAGGGTGGGATATTTCTGAAGGCATCACATAGAAGAGGCTAGGATGGGGAGTGAGTAGGGATGGAGAAACTCCCAGGAGAGAGCTGTCAACTCAATGGAAGGAACACTTCTTCATCAGAACTGGTGAATGAATATGGGGTGGAAATCACCAGAGAGGTAGGGAACTGTTGGTATGGTTAGGGCTCCTACAAAGGCCTTCTTCTAGGCCTTCCCAATTTCCAGAAATCACAACAATGAAAGGAAATATACATATTTATAGATGCTCTGAGGATACAAGAAGCATGGTCCAAGGTTCCCCCAACAAAGAGGAGCTCCTTGCTCCAAATTCACATAATGCAACCTATTATTTCATTGCTAAATTCATCTAGAAAGGGGTTTTTAACCTGGGGCCTCTGAACTTGCTTTTGAAAAATATTCAGGGGATAGCTACTGTAACACAGTGGATAGGATGCCAGGTCTGGAGTCTAGAGGACCTGAGTTCAAACTTGGCTTCAGATACTTCCTGTGTGACCTGTAATGAGTTATTTGTTATTTAGCCTATGTAAGAATAGAATGTAGTCAGATGTAGGTTGTATCAAGTAAGTTGAGATTTCTGGAGAGTTTTAAGATTTCTATGGAATGTTTAGGAGGTCAGAGGGACAGAATTACCAGAAGTGCCTAAGGTGAGGTTGTTGGGATTATAATGGAGACACTTTGGGGTTTGAAGCTCAAGAGTGGTTGACAGGTTAGTGTTTTCCTCTTGGACATTCCTTGAGGATTTTGGATATAGCTGGTTAGGAATAACTGGTGGTTGAAAATTACTGAAGAAGATTCAAACAGAATGGGATTCTGATTGCTTCCCTGATTCTATTCAGCAGGGGACAGAAAAGGACAACTCAAGTCTGTGAACCTACAGTGACTATTTTCTTTTCACAGCTGGAGTTTTGGAGACTTGTAAGTTTTAAAATTAATATTCAATGCCTCCAAAGTATGATAGTTATAAGGATTTATTAAAAGCACAGGAAAAGAGTCCCAACTCACCCTTTACCATGCTGCCTCCTCTCAAAAAAAAAAAAACCACCCTGTGACCACCCCAAAATACACCTTACAAACCACCCGCGAAAACCAACAACCAACAGGAAACAGCCTAAGAAGGAATTATGGATATGGTGAAAGGGAGTCTGGGTAATGTAGTTTAAAAGAACACAAGGTCTTTTCAACTTTACATTCCCCCTGTGACCCTTTGGGAGACCAGTCTCCTCAATGGATCATGAAAATCTAATCAAATTAAAGTTTACAATAATTCAGAGATAAAAGGGAAATAAAAGGGAGAAAGAACAAAACCAATGTTCAGTGTATAATAAAGCAAGAAGCAAAGAGAAATGAAAACCTATTTGATTTGAATGTTTTACAGAAAGGCAGCAACAACAGACAGGAATACTACTGGGATAAGAACCAGCACTCATTTAGCTTCCACGTACAGATTTTAATGTGCTCTAATTTAATTGGCTTGTCCACGTGCAATTTGAATGAGAAATCTTGAGCATCTTCGAGATTTTGTGGGGGCACATGAGATCACATGCTTGTGCTCACCTTTTTAGGGAGCCACTTTCCTAGTGTGAGTGCACTTGGCTTTATGTAGTGCTAGCTGAACTTGGCTTTTCTTGAAGCAGTTTTCATTCAGGTATGTGTGAGGAGAGCATGCATAAATTTGTGTTTGTGCACAGATCTAGTCTGCACAGAGATCCCCATGTGTGTATATGGGTTTGTCAACTTCATCAACTTCAGAGATGTGGTACACACACCCATACACACACATCTAGCTCTTGGGTCATTCAGCTTTCTCATAAAGGACTTGTAGTTGTAGAAACTGAATGAAATCAATTCGTGCCTCGAAAGATCAGGAGGCGTTGCCAGGGAGTTCAGTTGTTGTTTGTGACTGTTTTGCCTGAGTCCTTTTAAAAGTTGAGCCTTTTTCAGACACCAACTTTAGATCACTTTGCCTGTGAAAAGGAACTGGATGTTTATTTAGGATTGAATCCCTTGTGGTTGCCAAACTGTTAAGCTTAAAATGGATATAGACAGATGTAAATAGAAATATTCATATTTTAATTAAAGCCATGCTGGTAAAATAAAGATGACCACGTGCCTCCCTCATACCAAAGTCACCGCCTCCAATGACCTCAGGAGTCTTATACTGTTCTTTTACGTAATCCTGTCTACCTGCATTACAAGAGAAATCATGGGAAATGTAGTTTCCAAGTCCCCTAAAAGTCCACAGGAAGTTTGTCATATATCTAAATATTTAAAACTCAAATGACCTCAAATAACCCTCAAAGGAACCCCCAAAATTCCAAATAACACATTCCCCCCTGAGACTCAGTGAAAAGACTGGTCTTTCTCGATGGATCTTGTAAAGATAGTCAACTTCTAAATTATAGGAATTTGGGGATAAAAGAAAAAGAGGATAAAAAACTAGCCACATTGACAAAAAGCCAATTGGGATAGTCCCCTATTGGCATAAGAGTGTACATTCAAAACAGATGCATTCAACTCCTCATAGTTCAATCAACTGCACCCCAAAGTTCAATTTGGATCTTCATGATCCAGTGAAGGCTCTTCAGGCATCTTCATGGTGCCTTCTCCAAACAGGTTCATTGTCTGGATTCTGGGGAGATGGCAAATTTCTTAACCTGAAATTACTCTCAAAAGAATTTAAACTTAGGGGGCAGCTGGGTAGCTCAGTGGAGTTAGAGTCAGGCCTAGAGACAGGAGGTCCTAGGTTGAAACCCGGCCTCAGCCACTTCCCAGCTGTGTGACCCTGGGCAAGTCACTTGACCCCCATTGCCCACCCTTACCACTCTTCCACCTATGAGACAATACACCGAAAAGTACAAGGGTTTAAAAAAAAAAGAATTTAAACTTTACATTATAGATTATAAAACATACATTTCCTTTTGAGAATTACACATTCCCTCCCTGAAATTACTCCTAAAAGAATTAAAATTTTACATTATAGATTATAATACAGACATTATGATTATAAAACCTACACCCCCCCTGAGAAAAATTCCAAATAACACATTCTCCCCTGAAAAAGGTACCCCAGGTCAGCTAAGGATACATGGCTGAGTCACGGGGTTGTATGAAATCAATTAAGAAATAAAAAAGAATAAAATACAAATAAAATACAAATAAAAGAAAAAATTAACTTGTGAATGAAATGTAAAATGTCAAAATCTTATGTGCAAAAATGTATGAAAAAAAAACCAAACTTATAACAGGTCCTTGAATCAAGGCCCAATTAAAGTGATTTAAGCAGTTTGCAATTACTCATTCAGGAGCCAGGACTACAGAAATTTGCCATTCATTATATAAGAGAAATAACAGGACTAAATATATGTGCAAGGGAAGAGTATTTACCTGGTCCAATTTTCCTGCACCTTCTCAGGGAATAAGGCATAATGATAGCCAATCGTAGGTGCTTTACTAGGAATTTAAGTTAAGGGGAAGTCTGGCCTCTAAAATGTTAGAAAGCTGCAACCCCAAAACTCAAACACTAGTTTCAAGCCCTTCAGTATTGGCATAGAACTTCCTCAATCCATGGTCTGCATGACCTTTTGCTCCTTGGCACTTTGCAGATTTCTCAGTCAGTCTCCATGACCTTGTGGCTCTTTTTAGCACTTCTCCTGGAATCAGACAGAGACATTAATCACAGTCCCATAATATTTATCAATATATTGGCAGGTTACCATAGTCTAAGTCTTTTTGGGTATGCATTAATATTATAGCAAATATATATTTACATTAAGCTTATATTACTGTAAAATCAAAAGGATTAACATGGATTATATGTACTTTAAGTACAAAAATGAGAAAAAAGGAAAAAATCAATTGCTCTATTAAAAAAATTAAAAGGAAAAGCAATAAGAAAATTCAAAATTCAGGGGAAAAATACAGTGCTTTCAAGGATAAGAAATGAGAGAAAAGAATACATATTGCATTGCACATGCAAGGAAGAAAAATAAAAGAATGCTTTAAAAATCAAAAAATATGTAGCTTAGAATTAGTGAAAGGTTTTTCACCCAAAAATGAGATCCATTTCCTGTTAAGCTTTTGCATGAATTGTGAGTGTAAATGGTTTTTATAAAATAGCAGATTCATAATGCACATTCAAATAAAGTACCATAATTTCCAATAACACGTTTAAAGACAATAGCAAACAAACCTATTATTATAACCACTTGTTATGATGTTTAAAAAAATTGTATACTTGTCACAAGATATTTTATTAACAAACTCTATTACTGCCTCTATAGCAATTGTGGGGCAGAGCCTAAAAAAATCTGATTAAAAAAAAAACCTTCTGGGTCTAAATTATCCTCAGGAATTCTAGATCCTTCTGATAGGAAAGCAAGCTAAAATATTGAGACTAAACATCATGCATACAGGAGCTCTCCTGGCTTCCTGTGTAAAAAAAAAAAAACCCAGGTAGGAAACTTTCATATTTCCTCAACCCCCTTAAGACAATAATTCTTTATAATAAAATATACAAAACCTTATCCTTTAAGACAACAATTCTTTAAAATAAATATATAAAAACTTATCATTTATATAGAAGGGTACTAGGCATATAAAGTCAATTCTAAAGACCTCTCATAAAATTATAATTTAAATTCTCAAGGCATCAAAATCTCCAAGGTTACACAATTATCAAGATAGAATAAAAACTTAAGACATGCGATCCTATAGTTGAGATGACAAATTCAATATACATAAGGTTTATGGGCTTTTACAGCTTAAAAATGTTTAAGATGTTCATAAATGGTACAGATAACAGAATTGGATTAACAGAGGTAAACTTAAAAAATGAAATCTTAGGGAGCAGCTGGGTAGCTCAGTGGAGTGAGAGTCAGGCCTAGAGACAGGAGGTCCTAGGTTCAAACCCGGCCTCAGCCACTTCCCAGCTGTGTGACCCTGGGCAAGTCACTAGACCCCCATTGCCCACCCTTACCAATCTTCCACCTATGAGACAATACACCGAAGTACAAGGGTATAAGGGTAAAAAAATGAAACCTTAAAGAAATCAGGAAATACAATATAAGAAACAGATTACAAGCAATACAGTCAAAAAAACGTTTTTGGTTTTTTTTTTTTTACCAATTCTGATAGATTTGTTCACTATTTGGGAGTTACAATAAAATCATAAACAGAATTAATCTAGCAGCCAAAACTTCATTAGCTTAAAATGATTCAGTGCAACAGAAAAACCAACAAAACAATAAAATTAATTCACAAAACTAATCAGCAAAATACAATAAGATACAGAAACTTTTTTTTAAACAGAAACAAAAAACATTCAGTTCTGAGGTTTTAAAATCCACCTCTGGTCCAATTCAAGGTTCTTCTAACTGAGCTCTGCTCTGAGCACAGTGTGGATGACTCGATAAGGAGTATATAGTTCAAAGTCTTGGGCAGGCCTAGCATATGTACGGGGTGAATTTCTCCCCTGAGTTTCAGGCAAGATAATCGCAAGGAATAGTTTGAAATAAGCCATGTGGCCCATGCTTGCCATTCTACTTCCTGTTTGAAGAGTAAAAGCTAGGGCCCACGTGGAAGACAACTAGGTCAGGTCTTAGAAGAACCACTTATGGGGGGCAGGGTGAAACTGGGTAGCTCAGTGGATTGAGAATCAGACCTAAAGATGAGAGGTCCTAGGTTCAAATCAGACACTTCCCAACTGTGTGACCCTGGGCAAGTCACTTGACCCCCATTGCCCACCCTTACTGCTCTTCCACCAAGGAGCCAATACACAGAAATTAAGGGTGAAAGAAAGAAAGAAAGAAAGAAAGAAAGAAAGAAAGAAAGAAAGAAAGAAAGAACCACTGATGGGCCTAAAATTAACCACTGGCTCCAAAATGTTTCCTAGCACATAACTGTCTTCCTTATCTTCCCCCTATGATAGGCTTAAAATTAACCTCCAGCTCTAAACAGTTCCCAGTACGTAACTGTCATCCTTATCTCCCCCCTTCCTGGATGTCTGCCAGATGCTTCCTGACCCCTGACCCTGAAACCCCCTTGATGGATGGTTGTCAGATGCTTCCTGACCCCTGACACTAACACCCCCTTGATGACCCCCCTTCTCCAGAAACCCTATAAAAACCCTTGGCTAAGGAATACAAGGGGTCAATCAGGCAAGCCTCTCTGCCTACTGGCCCTAGCATCACTGCTAGCCAATAAATGAGCCTCTTCTTGCATATTGCATTGTCAGTGTGATTTCTCTGGCCACGACTGAATCTAGGCCAGACCTTAAAATCTGGGTCCAACACCACGTGGAGAGCAATAGTGGAGTAGAAGCTCCTTTCAGGTTAAAAGTCATTAATGTCTACGAGGATGCGGGCAATGTGTGTGTGGGGGGGGGTGGTGTTGCATACTTCCCAAATCTTAAGCAGCAGCAGCAGTCTCTGGGATCAGCATCAACCAGCGAGGCAGGAAGCAGCTCCAGAAGCGGCAGCCAAGGTTTGGGATCAGCGTCAGAAAATAGCAGCAGCAAGGCAGGAAACTGGCATTTGGATGGAGCATCAGGCATTCAGCTTAGCAGGAGTAGGGATAAGTACTGGGTGACAGGAAAAGGCTCGGGACCCAGGGAGGGTCTGGCAGGCAGGGCTGGCAGTCTTTGAAACCAAGTTCATGGGGAATATGTGAACTAGCAGCCAGAGAAGGGCTGTTGGAAAAATGGCACGTGGACAAGCCAATCAAATTAGAGCAAGTTAAAATCTGTACATGGAAGCTAAACGAGTGCTGGTTCTCATCCCAGTAGTATTCCTGTCTGCTGTAGCTGCCTTTCTGTAAAACATTCAAATCAAATAGGGTTTCATTTCTCTTTGCTTCCTGCTATATTATGCACCAAATCAACTCCACCCTCCTTTGTCTGATGACTTCAGTGAATTGTGCTCAGTCTAATTGGATGATGAGTTTTCCAGTTTAGAGACACATAATCAGCAACCAGCTGCCTTTTCTCCCTCCTCTTTTCTCCACTCGGACCCAGCATCACCTCCTTTCTTATTCTGGGACCCTACCTGTTCTTCCCTGGGACTCAATGGGTCTCCTTGTTTCTTGCTGAATTTGATTTCACGTTTCACAACACAGATCCCAAAGCTCTCAATAGAATTTATGAAAATTTGGAGCATTGGCAATGACATGATGTCTTGCCTTCCCCCTGATTCAATCTTGACCTGCTAGAGACAGGGAAGAGTTCAGACACCTGTTCCCAAGCCCTCATTCTTGGCCCTTGAGGGGCCATTCTCCCACACAGACCCCATAGCCTGGCTCCCCTTCCCTGCCCAGTGGCGTTGGGAGGCCAGCAGCTCTGTCTTTGGCAGAGTTTGGTTTTTTCCCTATTAGTGTTTGATAACCCTGTGTATGTGTGTGTGCTGTGTATACACACTTACATGTAGGTAGAATATGTGTATGTATGTGTGTAAATATATACACATGTGCATGTGTGTATATTTCTGTATACATGCATATATACTGTATCCTACTCATAGATAGACAAGGTTTAGAAAGCCTCTCTATTTTACAGAACACTTTAGTGATGAATTGAATTGTTACTCAATTATGCATGAATTGTCCCAAGATTGCTTTTTTCTTTTTGCAAAATGCAAACTAGTCTGTAAAAAAAATTATATCTGTATTAAAAAAAAAACACATACACGAGTAACCCATAGCAATACTATGCTAGCTAAATACTGTGGAATAAATGAAAAAAAACTTAACTATAATCATGGTCCTTGATATTTATAAAACAAAAAGTTTGTTTGTATTTCTTTTTTGCATCGCAGTTGATACATAGAAACACATACACACAAAAATACATACATCCATACGCACACATTTACACATAGAATTTTGGCTGAAGATAGGAATAAAAATGAAAAGGTTGAACCCCTATCCCCTCCCCTCTCTCTCTGCCTAACTAGTTTGTTCTCTTCTCAGCCTGACTTTTTGGACAGCTTGACCAAGAGAAAAATTCTAGAAGAAACCTGTAGCCAATACCAGTGGTCAATGGCTTCCAGGAGGGTCACCAAAGGCCCAGTTGGTCTAGAGAGCCAGCACCTTCCTGGCAAATCTCTGAGGGCCCATTCCTAACTGGCGGCAAACCAGAACCTCCCACAAGTGACCGAGCATGCCACCTGCTTTCCTTCCATGGGTCTGCCAGTTACCCACTCTCCACGGGGAAGCCCCCAATCATGGTTTTTCCCTTCAAAGGGAACCAGGCCTGGAACTCTACCAGGCTGGGCTCTGATGGTTTCCCGGTGCCATCAGAACTCTCAAACTTCTCCTGCCGTTTGGCGGGCTGGCACTCTGCACGTGGCTCGTGGACCATGTGACCACCATTCCCATCTGCGCAGGGGCACTTAGCTCATTTTTCCTTTGAGCTGAGAGGGTGGCTCCAAAGCTCGGACAAGGAGGCCGCAGGAGTAGTGCTGCTGTTCCACGAACAGGCCTGTTAAACCCAGGATCCATGGTGGCTGCTGTTCCAGGCCCACGCTTCTGCCTGGCCTATGCCCTGGAGCTTCTGCAGCCCAGAGCCACATTTCCTTGGAAGTCTCCACTGCCTTCACGACCTTGAAGCCGCTCTTTTCCGTATTTCACTCCTGCGCCTGCGCAGTGTCTCCAAACGTATTTCCCCACCCCCACCCCTGCTCATCCACTTTGATTTATGGCTTCCAGGTGTTAGGGTTCAAAATGGGTGGCCTCCAGAGGAACACACGAGACAATGCAATCAAGCAGGAGAAAGCTTTATTGCCAGTGCGCACTGGGGGAACTCAGCAAAGAGAGTCCCGAGGGGGCATTCAGAATAAGGAATATATATATGTTTCTAGGATATAGGTGCCTTTGTCTTAGGGTTAGCTAATAGCTAGACAGAGGGAGTAGGGATGCTTCCAGGTGCCACAGGATAGGATTCTTAATCTTCAAGGCTGTTCCGTTTAGGAGTTGTGTCCCTGGGCTGTCAGCCAGGAGTTGTGTCCGTGGAACCTTGAGTCAGAGAGATAACTGGCCTGCTTGGGCATGACGTTATCCAAAACCCCCTGCTTAATTGCCAAGTTTAGCTTTTTGGCCATAATATTCTTATAAGCTATTATTATTATTATTCCTGTTGACTCCTTAGGAGCATAGGGCCGCAACAATCTCACACCAACGGACTCTGTTCTGGGCAACTTCCCCCAGCTGGGCCCATGTCACTCCGATGGTCCCTGTCTTGTTCTCGGCATATCTATAATATTTCTATAAGCTTTTTGCTATAACACAGGGCTTCTTCCTCTCTCACTGTACCTGTGCTCCTACCCTAAACTCCTGATTGCATCTTCCCTTCTGCTCAGAGCTGAGGTTTCCCCAGAGCTGTAGATCTATCAGTGTTTCCATGGGTCTGCACACTCTATATGTCTGTCTACAATATATGTATACACACTCATTCTATTTTTGGAATCTCACCACCTTGTGAGCTGAAGAACAGGGACATTATTGGTCTTCCCACTTTACAGATGTGGAAACTGAGCCTGGCAAAGGATGCCCAGGGACACACAGATAGAATGTGCCTGGCATGGACTTTGAACCCAAGTCTTCCTGATTCCAAGCCATTTATTCCTTCTTACTAAATTTGCTAAGTTGGAGCCCCTTTGGAAAAACCCACAGGGATTGCTCCCCTTAAGGCTCCCAACCCATTCCTTTTCTGGCTATGCACGGCCCCCCATCCCACCCAGCCATCCCTCTCTTCTTGAAGTCATACCTCCTCTTAAATCTCACTAAACCAGCTAGCCCCTTTTCTGAATTTTTTTTAAACCCTTAACTTCTGTGTATTGGCTCATAGGTGGAAGAGTGGTAAGGGTGGGCAATGAGGGTCAAGTGACTTGCCCAGGGTCACACAGCTGGGAAGTGGCTGAGGCCAGATTTGAACCTAGGACCTCCCGTCTCTAGGCCTGACTCTCAATCCACTGAGCTACCCAGCTGCCCCTTTTCTGAGGTTTTCCAAGGCAATCCCACAGTTCTGATTTCTGGGAATGCCCCCATCCCACTTAAGCCTCCTTTTCTACCTTTTCTCTGCCAGGATTCTATCTTTAGCCTCATTCCAGGGGCCCCTAGGCCTGCCCCTTCCTCAAACCCAGGCCACTCAGGCTCAACTCTCCTTTCAGCTTCTGCTTTTCTTTTTCTGCAGTCATTCATTCAGTTAGTGCCTGTTTTGGGCCAGACACTGTTCAAAGCACTGAGGATACAAAAGCAAATCGTTTTTGCTCATTTCCCTTAATAACCAGTTGGCCTGAGGGCTAAGCCCCCTCCTTTCCTCTCTTGGTTTTTCCCCTCAGGCCCTGAGCCTCTATCCATTCTCTGGGGCCCTCTTTGGTATCTAGTCCCCAGCACCCAACTCTCAGCATCTACATTCTTTTATTTTTATTATTATTTTTAACCCTTACCTTCTGTCTTGGAGTCAATACTGTGTATTGGCTCCAAGGCAGAAGAGAGTGGTAAAGGTAGGCAATGGGTGTTAAGTGACTTGCCCAGGGTCACACAGCTGGGAAGTGTCTGAGACCAGATTTGAACCTAGGACCTCCTGTCCCTAGGCCTGGCTCTCAATCTGCTGTCCCCATCTACATTATTTTAGACTCAGATCTCCCTTCAGTAAATCCTCTGCAATGCTTGACCTCTTTTCCCTTTCTGGGTCCCTCTATCCCCCCAAATCTGGCCTCATAATTGGTTCAAACATAGAGATTGTTATGTTCAAATCCTGGGAAATGATGGATGCCACCTTGAATGACAGGGGAGGTAGTTGGAAGGCATAGAATGTTCCCAGATGCCTGTGAGCCAGGGGCAAATGTCAGTTGGCCTGGCAGTATAAATAACCCTGACAGCCTCTTGGAGGATTCTTTGGTCTTTGACCTTTGGTGTAGGGTCTTTGTGCTCTTCAGATCTTTAGGTCTCTGGATTTTTTAGCTCTTTAGGTCTCTGGGTCTCTGGGTGGTGAAGGGAGGCTGGGAGGTCTATGAAGAAGAGGGTAAGAAGAATCTATTTCTTGAAGACTGTGAGAGCTAGTATATCACCAAACACTGACAGTGAGAAATCTGAGAGAATAAGATCAACAACACATCTGCATCAACAGCAGTCCCTATTCCCTGGCTTGGCTGTGGCCAGGCTGGGCAGAGGGGTAGTGGAGAATAAAGCTCCAACTTTTACTAGATCAACTTTTACTAGCCTCCAGTCCTGTGAAAACTAGTTATAGATATTAGATTGACAGGGTCTCCAATCCCCATTTTTTATCCTGTCTACCCTTTCCCTGATTATACAAGTACCTTCCTGAGTGGTCTTTCTATCATGACCATTGGGAAGGAAGTCAACGCAGTCAGATTTCAAATGTGATTCAAAGCAAATCAAAGCCCTATAATAATTCATCCAAACTCAGGTTGGACCTGAAAGGGTTACCCATCCACCTAACCTTTCTGGGTCCTCTCTGGGCAACTGTTAGAAAAAAGGGGAAATTATAACAACCATCAAGGGTAAACGGGGTTGGTGTTCCTCCATCATCTGCAATTAGGGAGAATTCATAGATACATTCACATCACTGTATACCTGTATCTCCCTAGGCCTTTTTTGTTTATAACAAGATGAAACAAGTGAATGAATGGGGAGGTGATCATGTTATAGAATTTTCTGTTTAGCTAGGCTGCAGGAAACCACAAGTCACTTAGAGTAAGAAAAGAAGATTTATTACTCTTGTGGACCCAGACAGGATCATTCCTCCAAGGCCTGGGCCCTGAGGAAATAGGTTCTTGTTATTTTATACACTTAGGTTACATGATTGGACACATACAGATTCAGGGAATTACATGATTGGATGAAAAAGGGGATTGGTCCTATTAATATAAAAAATAATAAAGGCTGATATAATAATATAAATTAGTATTTTAATTAAAGCCATGGCCACGCTGGTAAAATCATTAGACCACACGCTTGTAAGAATTCAAAAATGCCGCCCAGCCATTATTGTTACCTCCCATCTCTTCCTGAGTCTGCTAGCCAAGAGGCTTCCTTTTGGATACTCCTCCCATTTAAACAGTCCTCTGCGTGGCAACGCAGGCTTTCCCACGCCCAAAGAACCAAACCAGAAACCCGTTGGACCACGGGAAATGTAGTTTTAAGGTCCCCACATGTCCATAATAAATAAATATATATATACATATATATATATATATGTACTTTTAGATGGCATTTCCCAAATTTCACTTTTACAGTCCTGCATTGTGTTGAAGCATTGTTCAAGGAGTGGGGAGGAGGAGGCAGCTTTTAGTTCCCAGACTTGTATAGTCCTCAGTATGGAATAGACAGTATAAGTCCAAAACATCAATCCATCATGGATTTATCAGGTCACAGCATGGGAAGCAACAGTGCCTTTTGAAGTGGAACTACTGGCTTTGTTCTGGAGTTCCAGCAGGTGCAGGGGAAGGAGAGACAGTATTGGTCATCCTGTTTGTAGCAAGCTTCTGGGTGGGTAAGCCAGGCCTTAGAATATAAGAGGGCCTCTAAAAGGGGGAGATCTGAGGATTTTCCACTACAATAAGAAGGCCAGAGGAAGAAATAGCCAATAGATTATTTTTTTGGTTATCTGTTAGTGCCATTGTTCAATTGTTTAGGCTGCAAGATTCCATTTGGAATTTTCTTGGCAGAGACACTGGAGTTGTATGCCAAGTCCTTCCTTCTCCACCTCATTCATTTTACAAATGAGGAAACTGATAGAAAGGTTAAGTGACTTGGTCATACAGCTAAGAAGTAACTGAGACTGAATTTGAACTCAAGAAGATGAGGCTTCCTGACTCTAGGCTAGCTGCCTTTCCCTGACTGTACTTGTGAGCTTATGAAGCCTTCTGGGCTTCTGGATCTACTGGAGGCTTGTTACACTTTTCACCACAAGATATTATTGCTGTTCCAGTCATTCATTTAGTCAGTTGTCAACGTTTGCTTTAGGATTGATTGTGTTTACTTGGAGGCTTCTGTTGGCTTGTAGGATTTAGATTTGGAAAGGATGTCAGAGAAATACTAGCCCACAGATTCTTTTTCTTTTCTTAAACTCTTAGTTTCTGCCTTAGTAACAACTCTAAGAGAAAAGGGGTTAAATGATTTGCCCAGGGTCACATAGCTAGGAACTATCTGAGGTCAGATTTGAACACAGGACTTGACTCCAGGCCTAGCACTCTATCTACTGTGCTACTTAAGTGCCTCTTAGTTCAGAGATTCTTAACCTGGAGTCCGTGGACAGACCAGTGAAGTGGGATGGGGGAAAAAGTGACATCTTTGTGTTCACTAATCTTTTATTTCCTTTGTAATCTTATGTATTTTTTTGTATTTAAAAACATGATTCTGAGAAGGGGTCCCTAGACTTCACCAGACTGACTGCCAGAGGAGTCTAGGACACACCAAAAATGGAGGAATCTCTGGTCTGAGGAGTAGACAAATCCTGTGGGAAAATGTGATCTCCCCAGATTCACATGGGTGGTAAGGGGGCAGAGCTGGGATTTGAATATTATCTTCTGATTCTAGACCTAATCTTCTTTATATTCTTTGACTTCTCTGTATATACTCTACCATTTCTTTTCCATACTAGTTGTATGGATTATTCCAGGCCCAGTGTAAAATGGAACCCTTTAAAATGGCAGCCCAAATCTCTTGAGTTTAGGTAAAATGTTTCTTGTATGTAACCCCAACATCCCCATGAAGTAGAACTCAAATGGACAAAAGTTAAACATTTATTTAGGTGTCAGGCCAAGAGCAGAGTACTGGAGCGAATTCTATCTCACAAGCATATATTAAGCACCTATTATTTGTAAGGCAAGTGTTCTCAGACAGAAATGAGAGGTGGGGGGATATAGCAGATAGAAAGACAGCTATGGAGTCAGGAAGGCTGGGTGGGTTCAAGACATGCCTCTGACACATACCACATGTGGCTCTTATCTTCTCATTCTCCTTTACCACTCTCTGTGATGTTGAGTTGTATCAGTGGAGGAATTTCTGCTTCGTGAGCTCTAAAACCCACTGTCCTGACTGTCTGCCCTTCATTCAGTGCTCACTCCATGCCCTCTTGTTATGTGAGCCTGAAGTCAGGGAAGGAGATGAGAAGAGCCCTTTGAAATGGGGCCCTCACCTCTCCAGCAAGAAAACACTGTTTTTCCTTTCCTTTAAAGCTACTGTGTAAGAAACAAATGTTGTCGTGTTTCCAGGATGCCTACCTGCAGCCTACCAGGCAGATTATGAAGCTCTTGGTTCAGAATGATGTAAGAGGGAAAATTAGATATTGTATTTAAGGTGTGGTCACCAGGAATCAATCAAATTCAGATTGATTCCATAATTAAAATAGACCCAAGTCAGGATGGGTTTTATGGTAGTTTATTTACAATTAGGAAGGTTGGAGGTGGGGAAATAGAGAGAGGGAGAGGCTGGCCCGGACCAGCAGAGGTCCAGACTGAGAGAGGGTTAAAAGGCTAATTAAACTAGGCTACTAGTCACAAGGCCTTAGCAATTAGAGAGGCAAAGAAGCCCCCTTGAAGTAGAGGTTCTGGAAAGGCCAAGGTAGGCCAAGGAAGTCAGCCTAACTTACCCACATGACAATTCAGAGAGGAAGCTGCCTGAGGTCTCAGCAGAGGTCCTTCAGCACAAAGTTCAAAGCAGGAACTGCCCAACAGGAAGTAACCAACATACTTTAAGAGATCGTGTCTTTCCTCACTTCCTGTGGGTCCACCTCTAATTCAAGTGGACAAATGGCAGCCTCAACACTGTTTTGGACTGCCCAAAGGGCAGTCCCTTATTCTTGATTTGTTACTTATTGTCACATGTGGGTAACTCGTCTCCCCTCCCCACTAAGGGAGGTGGGGATGACATTATCTCTGGTGGCTAGAGTCTAACTATGAATGGGCTTGAGCTAATTCCATTTTACACAATGAGATGATCTGCATCTGCCTCATAAGCATCTATTTTGGTGAGCAAGAGTGGGGTATCTGAGGGAGATTGTGAATCATCTGACCCAGCAAGGTCACAAAGCAAGCTTATGTCAAAGCACACTGACTGGGCTGTCCCTTTTCTAGTCACAACAACTGGATTTGATGGGAGGAGGGAGGGATAGATAGCCCAGAGAAGTCTAATGCCAAGAAGTGTCTGCCTCCCCATTATGTTTCTGCTCTAGGATGATCCTCTCCTCTGGGGCTGTCAGGTTAGGGGATGTCAATCTTGGTTACTAGAAAGGCTTAGTGGGTGACGAGCAGGTAGTGAATTCCATCTCACCCAAAAGATATGACCAATGAGTGTCTCTTCCAAAGTGGCTATTCAATTCTGTGTGCAGGCGACTCTCCAAGGTGCTAGAAGTTATGTGTACAGTTTTGGGGAAATCCAAAGTTATTTGAGGAGGGAGAGATGGCTAACAATAGGAGAGACCAGGGAAGGTTTCCTTGAAGAGACAAGATCTGACTGAGCCTTAAAGGTGGAGTGTGGGAAGCCGTTCTATGTATTAAAACCTTTGGAGAAATAGGATCAAATTTAGGGCCTGTTATCTGGATTCCCTACGTGACCAATCCAGGCTGAGGCAGTCTTTGTGTTTGGTCCTGGTCACCTGAGCCCTGAAAAGCTCTGGTACCAGCAGGTAGGTTAATCCAAAATCAACTTGATCCCTCCAAGAAGGCTATTAGGAGTCATTTAGAGAAACAGAGTCTGTAACAGATATTTTATCTGGATCCCATTACAAAATCATTGGCAAGTAAAACTGTGTGTATGATTTTTCTGCACTGCATGTCAGGATGCAGACTGAATGGGCCATCTAAGATAAAAATCTGAGGCTCCTCTTTTGACTCAGTCTTTGATCCCCACCTTTCTTAGAATTCTTATTGGAGACCTTTGAAGTGGCAGACCAGCATCTACTGAGTTAATGATTCCTTTCCTAACAAATGTTAATTAGATAAGAGTGCATATTCAGATTAGAACTGGCTCCTTTAGGATTTGACTGGTGAGCATCTCCCTGGGATATTTCCTCTCCTGGAATTATCCCCTCTGAATTGGGGTTTGGAATTTGACCATTTGTCTTTGCATCTGTATTCTTTAGACTTCAATGGATTATACGTGATTTATTGCCCCTTACCAACTGTGACTTTTTTTACTTGAGAAAGATATATAATAAACTTCGATGCCCGCAGAATTCGGGACAGCATGGGCTAACCACTAGTCTAGTTGTTCTCATTTTCTTTCTCCTGCTTTAACCATCCTATACCACCATGCCGCTCAGGACCCCAAAAAATCATATAGAGGCATGGCCCCCTATAGTGGAGAAATCATCTGAGAGGCAGAGATGACGAAGGAGAAGCCCAGGCAAGTCACAGGCCATGGCTGGTATCCACACACAGTGGCAGTAGCCAGAGAGGGGAATTCAAGAAACAATGAGAATGACTTAGAATGAAGGGAAGTGCTGATAAAGCTTGAGAGATTGGTGGGAGCCACAGTGGAGATGGCTTGAAGTACCAGACTGAGGAAACCATATCTTATCTAAAGGGCAGTAGGGAACAAGTTGGGGTTTCTGAGGTGGGCAAAATGGTCAGGCCCCTACCTTGACTAACTTTTTTTTTAAACCCTTGTACTTCGGTATATTTTCTCATAGGTGGAAGATTGGTAAGGGTGGGCAATGGGGGTCAAGTGACTTGCCCAGGGTCACACAGCTGGGAAGTGGCTGAGGCCGGGTTTGAACCTAGGACCTCCTGTCTCTAGGCCTGACTCTCACTCCACTGAGCTACCCAGCTGCCCCTCCTTGACTAATTTTTGATGTTAGCTGATCTCCCCCAGATCTTGCCGAAGCAAGAAAATCCTATTTCTCCTTAATTGAGTCTTTGTTCTACAATGGTGATTCCAAATTTCCTCTTCTCCTCAATCTCTCAGCATCCTGACTCCCAACTTGTCAGCTCACCCCAAAATGAAGGCCTGTTTGCTGAGAACATCCCCTTTTGTTTTCATTTTAAATCTCTGATATCTCCCACTCCATCCTCCAGTCTTTGATAGAAATAGCCCTTCTCTCCTTGTGAAGGTAGCCCCAGCCCCACTATAAGGACTCTTCATTCCATGTTTGATGGTTGCTTGAGGAGATCATGGACCTTGGTGTGATAGACATAGAGCAGGAGCTTAAGAAATGTCTATTGACTGACACAGAAGAAAAAAAACTGTTTGAACACACGGGTTGATGCAGACATAATTGGGGTTGGGGATGTAAACTCAAAATGACCACACCAATGCAACTATCAATAATACGGAAATAAGTCTTGATTGATGACACGTTAAAACCAGTGGAAATGTGCGTTGCTATTGGGGGGGGGGAGGTGAAAGGGGGTGAAGGGGAAAGTAAAAACATGAGACATGTAACCATGGAAAATTTAATATTTTTTAAAATAAAATATTTTTTAAGAAAAGAAAATACCCCAGTTCCTGCTGTAAAAGTGCCTATGCTCCAGCATAGGGGCAGACAGGAGCCCCAATAATGCCAGTCCAAGTTCAAATGTGAGAGAAGTAGAGAAAAGGTAAGCAAGGGATAGAGATCCTAGATGAGCAGATAAAGCCAGGCTTTCTTTCTGTAAGAGGTGGCACCTCAGATGGGAATGCAAGAAGGGAAGGATGCCAGGAGGCAGACTGTAGGAGAGAGAGGCTGAGCTGTGTTTGTCATCTGGAAGCATACTCACAGCTGTTTGAACTGAAGAAGTGGGAGACCCCCAGAAAAATGGTACATCACTGACCTTTTTGTGGCAGTCTTCTAGCAAGTAGTGGACAGACAGCCCCAGATTCAGTTGTACAATAAGCTGAATAAGGACTAAGCAGAAAAAATAAGATTAAACATCTGACAGGCTCACTAGGGGAGAAACTAAGATGGAATGGAACATGTTTTTTGCCCTCAAGGAACTTATCCTGTCATCTGAGGGTGACAGAATGGATGGGGAGAGAAATAGGGATAATCAAAATAGCCATGTGAATGAATGAGGAAAGTATCTGGTGAGGTCTGAGTGGGGCAAGGTCATAGAATATGCTATCAGAAGATAGCTCTCAGCGATCCAGGACTCATCTTCACTAGCCCTTGAGTGGGAGACAGGACCTCACCTTTCTATTTCTAGTGTATTGAAGACTTGAGTTCAAGCCATCCCCCCCACTCCAGGTAAACATAGGCAAAGGGTCTGTCCCTGGTAACATAAAGCATAGGGCCTGCCCTTAGTAATACAAGAAGGAAGAAGCAGTGGTGAGATTCAAACCCAGATCTCCTATTTATTATTATTATTATTTTGGTCTGGCAAACAGAAATGTTTATTTCCCTCCCTCCCCTTTCCTAAAATGCCTTGGGTAACAATCATGGCAACAGAGAGCCTAAAAATAAATGTTTTTTGTTTGTTGTCCTTTGAATTTGCAGAGCAAAGGAGAGGTCTATAGTGTTTTGGTCCAAATTCTAAACTAAACCCCTTCCTAACTCTTCTGATACTAAGCAGGGAGGGCCCAAACAAGTCAGATAAGGAAGGGTGCCCAAGGTTACTCAGCTAGGTACCCTTCCTCAGCTTCTTTGTATTCTGATTTCCTTATCAATAGAATGAGGAGAGTGGTCTTGATGGCCTCCAGGGTCTTTTCTGATTCCAAATCTATAATCCCATGTTTAACAGGTCCAAAATATATTCATCATTTTTCCCTCTAAACATATTCTTTCTCCAAGTTCCCCATTTCTATTGGTGGTTCCACAATGAAACTCCTATAGTTCTTTTGAATGTGGAGAGCATTCTTTTCCATAGATCCCTCAGAATTGACTTGGGTCATTGCATTGTTGCTAGTACAGAGGTCCATTACATTCAATTTTACCACAGTATATCAGTCTCTGTGTACAATATTCTTCTGGCTCTGCTCCTTTCACTTTGCATCACTTCTTGGAGGTCTTTCCAGTTCACATGGAATTGCTCCAGTTTATTATTCTTTTGAGCACAATAGTATTCCATCTGTGTAAATGGAATTAGCTCTGGCCCATTCATAGTCAAAACTCTACTTACCCGAGATGATATCATCCCCACCTCCCTTACTGGGGAGGGGAGATGAGTTACCCACACGTGACAATAAGTAACAAATCAAGAACAAGGGGCTGCCCATTGGGCAGTCCAAATCAGTGTAGAGGCTGCCATTTGTCCACTTGAATTAGAAGTGGACCCATACAGGAAGTGACAAGAGACACTATCTCTTCAAGTATGTTGGTTACTTTCTGTTGGGGCAGTTCCTGCTTTGAACTTTGTGCTGAAGGATCTCGGCTAAGACCTCAGGCTGCTTCCACTCTGAATAGTCACATGGGTAAGTTAGGCTGACTTCCTTGACCTACCTTGGCGTTTTCCAGACTCTACCTTAAGTAGGCTCTTGTCTCTCTTGTCTCTCTGATTGCTAAGGCCTAGTGGCGTGTAATTTAGTTTAATCAGCCTTTTAACCCTCTCTCCGTCCAGGCCTCTGCAGGCCTAGACTAGCCTCTCCCTCCCTTTATTTCCCTACCTTTTACCTTCTTAATTGTAATAAACTTCCTTAAACCCGATCCTGATTTGGGTCTATTTTAATTATGGAATCAATCTGAATTATTGATTCCTGGCGGCCACACCTTAAATATATATCTTATATTACCTATAATCTCCCTCTTACACATCACCAGCATATACCTCAATTTGTTCAACCATTCCCCAATTGAAGGACATACCCTCATTTTCCAGTTTTTTTGTCACCACAAAAAGCGCAACTATAAATATTTTTGTACAAGTCTTTTTATCTATGATCGCTTTGGGGTACAAACCCAGCAATGGTATGGCTGGATTGAAGGGCAGGCATTCTTTTAGAGTTCTTTGGGCATAGTTCCAAATTGCCATTCAGAATGGTTGTATTGGAACTGGGGAATTTTCAATCTTTGTATGCCCAGGACTTAGCCCTCTACTCTTCCCCTAGTGGGCTGACTAAATTGAATGCGACTATAATCTAAGTTTGGTTACTGTCATTCCATATTTTTATCCCATGTTTTTTGTTTTGTTACCTATAAGGGCCCTGGACATTTGTCTATATTAGTATTATTTGCATTAGATGCTAATTGGCTAGAAGGCAGGCTCTGTATGTGTATGTGAATGTGTATGTGTGTGTGTGTTTGTGTCTTCCTTATTCAGTTCAATAAGGAATGTAATAATTTCTTTAGATGAGAATGAAGGATGAGCTTCTTGCCCTTACAAGGTAACCAAGGGAGGTCCACCATGCATTCCCCTTGAAGTGGGTAAATAGAAGGGGAATGATGGCGGAATGCTGGGGTGATTTGGTTAACTGCCAGAATACTTAAAACACAAAGGAACAATACCCACTCCCACAAATAATGGACAGGGCTTGGGAAATGAGTGGTGACAGCACTGAGGGGATGACAATTGAGGCCAACTGTCCTTCTCACTCTAGCCAGAGATTAAATTACACTATAGTGGGTCCTCTGGGTTATGGAGAAGGAAACGAACAGGAAGTTATAAAAACAGTTTAATGAAGTTAGAGAAAGGGAAATGGGAGAGGATTTGACTAATCTAACAAGGAGAGCTCAACAAACTGTCAGTTAGAATGAGGAGTTGGCTAGCTTCTCTCTTAACTCTAGCACAGACAGGCAGTGTTATGATGATAATAACAGATAGTTTGGAGAAGCAGATAAATGTGTCAGGGCCAAATAGAGCTTTAAGTCAAGAGCCAGAGATTGACAGGCTTCAGTGAGGAAAGGAGGGGGTTAAACATTCCTGGCTCTCAAACCCCTCCCCCTCTAACTGCTTCTGCTTCAGTTGATAATGAAGACAGGAATAAGATTCCTCTGGTAAGTTTCAGTTATGGCTGAAACCCCAATTGATGTTCCTTTTCTTAAATTTATATTCCTCACGGGTCAGTATGATGAGTATATAGAAATTAGTTATCTAACAGTTGAGGACAGAGGAGATCTTCTTAAACTGGCAGCCAACAGGATTCAAACCAAATGTACAGACTGAGTTGTGAGTATCTTCCCAAATAATTATCAGGCACAGATTTGAAGATAAAAAGTTATATTAGGAATTAACAAGGAAAATTAGAGAAGTTAATGAAGGTTTTAGGATAATGAGAGGAGACCCTGAACTGTTAAATTGATGCCCCTTCCCCCTCCTCACTGGAGGGGATGAAGCACTTAACTAAAACTGGCTCTCTTGCTATTGATAAATATCTTACTCTCTAATCACTAAGTAATTATATAATTATATTAATGAAGAATAGTAATAACAAACAGACTAACCCTATGAGTAGAAACCACTGGCTTATGCTACAATGGCCACCTCAGGTGAATCCTCAAGTCAGGAGTAGCAAGCAGAGTGTCTGCTCACATCCACTCCCACAAATTAACTGACTCCAACCCTTCTCAACTGCCCCTCACCCAAAGTTCTCCAGGGGGGTCCCCTGGAATTCTGGGTGAGGCTATCTCTGTACCTTTGCAAAGATTCCATGCTTTGCATCTCCACACAACATCAGGCAGTCTGGCTGGAACAGGAGAGGCTGCTAAAGGGCTTTGGAGACAAGGGGATTCTCACACCACAGGAGATACTGATCCAATTTGAATCCTTGATGGTAAGGTAATTGGAAAAAATCCTTGGTCAGCCAGTAAAATCCACAAGACTAAGGAGAAAGGTGCTTTGCAATTGGTCCACCCAATTGCAGTGGCTTAACCTTTCTCCAGCCTAGGCACTTGTTTGATGTTCACACCCAAGATCTCCAAAGGTTTCAGGTTACAGACAATTAACTAGATCACAGCTGCTAAGCTCCTTCTTCCAGCCTTGACAGTTCACTCCAACTCTTTCGAGCTCCTGATGCATTCTATAGAGAATGTCCATGTCTGCCAACAAGATCTTGCTTATGCATTTCTACATATCTATCTTACCTATCTTTATATTCTAGTTTATAAATTTGCCTATAACACCCTCAACATTTAGAGTCTTTGGAGTTTTCTCATTTTCTAGTTTCCAGCCCATCAAGGCTCAAGATCTATGAATTTTACCTAGGTGCTCTTGGCTTTCTCAGCCATTTCTGGTATTCCCTGTGAGATGTTCTTCACATTGCCTGGGCAGGAAATGATTCTGCATGTAAGCACTAGTTTCCTCCTTTAGAATGAGCCTTACCAATGGGATGGCACAATTTGTTTTATCTTTCTGAAGCTTTTTCTAATATGTAAAGTAGTGATGATAATCCTTGCTCTGTTCCTCACAGAGTTGTGAAGGAGAGTGCTTTTCCAGTCTTAAATACTCAAGCTTTTGCTATGATTTTCTCCACAGCTTTTGTAACATGTCCACCATAAGGGGCTGCTTAGCCACAGTGACCCTCCTGGGCAAAATGGCAGATGCCATCTTTTCTCTTGCTGATATTCTCATGATAGAACATAGTAAATGCTGCTCACTCAGCTCTTCTCCCTGCCTTTGATGCAGCCTTGACTTCTCCATTATCTTTTGTTCCTAAAGGGCTTAGTACATGTCTTTCTCATAACCTCAGTTACCTTATCTCTAATGGGCCTAAGATCTAAGTTTTAAAGTAGTTCCATTATAGAACTTTTGGAGGAAGATGCTTTGTACACCAAAATGCCAGAGAAGGGTAGCTAGGCAGTGGAGTGAAAAGAGAGCCAGACCTCAAGACGGGAGATCCTAGATTCAAATCTGACCTTGGATACTTTCCAGCTTTGTGACTGTAATCTAATTGGCAAGTCATTTAACTCCCATTGCCTAACTCTTACTGCTCTTCTGCCTTGGACAGAAAGTAAGGGTCTTAATAAATACTTGGAAATGGGAGCTACTGTTTTCATTGTTTTAATTTGGTGCCTGTTCATGTGTTTGTTTTTTTTGGCAAGTGGGGAGGAAGAGACTGAGACAATGGTGATAGAGTGGGAAGAATCCTGACCAGATCTGGAATCAGAAAAACATTGGTTAAAGGCCCATCTCTGGTGCCTCCTGCCTAGATACTTCTGGCAGATTGTTTCCCTTTAACCTCATTTTCTTCCTCTGTCAAAATTAGGGGGTTGGAATAAGATGCCTCCTTGTTCTGAAGCCAGTAACTTTGTCTAGAACTCAGATCTCCTGACTCCCCACTCAGTCTTATGTCTATCCGATTTCCTTTTGAGGTTTTAGAATGTGATGATCAATAGTTTCTTCATCTGTAAAATGAGAATGTTAACACTCATACTGCTTCCTTAGTTGGGCTATTGGGAAGATTGCACTGGGTGAATGTTTGATATTGGATTGATGATAGCTTTTGCACATAGTGGGTCTTGGGGTCTCAATGGCAATCGCTCCTGCCAACATACATGGTTATTTTTACTGTTTCCCTGGGCAAATAACCTCGTGGAACAATAGTTGAGGAGTTCAGTGTACCCCAATAAGGCAATGAAGGCTGCAGTCTGCTATATGTATGGGAAGCTGTTTTCTTCTCCCACTGTGGCAGAAAAACTGTCAGGTTAGATATTAATTGACTGGGTGAGGGAAGCCCCTGATCCCTGCCCCTTTTGTCTTGTGGCCCTGACAGTTATGTTTTTGTCTCATTTGTCATTTTAGGGGTTTTGTGCAGGTTGTAATTCCCACCAGACAAGAATCATAGAGCTTAGAGCCAGTATTCTAGGTAGGGTCTTGCAAATAGCCAGACAACTCAACAGAGAACCCCAGAAAAACTAGGGTTCCTGGGACTTGAGCCCAAGGGGTTGCATTGAACTTGGAACTTGGGACTTATATACGGGAACTATGCAGGAACTGAGCTAAGCTGTGAACCCAGAGTATGAGGTAGTGCTAAGGAGATTACACTTGTGGAAAATTGTCAAATGATCTGAAAAATAATCAAAACTACCAAAGTAATATTAAGAACAAATCTTTAATCAAGACAAGGGAGACAACAATCCAAAATACCATGCCAGGGCACAATTACTGGGATGAATTACACTGAATTACACTGAACTACAGAATGCAAGGTGCTTATATAATTTTAGGGAGAGAAGAAATGGATGGATGGTGTGGGAATTTTCAAAACTTGAGAACTAAGAGATAGCAGTCATGGATGCTTGGGAAAGATGCATTAAGCTAGGCTCAGGTGTTTAGGTGATAGAGATATGATTGTAGGTATTTGGGGTTCATTGTTTCTTTTATACTCAAAAAGGTGGCCCCCAGCCTTGTTTTTGTAACCTATACCCTAAGAAATAGTATGGAGCTCTGATGCTATCTGAAGTTTGATTTCTCTGTGTTAGATCATTATTTACAGACCTAGGCATTTTCTCAAATTGGTTTATACTTTATAACCGGTTAGTGCTTTAAAGTTCCAACAGCAAACAAAGGCTGTGCTGTCCCAGGAGAACAGATGCATATCTGTGAAATTTCTTCTTGCCTAGGAAGTAGGTAAATTAAATAAAATGTTGCATTTAAAACAAATAGGTAAATTAAATTAAATGATCCCTGGGAGCTCTGGTGATAGGGATTAGGGTTCTCCAGAGAGTTGCCTAAAGTGAAAGGGCACTTCAAACCCTGAGAATACATTTGTCCCCATAGGAAGAGGGTTTTAGTTGACCAGGTAATGCTCAGGTAGAATAAATATTAATAAGTAAAAACACCAGAATATTACCCATAATTTGTCTTCTAGAGATTTCTACATCACTGGGAAAAGATGCAGACTGACTTATCCTCTGCTAACCTGTGATTTCACTCCCTTCTCTTAGGGTCCACTTTATAAAGATTATGATTAAAATTTTCTGGAGAACACATCCTAATTTATAATTATTTATTAAATAATTTTTAAAAGGCCAAGGAAGGAGAAAGCACCAGTCCTATGGGGCAGGCTACCTTCCCTTCCCTGAGCAGGGATCAAATACTCTCTCACTCCAGATTCCAAGGAAAAAAGCCCCTACTTCCTCCCAGTGCTGCAATTTATGTTCTGTATGCTGTCCCTTTCCCAAACCTCTTTGATTGGACCATTCTGACCTCACTCCTGACAACAGACAGGTTTTCTGGGGGTCAGGAGTCAGGAGATCTTTAGAATGGCAGCATAGTCTACTTTTCTCTGCCATACTATCCTAAGAGAATTGTTTACAGATACACAAAAAAGTTTTGTCTTAATTTTATTCAGTCAGGGAGTAGGGGAAGCAGCACATTGTAGCTTCATTCTTAAGATTAAACTTTCTTCCCTTTATAGTCAGTCCATTGGGATGGTGAAAAAGGGATTCAGGCTAGTGTTAAAATTTCCCATTACTTAACCCCTCTCCCCCTCCATGGGCATATGAACAGAAGAAAAAGCTCATGAGGTTATAGGGACCATAGCCTCTGGACCTCAAATGAGAAAAAGTATACCTCTCCCTCAAGAAGCATTTCTCTGAAAATGCTGGCATTAGGGACAAAGCTCTGACTGTCCTACCCTATTTACAGCTCAGTTGGAACAGGAAAGGTAAAGCTGCTGAGAACCCTGACAAACTCATGGACTGTAGGCATACTGGGGATTTTTTGTTTGAAGGCAATAATATATAAGATGGATTAGATGAGAGATGGGAAGTCCTAACACCAGTTAGGAAGCTAACTTAACAGAATTCAGTAGTAAAGTATAAACTGAGGCATGAACCCTATTGGACTAGGGTTCTTTTTTCCTTGAGGGGAAGAAAATCAAAGAGATAATTATGGCAAGTCTGGACCTCTAGAAGACCCAAATCCCTCTTTCTCACCAAGAGAAGAAAACTAGAGGGAAACTGGGCCTGTCTAGGAATTCTCTTTGTTAAGCTAGCCAGTAATGTGGCTGAAGAGTTGGGCTTGAAACAGCAGAAAATGGGTTTATATAATTTCCAAACAACATGGGGTAGGCAATAGGTAGACAATGGGCTGATCCAAGGAGAGATCAGGGCATGTTACAGAGGGTGAGTTCCAGGCAGGGTGGGGAGACGCAGAGAGTGGCAGAAACAGAGGCAGTAACTTCTTGGCCATCATCAAGATGAGCAGGGTGTTTCAGAGGTCCCAAGGCTGACTCCATAGGTCTGGGACTGCTCAGGGCTAGGCTGAACTGATCTTGTGCAGGAATATTTACGCGGTCACTTTTTTGAGAGCACATGTCATTGTTTTTTCAGGTTACTCCTGATGTTTCTCATTAGGATCTAGAAACCAAGCAATTCTAAAAAACATAGAGCCTCGAGAAACAGTATCACCTCGATGTAGGTAATATGAATGAACCTGAATGACAGGAATGATAAAGGGAATGGAAAAGGAGAAATGTATGGAAGAGAGATTTTTTAAAACTACTGATTTTTTTCTAGCACCCAAAATATCAGAGCATGTGAAATGGCATTTTCCTATGAAGTGATTTACAAACACTCATATAAAACTCTTGGAGTCATTATCCTAACCCCCACTTGAACTAAGAAGTTGGATCTAAACAAGTCTGGCTAACTACATCTAGGGGTCCTCTAAAGTTCAGTTAGGTATCTTTCTAAAATCATCAACTCAATCTACCATTATGTTGTGTTCTCCCCAATATCAATCGCCAGTTAACCTTAATATTTCTCTTATGTCATTGATTATCCTAATGATTAGGACTCCAGTATCATTTATCTACTTACTATCAATGAACTTTTCCTGAAGGATATTTACTGAGAAGATACAGAAGGGGAAAAAATATAAACATCCCCCTTCAAACCTAGGGCATACTTTCCACCTTGTTCTCTTGGGAAAATGGACTCAACTTAAAAGTGGCTCCTTGGGGGCAGCTGAGTGGTTCAGTGGGTTGAGAGTCAGACCTAGAGAAAGGAGGTCCTGGGTTCAAATGTGGCCTCAGACTCTTCCTAGCTGGGTGACCCTGGGCAAGTCGCTTACCTCCCATTGCCTAGTCCTTACTGCACATTCTACCCTGGAACTAAGGCACAGTTTTGATGGAAGATAAGGGTTTAAAAAAAAGTGGTGGCTACAAAGTGTTCATCCCAACAAACTCACTTTTGAATATAGCACAGATCCATTGCTGGGCTGGGTCCTATGAGTCAGTCTTCCTTGGGCTAAACTACTGACAAATTCTAGGTCCTTGACCTTTCACAATCTCATCTGTATTCTGTGTTTCCAACATTCATTCACTTGAGAAAAGGAAAGAACAAATGCAAAGAAACAGACTCCATATTTACCAGCAGCCAAAGGTCAGTCATCCTGGTTGGGGAGATAATTGGCGGTGAAAGGTTATTGTCACCTGCAGAGAGACTTATAACAGCCCTTGCTTACTTCCTAGCTATGTGACCATAGGCATGTCACTTAACCCCCATTCCCTAGCCCTTACCACTTTCCTGCCTTGGAATTGATTCTAAGATGGAAGGTAAGGGTTAAAAAAAAGACCGTATAGCTTAGAGGTAAAGGATTTGGGTTCAGTTATGAACTAACTCTATGACCCTGTGCAAGCCATCTCCTACTTCCTAGTTGCTGTGTGGGTTAGAAAGCCATTAGGGTTAGGTTTGATATAGAAATGGAGATGTAAATACAAACATGAAGTTAGCCTCTGCTTTGGAGCTGCTCACGGTCTAAGAGAAAGAGGCAACACATTAAAGGAAGAGGTAGCCAGGGAAGGAAGAATTCTTTAATTTGGAAAGTGAGTGAAAGACATCTCAAAGACACAAATCAGAAGTAATCAGGGAAGTAACCATTGGTGATTGTCACCAAAGAGGAAGAAGGAAGTACTCTGCCGAAGATGAAAAAAAAAATGTACCTTTAGCTGGAGGAAATAGAGCTTCAGGAAGTTCCTAGTCCATTTCCAAATAAACTTTTCTTAGTAGATATCCTTCAGGAAAGGGAGAGTGGCTCCAGGCCAACAAGGATACAGCCAAATGAAGACAAAGCTCCAACTCCTAGCAGGGTCTGGCAGACTAGAGAAACTAGCATTATTCTAGCTAAGCTTGTTTTTCTGCTTCTACAAGATACAAAAAGACACAAAGAAGACTGAGGCTTAATCTCTGCTTTCTTCTTTTCCTTAGGAACTCAGATTTTAGATCCAATTCTGAATCAGGCTTTTTGGCTTCTTTCAGAAATCAACTTGCACATACCAAGTCCTACTCTTTTTCCTAAGGAGCAGGAAGGTGCAAACAAAGAGGCTGCCAGTTTGTCAAGAGGCTGATGGATGGTTTTGGCATTTAGAATTTCCTCTCCTTTTAGGTTTCAAGCATGGACCTTAAGTACTTTTGTTTGATCTATCACGTCCTCGACAGGTACCTGGTTTATCTACAAGGAATTTCTGTCCCAAAAGAATGCTCAAACAATTTAGTCCAGCAGCATAAGGGCCACAAAGACTGTAAACAAAAATTTCATTATAGGATTACAGTCACATGTGGAAGATCCTTTGGTAGTCATGTAGTATGGATCACTCTTTTCACACATAAAGAAAATGAGGCCCAGAGTGGTTAAATGACGTTTGTAGGGTCAAATCTTCTCTGGAAGAGAAAGTAAGGCTGATGACTAGAGTCCCCAAGCTTGTTTTAGGTCCTTCATCCTTAGGTCCTCTCCAGTCAAATGCAATGGAAATTAATGTTTGTAATGGAAATAGATGTTTGTACTTGTTAACAAGGTCTATCAACCTTTCCATGTCTACTTTTCTCTCCCAATTTTCCATTATACAGTGTAGGAAGGCTGAATTTTCAAGTGTTCAATTCTATTCAGTATGAGATCTGTGTCTCAAAGAAATGTCATTTGATTAAACAGATACTTGTGTAAAAAGGCAGGGAAAACCCATCATTGTTGTGATAGTTGAATGGTCAGGTGGTTTGGTTAGCCTAGGGTAGCCAGTACAGAATTTACCAGCAGACAGAGAAGGCTCAGGCCATCCTTGGCTTTAGCCGAGGACTGAAAGACTTTGACTCCTGATCAGGGGCTTCAGTGGGGGAACCCTTATCACCCTCTTTCCCTAACCTCATCCCTTGTTACCCTTTTCAATAAACATTAACAAAATATATAGGAAAGCAGTCAGAAGAAGAATAAAAGGGAGACTGGTGAGTGGAGGTTTTTTCCCTAGAGGGAGAGCTTTCTCAGACCAGGTTAAGTCAAGCTCCTGAGTCACTGGATGCTGCTCTCCCTCTGGCAGCTTTTTGTTCAGAGGAGTGCACTAAGGAGGGCTAGGTTTAGCAAAACTTCCTGGCCAACAGGTTATTCTTTTCTCCTGAGGTGTTCTCTATCCTGGTACAGACGGCTGCATCATCTTGCCCATCATTCTACTCTGACTAGAGACAGGGGGTTGCCATTTGCTCTCTGTCTAAAGGGGGAGGAATACCCTGACAGGTCAGGTTACCCTCAGGGTAACCCCCTCAAGGTAACTGGAAGCTGATCAGGATCACACAGATATCCCCTCAGTTCAGTACAGCAAGATGTCTTCAGGGTAGATATATTCTCTGAATAAGTTGGGAATCACTTTGTGATAGGAAAATGCTGGCTAGATCAGGAGAATTGATCCCACCAGAGTTCAAGCTCCCAAAGACCCTCAGGTTTCCAATGGTCCCCTTCAGGTTCCATTGCTTTCAGAATTCTCTCCCACCAACATTCCAAAGCTCCTCTCTTTTGCTTTTCTGTAATTTCACCTTGCTTGCATGTTCCTGCAAATCCCTTCCTTCACTTGTCACTTTTAAAAATATATTGGGAGAATAAAAATGTTTTAAAAACTTAAATCCAACTCACTGGCAAGTCAAGACATCATCTGATCCTCTTCCTAAAGGAAGGACAAAGGAATGATAGAGCCTTAGGATTTAACGTGAGAGTCTCTGACACCAGACAGAGCCTAGACTTTTTCCATTTTGTCAGGAGGCTTCCCAACCACCTTGATAATTAATGACAAAACAGAAGATGTATCTAGTCCTATTGCAGGGAGTGCTTTGTGATATTTATGCCTATGGGGAGACAAAAAGGAGATAGCTTTCAAAGCCAGGTTATTTTCTTTCATTTCAGCATGCTGAATAACAAAAGTAGCAGGAATTTTAAGTCAGAGTGTGAATTTTAAAAATTACTAACTTTCTTTCATTGTAATTCATTATGTATTTTCTTTTGTTTGTATTTAAAGAGAGTATCTGAGAAGGGATCCATTGGCTTCATCATACTTCGGAAGGGGTCATGATATCAAAAAAAGGGAAAGAATATCTGTAAGCCAAGGGAGGCACCCTGGGGGTAATAGAAAGTGTGCAGAAGTAGGAAGCAGGGGGACTTTGTGATCTCAGTTCAAGTCCTTGTTCTAACCCAGATAATTCAGGAAAACAAAACCAAACTTTGAGCAAAGATTCCAGCAATATTTCCAAGACCTAAGAAGGCAGCCTTGCTTGGGAATTCCCTTTCATATCAACTTGAAGGTGTACAAGAAGTTGTTTTACCTAATATATTATAAATTCTGTTAGGGCAGGAACGTTTCCATTTTTATCTTTCTTATTCCAGAGCAGAAATCGGGCACATAGGAGTCATTTGTTTAATTAAGGTTTCCTGTTCTGGCCAAGCTTGAAAGTAGCAAAAACAATGGCAATGCCTGGGTTAGTCACTTAAAATCTTTTGGGGCCCTCAGTTTCCTCATCAATAAAACAAGGAAGTTGGACCATTACCTCGAAGTCTTAACAGATAACTTAAAACCTGCCAAAACAAACGAGTTTGTCTTGGCATTATACTCAGAAATATCTGTCTCCAAAAGCACTGTCATTTAAATGGTATACTAGTTATCTATTGGGATCTAGGAGATCTGTTTGTTTTTTTCAATTAACAAATACAAAATAGGAGGCGCCTATGAAATTTTGTCTTGTAAAATGGAGGACCCAGGATGCACCGTTAAAACTACAAAACTAAACATTTTCCTTTACTTATTCTTTCCTTTCTCTTTGCAGTAATGCCTAGCTTCTTTGACCTCACCTAGGAGATAATGCTGAAGGAGTTCTACTACAGCAATAAAATGCCAGTGCTAATCATATTTACTGGGAAGGAAGCGTGGGGACATGGAGCCACAGTATCTGGGCTATGCTATTTACTACTTAAGATGACCTTAGATAAATTGTTCCAACCTTTCTGAGCCTCCTTCATTCCCTCACCTCTGATTCCTTTCAATAATAAGATTGGAGTCATAACTGAAGGAGGTCTCTATCAGTTCTAAATATAGGCTCCAATGATCAAAGCTAGCCCTTATTTGCCTCATTTTCCTAATTTGTAAAATGGGGATACTAAAAGCCGGTACCTTACAGGATTGTTATAAGGATTAAATGAGATAAATAATCATAAGGCATTCAGCACAATGCCTAGCATGTAGTTAATAAGAACTATATAAATGTTAGCTATTAATGCCATTACTATTATTATTATTTTCCTCCTATTCTCTTTATCTCCCCATTCCATATAAGTTAATCTGGAATACTCCTAAAACATCTTAATGTTTTCATTATTATGGATAAAATACAATTTAAACAAAATGAACCATAGAATTATAGAATACTCGCGAATATTTAGTCTATCAATCTCATTTTACAGATGAGAAAAAAGAAGAAAGTTAATTTCACTTGTCCAATTTAACAGAACTAAGAGGTAGAAAGGGCCTTGAAGGGAATTTGATAACATCCATCCCCTAACTGAATCTCCTCTATGGCATTCCTACAAGTAGTATTCTGGCCTCCAGGGATGATACACTCCTTCCACTTCTGGGATAATTCTAATTGTTAGGTGTAGTTTCCCCTTCAATCATACCTAGATTAGTCTCTTGGAAATATCCTCTCTCTAGATCCAGAACATTGCTTCTAATTCTGCTAAAGAAACAAAATTAATCCCTTTCCCCAGACAATAGGCATCATGATACACTGGAAAGAGTAGTAGCTCTTGGAGGCAGCTAGGTGGTTCAATAGATCAAGAGCCAGGGAGATCATGAGAAGTCCTTGGTTCAAATGAGACCTGTTATGAGAGAGTAATCTTGATACTGCCACTATTAGGCTGGTTATTATTAGTAGTAATCTGAGATATTAATCTGAGGAAGCTTTGGTTTGGTTCCCTAATGGCTGGCGCAGGGACACCTGAGTCCTGCCACATAGCTGGATGTTATAATAACTGCTCTTTATATCAGTGCCCAGGCAGGATCCCTAAAGGTCAATGGATGGGTAACCCTTTCAGGTCCCACCTGGGGTTGATTGACTATTGGTATTGGGCTCTATCAGCCTTGGATAACGTTCATCTGACTACGTTGCTCCCTCCCCAGAGTGATGATGGAATAATTATTCCAGGAAGGTACTTAATAACTTTATCTAGGTTGTGCAACAAGGGAAAGGAATGATCAGGAAAGGGTTGGGGAATAGGTGACCCTATCATTAAATCTATGACAATAATCCCTCAGGACTGTAGGCTGATCAGTTATGCTGGGCTTGTTCTTCACCTCCTCTGGCTCAGCCTGGCCACAGCCAAACCAGAGTAAGCAAACTGTTTGGATGATGCAAATACTGATGATGGTTTCTCTCAGCTTCTTACTGCTAGTTGTTTGCCAGTCCTACAGCCTTCAGGAAATTCCACCCTTACCACCCTCTTCTTCTTCTCCTACCCACTTCCCGGATCTCCCTACCCCGGGCCCCAGGATACCTAAATATCTAGAGATGGGTTAGGTGCCTAAATATCTAGGGATTCAGAGAGAATCAGAGGATCCACAGTCTCACCACAGGTCAATCAATGTTCAAGATCAAATGTCCAAGGCAAGAGTTTAGGCAAGGCTCAGCCAAAGCAAGGTCAAAGTCCCAAAAGACAAGGGGTCCAAGGGGTCTCTGTCAGGGGCTGCCCAGGGTATTTATACCCTCTCTGCCCAATTGCCTTTCCTCCTGTCCTCATGGCCTCTGGGAACATTCCAATGTCCAACTGTCTTCACCTGTCAATCAAGCTGAGACTCTCAGCTCCCAGAGACTGATTATGACAGACCTCACTTTCTAGCTGTATGATCCTGGGCAAGTCACTTAATCCCGATTGCCTGTCCCTTATAGCTCTTTTGCCTTATAGTCAATATATAGTGTTGATTGTAGGACAGAAAGTCCTACAAAGGTACAAAAATTTTGCCAAGTTTTGAGGTGTAAAAGCTCAAAGTGAAAATTTAACAATTCTCTTTCTCTGAGCTTCTTTGAGTTGGCTCCAGCATATTCCTACAATTTTGACCTATATGATGTAGAGGAAGTCTCTCAGGGGAAATTGGGCTTCAGTTTCCTCATCTACAAAACAAGGAAGTTAAACTAGATGGATTTTGATGTCCCTTCCAACTCAAAAACTATGAACTTATGATACCTGAAGACATCTAGAAGTCTACTCCTTTCTTCTCCTCAGTTCTTCAATCATTTCTATGGTTCTTCTTCACTATCCTGATTGTCCTTTTCTGAATTTTCCCCAATTGTTAAAGTCTTACCTAAAGGGAGGTACACAATGTTGAATTCAAGATCATATTTGCTTTTTCAGCTGCCAAGTTAAGCTTGTTAACAGTTAACTAATTTTGAGTTTGGGGTCCTCTAAAATGTCTAGTTGATTTTTGTTTTTAATAAAACTTATTACCTAGCTACATGTATCTATTTCTCTAAGCCATAATTTCCTTATCTGTGAAATAATAGGGCTGGACTAGATCGCTTTTGGAAACCTTTAAGCTTTGAATATTTGATCCCATACTTAATAAAAGCTGACATTTATATAGTGCTTACTATATGTCAATTACTTTGTTAAGTGCTTTTTATAGTTATCATCTCAGCTGATCCTCATAAGCACCCTGGGTGAGGAAAACTGAGGCAAACAGGAATTAAGTGACTTTTTCAGGGTCAAACAACTAGTGAGTATCTGAGGCCAGATCAGAACTCAGGTCTTTCTGATGCCAGGCCTGGTGCTCTAATGCCTCTTAAATACTGGAGCCCCTTCTTACATAGTTGATTGAAAAACAACAACAAATCATGTTTGTCCCTGTTAAATTTCATCTTTTTAGATTGACCTTACATTCTAATCCAATAAGATCCTTTTATATCTTAAGTCTATCATCCAAATCACTAGCTTAGCTATCCCTTCAAGTTTTAGGCTAGCTGTAGATAAGGTGAAGTATGTTCAAAGAGTAGCCACCATGATGAGTGGAAAGGGCACTGGCTCTGGACCTAGACATTTGAATTCTATCTCTAGCTCTATCTTATCTGTGTGATATTGGGCAAGTTTTGACCTATAGCTTCATCTTCAAAACAAAGAAGGTTGGACCAATGACCAGTTTTGATCTACCTACTATCTTCTTACCCTAAAACCCTGCTATGCAAGGATTAGTTTTAAGTACTGGGCAAGTTTAGCCTGGAGAAGACAAGCATTAAGGAAGAAGAGATGTTAAAGTTCCTTCATTAAATTAAATTACATTTTAAACTCCCGAGAGAAAAACTCTCTCTTTGATTAAAACTACTGGGAAAACTGGAAAGCAGTGTAGAAAAACCAACATCTTACACCCTACCCTACAACACATCCTAAATGCATAGACCTTAATATTAAAGACCATAGTATAAATAAATTTGAAGAAAAATAGACCACAGTCAGGAGAGATATTTAGTTTGTTTTTCCCCCCATCAGTAATGTTTTGTTTTTCCCCACTTAGATGTAAAAACAAATTTTAACTTTTGTTTTTTAACATTTTGAATTCCACATTTGCTCCCTTTCTCCTTTCCCTGTTTTCTTCCTGAAATACTTAACAATTTGGTATTTGTTATACATGTACTATCATGTAAAACATTTCCATATCTGTCATGTTGTGGAAGAAAATGCATTTAAAAACCCATGAAGAGAATAAAGTGAATGGTCTGTTTTGATTTGCATTAGAAATCCATTAGTTCTTTTTCTGAAGGTGGATAGCATTTTTCTTCATAAGTCATTTGGGATTGTTTTGAATCATTGTATTATCAAGGACAGTTAAATCATTCACAGTTGTTCGCTGTATATTATTCCTGTTGCTATGTAAAATGTTCTCCAGGTTTTGTTTATTTCAGTCCGTAGCAGTTCATGGAGGTCTTTCCAGATTTTTCTGAAAACTTCCTGCTCATCATTTCTTATAGCATAATAATATTCTATTGTAATTATATACCACAACTTTTTCAGCCATTCCCTAATTGATGGGCATTCCCTCAGTTTCCAATTCTTTGCCACTACAAAAAGAGCAGCTACACATATTTTTGTACAAATAGGTCCTTTTCCCTTAAAAAAAAATCAGTGAGACACAACACTAGTAGTGGTATTGCTGGATCAAAGGATATGCACAGTTTTATGGTCCTTTGGGCATAGATCCAAATTGCTTTAGGAGAGATATTCTTAACCAAACGAGAGAGAGAGAGAAAGAGAGAGAGAGAGAGAGAGAGAGAGAATTACAAATGACAAAATAAATAATTTTAATTACTTGAAACTGAAAATCTTCTGCACAGACAACATTAATGCATCTAAATTAAGAAGAAAAGTAGTCAAAGGGGAAGAAAGTTGTATCAAATTTTCTCTGATAAGGGTTTAGCATCCAAGATATAGAAACAATATACAGTATACACATACACTCTCTACTATATATAGTTGTTCAGTTATTTCAATAATATCTGACTCTTTGCAATCCCACTTGGAATTTTCTTGGCAAAGATCCTGGAGTAGCTTGCTATTCCCTTCTCCAACTGTAATGCAAGGTGGCTAACAGAAACTTTTTGCTTCTGTAATTACTAACAGTCACAAAAAGTCAGTTAAACATCTTAGAATCTTCAGAAAGTCAGTTAGAACTTAAATATATAAAGTCATATATAAATCTTCAGAAAGTCAGTTAGAACTTAAATATATAAATAGAGGTGAAGTTCCAACTGATGGGGCCTGTGCCTTCTGGCTTTCGCTGTGGCTGGAGGCTTTTGCTTTGGCCTTTCGGCTTGGCTTTGCTTTGGCTTTGACCTGTGCTTATTTTGTCTTGGGAAATTTGGATCTATCTCATTTCTCTGGACCTCTCCCTGATCTCCCGTCTCCATCCCTCCCCTTCCCTGAATTTTCTCTGGGTCCTGAGTGGAAGGGAGGGCTTGGTGTTTAGATATTGTGGGTTTAGTTTCTATAGGCTAGTAAGTTACCCCTAGTTTTAATGATTTGATAGAGACTTTACTTAAAAGGCAGTCAAATCTGTGGACTCGAAACTACCACACCAATGCAACCACCAACAATTTGGAAATAGGTCTTGATCAAGGACACATGACAAAACCAGTGGAAATGTGCGTCGGCCATGGGTGGGGGGAGTACGGGGGGGTGAAGAGGAAAGTAGGAGCATGAATCATGTAAACATGTTAAAAATGATTATTAATAAATGTTTAAATTTAAAAAAAAAAAAAGGCAGTCAAATCTTCCTGACTGGGAGAACTGGACTCTCTCTGTCCAAACCTCTCCGTGACCCATCCCCCACCCTCACCCCTCTCTCTAGCAGCAGTTAGAAAACCCTGAACCCCCTCCCCTTCTGACTGACCCTGGTATTAATAAATCCCCTTGTTACCTATTCAAACCCTGTGGTGAATCATTGTGTCAAAAATTAAGACAAGGGCTCAAGGGGAAGGAATCATTTTTCTTCTATTTCCTTGAGGGCAGCTGGGGGCATCCATCTTGGCAGGAAGTACCTACCTCAAGACTTCCTCCAGCCATCAGTTTGACTGGCAGGGAGGGGCCCTCTCGACCCCTCCCTCAGGAGACTTTGAAACTAACAAGAGAAATCCTCCAGTCAAGCCTAAACGTTTCTTACTGGCCCTAATTTCCTCCCTGTATCCTCTGTCTGAAGCCTCTGAGAATAAACCTGTTTGAGCTGCTTCTCCTACATACCCCATTTCCTTTATCTCCTGTATACCTTCTCATACCTTCATTCCTCCTCCAATCACCTTATAATCAATCATCTATATCCCCTTTATCGTTCATCACACCCAAATTGCGTTTCATTTGACCTACTCAGATTACCCTATTTTTTATAACATTAATTGGTGATCAAAGTTAGTGAACTACCTAAAATCTTCTGAAACAACTAAAATGAAGCTGGCTAGGATAACATTTATCCTATCTAGCATCTTGATGATTTCTTGGTCCCTAATTGCAGGGTATGGTGGATTTTTGGTTTATAAGGGTCCCTAATTTCGTGCAACAACTATTGAACATCTATGATTATTATAAATGGTGTGCTCTGACCCTGGCTGAATGTATTTGCTTCATCCCAACAGTCAAAGCCATAATCCTAACAATCTGGCAATTCCTTATGGTCTCGAAAAATGTTTTCTCTCACCTGTGGTAATACTTCAACTCAATTACTTCACAAAAGAAAAATACTGATTCTGGGGAACTAGTAGATAACATCAGACTACTATTCCAAATATTGAAACAGGTAAGGGAATGAAAGGAACTAGACAAACACACAATTCTCCAGCTAGAGATTGTGGAGTCCAAATACCTCGGGAATAATACCACCAATGAAAAATCAAAGCCCAATAACAAACAACCATCCACAAATTCCATAGTCTCTCTTTTACCAATCATAGACAGAACCATCATACAGCCTTGGGAAGGGGTGGTACATGTAAAAACATATAAAGCATTCACCCCAAGTGACATGGAAGTGCTAAAGAGATGCTTTCCAAAGTATTTTGAAAAACCTTTCAAAAGTATAAAAGAATTAAAGAGGGGGTTCATACTATTTAATCCCAGTTTCAATGACATGGAATTTCTTTTAGGGGAATTTTACTCTTCCTTAGAAAAGGAAAAATTCCTCAACGAAACAAGAACAAAACCAAATTTAGAATCTTGGCCACTAGTCCATCAGGACTTAGATTTCACTCAACATGCCAACCTTAGGTACCTGATCCAATGTAGAACTGATTTACTAGAAGCCATGAGAATCCATGCAAAAAGACCAAATTCATGGCAAAAATTTAAGAAATTAAAACAGGGAGAAAAGCAACGTCCTAGTAGTTTCCTCAATAGAGTAATAGAAGCAGCCGAGACAATCCTGGGATTACATGATACACATGGCCAAGACACCATAGATCATATCCATAGGCAGTTTGTAAAGGGAACATCAATCCCAATCCAAAATTACTGTAGGCAAAACTGTCCACAATGGGAATCACTGCCACTGGAGGATGTAAGACAACCTGCTTCCTACATCTATGATTCAAAGCAAAAGGAAGCAAGGATAGCAAGACAAACTGACTCAGACAAGGATGAACTGATAGCTGATTTGAGAAGGCAATTGAAACACACTAAAAGAGAAAAGGAATTGGAGGAAATAAAAAATTTTGCCCTCCAAATTAGTAGGAGTCAAAATCAATACAGGCAACCTACAATTAACACCCAAAGAACAAAATCATTTTCCCCACAGTGCTTTCTTTGTGGACGTCCAGGTCATATTTTAAAAATTTTGTAGATTTAGACAACAAATTGATTTTTCTAAAAATGACAATTATAATCAAAGAGACAGAGGTAAGAGAAGGACCTATTACAACACATCTGACTTCAACCACACAAACTTCAGAGCAAAATAGGGAACATCAGTCAGCTTTTAAATCAGTAGTTGTACCTGAAGTGTTGAAGGGAATACAATCTAACAACCAAACATTCCCTGATACAACCAAAGGGAAAACTTCTGATTTGAGGCTTGACAGTTCTTTAAATGTCAGATTGGATGGTGAATCACACCAAACCTCCATTTCTGCAGCCCTTAGCAAAAGCCAACATAACTGATAATGACTCACCAACTCTCAATGAGGGAATGCTCTTTAAGCCTGCTTTCTGTATTTCTGATTCTGAACTTGACTTGCCTAATGGTGCTAAAGGAAGTTTGAGTTTAGATACAAATAACCATACGCAATACTGGATCGATAATAAGCATATGTACAAAACTGAGGATTCTTTATAACCCCTAGTGCCAGTGAAGTCCAATGACAGTGGAGAACCATTAGTTACCCTAGAAATCGGGGTGGGGGGGTGGGACACTATGAAGGACTACTGGACACTGGTGCAACTTGTTCCGTTTTATGCGAGGCACCTGAAGGATGCCAATATCAAAGCAGTTTGAGAGTAAGAGGAGCTTCTGGGGTAGCACAACAAGTCCCGAAGCTAAAAGTTAAAATGGTAAAATTCAGACCTCTAACTCTCGAACACACCTTCTTATTGATGCCATCATATCCTTCGAACCTTGTGGGACGAGATCTCCTTTGCAAATTGGCTGCCACCATCCAATGTCAACCAGATGGACAAATTTATCTCCACCTACCCAAGAGATCTCTAAAACACCATCCCATTTTATTTTTAGACCCATGAAATGAGGAACCATCATGCCAATCAACTAATAACATCTATAAGGTTCCTGACGATATTCCTGATTACGTGTGGGCTAAAAATTCAAATGAGGTGGGCAGGATATTATCAGCAGAACCAGTACCAGTAAAAATAGAGGTAAAAGAAGGTTTACCTCCAAGAATTCCTCAGTTCAGACTTAGCCAAGAGGTGATAGAGGGAGTGAAACCCATCATAGAGAGTTTATTAAAGCAGGGTATATTAAAATATGGCTTTTCACAATATAACACACCAATCATGCCAGTAAAGAAAGCCAAATTATCTCCTGATGGGAAGACTCAATGGTATTTAGTACAAGATCTCAGAGCAATAAACGACCATGTGCAAGTACCGAGTCCATCACAAATCATAGCAGCAATACCACCCAAAGCTGCTTGGTTTATTGTTCTGGACCTGAGCTCTGCGTACTTCTCTGTTCCCCTGCACAGAGACAGCCAGAAGCTGTTCACTTTCACATGGGAAGGCAAATCCATCCAATGGACCCGTTTGCCCCAAGGTTTTTCAGATTCAGCTTCGATCTTCTGTCAAATCCTACAAAGTGACCTTGAGTCGATCACTTTCCAAAACAGCAAAATGGTACATTATGTTGATGACATCCTGCTAATGTCACCATCTGCTGAAGTGTACACTTAATCAAAGAGCTAGGCAAAAGGGCCCATAAAATTTCCAAATTGAAACTTCAATTCATGATGGAAAAAGTAAATTATTTAGGATTCATCCTAGAAAAAGGCTCTAGAAGAATTTCCCAAAAGAGAACCCAAGATATACAAAATTTGAGTTTGCATAAGACCAAAAGGCAGCTCAGGGCAATTATAGGAGTAACGAGCTTCTGTAGAAACTGGATTCCAGGTTATGCTCTCATCGCAAAACCTCTAATAGAGACCAGGAAGGAAGTTCCAGAACCATTAAAACTGACTAAAGACCATGTCCTTGCAATAGAGAAATTAAAATCATTAACTCTATCAGCTCCAGCCCTAGGTATCCCTGATCATGACAAACCATTCCTCCTTTATGTTCACAAGGATAAAGGGATAGCCTCTAGTGTTCTCACTCAATCATTTGGGAATATGTTAAGACCAGTAGCATATTATAGCTAAAAATTAGATTCAGTGATCTCCGGTATACCTAGTTGCTTAAGAGCCATAGCTGCTGTAGCCATCATGATTAGGAAATCATCATCCTTGGTATTAGGGAGTGAACTAAAAGTATTTTCCCCACACCAAATGGAATCTACTTTAAGAAACACCACACTACAAGTGTTCACCTCCCACAGACTATCACAATACCAAGCAATCTTGTTGGCTAATGAAAATATAACTTTTCACCAGTGCAGAAACTTAAATCCTGCAACTCTGATCCCAGATTTACCTCTGGAGGGAAAAAGTCTACACATCTGTGAAGATGCACTTAACATCGTGCATAAAACAAGGCTAGATTTAGACAAGCCCATGAAAAACCCCAATATGACATTATTCACAGATGGACTGTCATATATAGTAGACAATCAGAGATATACCAGAGCAGCTGTAGTGACAGCTTCTAAGACCCTTTGGTACTCATCAATACCATCTACCATGAGGGCTCAAGAAGCAGAATTAGTTGGTTTGATACATGCTATGAAGCTTGCTGAAAATCGCAAAGCAAACATTTTTACCAATTCTCGTTACACTTTTACAGTTGTGCATCATTCCAGTGAAATCTGGAAAAATCAAGGCTTCATTACTTCCAATGGCAAACAGATGGCGTATGGGAATTTAATCGATCAATTGTTGGACGCAATCCAATTACCAGCCCAAGTGTCAGTCATTCATTGCAAGGCTCATACTAAGATCCAAGGGCCAGTGGAATCAGGGAACAAACGTGCAGATATCACAGCCAAATACGCAGTGAAGTATGGACCACTTACAATTCTGAACTTATCTTTGGTAGAGGAAGATGACCTCAAAAATGCATATTCCCCAAAGGAAGTGAAGAATTGGAAGAAACATCATGGTCCATACTTTGCTAACGGAGTTTGGCTGGGGGCAAATGGAAAACCTATGTTGCCTAGATTCCATAAATAGGTATTGGAATGCAAGGGGCATATATGAAGTTGCTATGAGAGTTTCACAGAAGTGCAGAATTTGTATGTAATATAACCAGACAATTACAAAAGTCCACAATCTGGGAGGCAAACCACTAGCCCATACACTATTTGAATGCCTACAAATTGATTACATCACTATGCCAAGGAGTCAAGGTTACACATATGCTTTAGTGATAGTGGATAGATTAACTAAGTAGCCAGAAGCTTTTCCAGCAAAATGTAACACATCAGCGTTTGTTATGAAAGTCTTACTGAGAGAATTAAAACCCAGATTCTCTATCCCACTTCAAATTGCATCAGATTCTGGGTCCCATTTCATGAATAAGATTTTAGTTACAGTTTATGAAACCTTAGGAGTCAAACAACATCTTCACTCAATATATAGACCCCAGTCGATTGGGCAAATTGAATGAGTGAATAGATCTTTGAAGACTCTTGTAGCCAAAATCTGTGCAGAATCCCACATGAAATGGCCTGATGCATTACCATTCCCACTATTCCATCTAAGATGCCAACCCAACAGCATTATGCACTTATCCCCTTCGAAATACTGTATGGCCATCCACCTTTCCATGGCAAGTCACCTCAAAGCATTCACAAATTATCACGCCTGGGTATGGAATGCAAACTCTATGAATATATTAAATTGCTCAAGCAACGATTGAATCAACTCCATAAATTAGGCTTGATACATCAAAGAGTACCCTTTGATTTTAGTCTACACAACTTTCAACCTGGAGATTATGTTTACATCAGAAACTTCACTAGGAAGTCTGTGTTAGAACCCAAGTGGCTTGGACCATCCCAAATAATTTTAACTACTCCTAGTGCAGTCAAAATTAAAGGAAGGGATCCTTGGTTCCATGTCACTCATGTCAAGCCAGCAAAAGACATGTCCCAACAACAACCACAAGACCCAGTTATTATACAGCACAAAAAAATAATTAGCACCAACCAATCAATCAAATAAATCCTTAGAAAGTCCACAGCTTATACACGAGACCATATAACCAGAGCAGTAATTAGAACAACAATCAGAGCATGAATCAGAACCACAATTAGATCAAGAACCAGTGAACAATCAGATATTACACCAAATTTTACACTCAAATGATTGTTCCAATCCCAATTACATATTAAAAGAATCACCCGTAAACCATTATGACTATGAAAAAGAATCAACGGCAGAAGAAGACACAACATTTGAATTTCAATCAATCCAAGACCTAGACACTGACATATAGGGGGCCATGCCTCTATATGATTTTTTGGGGTCCTGAGCGGCGTGGTGGCATAGGATGGTTAAGGCAGGAGAAAGAAAATGAGAACAACTAGACTAGTGGTTAGCCCATGCTGTCCCAAAGTCTGTGGGCTTGGGAGTTTATTATATACTGGTTTCAAACAAAGAACACAGCTATGAAGGGGTAACAGATCATACATAACCCATTAAAGTCTAAAGAGTAAACGTATAAGTACCAAGACAATGGCCAAATTCCAACCATCAATTAGTAGGGATAATTCTGGGAGAGGAAATATTTTTATGGAGATGCTCACTTATTGAGTTCTATCTTCCAGGATTATAGGCACCTGGACAAATAAAGTCAAGACTAAAAGCGCCATACTTATCTAAGTATGCAGACTTATCTTAAGTAATGTTTGTCAGGGTCCAGGCTTCTTAATTATCAAGGAGAGGAATCATTAACTCAGTAGATGCTGGTCTGCCGCTTCAAAGTTTTCCAATAGGAGTTCTAAGAAAGGTGGGGATCAAAACTGAGTCAAAAGAGGAGCCTCAGATTTTTATCTTAGATGGCCCATTCTGTCTGCATTCCTGACATGCAGTGCAGAAAAATCATACACACAGTTTTACTTGCCGATGATTTTGTAATGGGATCCAGATAAAATATCTGTTACAGACTCTGTTTCTCTAAATGACTCCTAATAGCCTCTTGGAGGGATCAAGTTGATTTTGGATTAACCTACCTGCTGGTACCAGAGCCTTTTGGGGCTCAGGTGACCAGGACCAAACACAAAGACTGCCTCAGCCTGGATTGGTCACATAGGGAATCCAGATAACAGGCCCTAAATTTGATCCTATTTCTCCAAAGGCTTTAATACATAGAACGGCTTCCCACACTGACATCGACGAATAAATGAAAGCACAAAAGACTTTATCACGAACTCTTGTTACCTGTAATCATCTTTATTAAACAACCAAAAAAAAGAAAGAAGAAAAGATTAATCACGTTTCATAGACATTTGAACTTTGTTCCTGACACAAGTTGACACACCAGAACATCAGTTCCAGTGCAAGATGACAAGCGCGGGTACATCAAACGACACGAGTCAACACAACAGAAACATCAGTTCCAGTGCAAGTTGACAAGCATGTGGGTAACATCAAACAACACAAGTGAGGCATTGCTAACTTCACAGATCATCACAAGGACAACAAACCTGAGGACCACAAAAAAATCCATGATCAAATACACAATTGGTGTATGGGACAACAAACCACACTGTGAAGAGGAGCATTGGAACAGCGTTGGACATATGCATTTGAAAAACATAACTTATACCCAACAGAATTCTTAATGCATCCAACACTTTAGATTCCATCCACATAGTACATACACTTTGCAGAAGAATTCCTGTGGAGTAAGTATGTAACGCTTCATTACATGGAAAGGTCACACTAGACAACACATAGAACATTTTCTGACTTCACATCTACATGTGAAACATAAACTTACATGTAAGAGAGAAGTTTGTCTGCCTTAGCACAGAATTTTCCTCTTACTTTGGTTCAGACACCTTCTACTCAAATCACCTGACATTTCTTGTAAATAATGTAAATATGTAAATGTTTGCTTACTAACCCTTAACAATAAGCTTTACTAACACACAGGGATAGTTAGTTAGCTTGATAAGTTAGAACAGGGACGGAATTTTCTAAACTTTCTTTGTAAATACTGTACATAGCTTAAGTCTATAGTTTAACCAAAAGACTTACAAAGAACACTAGTCTTATTTATTCTTACTAACATTTCTAACATAGGTATAAGTGTACTAACATGTTCATGTACTAACTTTAGAAAGTGAATTAGAATTTGGAAATTTAGATTGCAAAATTTTTTTAATTGATACTTTTGTTGCTAGTTCATGAAATTAGATAAGTACATAGATAGAATTTATTACTTTGTTTTAGTTAGCAAATGTTAACTTTAAGACTGTGAATGTTTGCATTTAATCTGCTAATCCTTTCTGTTCAAAAATTTTGCAAAACTGAAACCCCATTACTTTCCTATGCCTTTCCCACAACCCATCTTAGTTTTAACTTAGACTAGTCTTAGCATAGTTTAAGAGTAAGCAACACTTTTTATTATTTTACAAAACTTAGATAGGGATGAGCTAGTTATAATTTAGCTTAGAATAAGAGTAGTAACCCCTTAGATCTTAGCAACCAGAAAATGTTGCAAGGTGCAAATTTTACAAAAAACAAATGAGCAGATTGTAATGCAAGGTGGCTAACAGAAACTTTTTGCTTCTGTAATTACTAACAGTCACAAAAAGTCAGTTAAACATCTTAGAATCTTCAGAAAGTCAGTTAGAACTTAAAGCTATAAATAGAGGTGAAGTTCCAACTGATGGGGCCTGTGCCTTCTGGCTTTCGCTGTGGCTGGAGGCTTTTGCTTTGGCCTTTCAGCTTGTCTTTGCTTTGGCTTTGACCTGTGCTTATTTTGTCTTGGGAAATTTGGACCTATCTCATTTCTCTGGACCTCTCCCTGATCTCCCATCTCCATCCCTCCCCTTCCCTGAATTTCCTCTGGGTCCTGGGTAGAAGGGAGGGCTTGGTGTTTAGATATTGTGGGTTTAGTTTCTATAGGCTAGTAGAGTATCCTCAAATAAGTTACCCCTAGTTTTAATGATTTGATAGAGACTTTACTTAAAAGGCAGTCAAATCTTCCTGACTGGGAGAGCTGGACTCTCTCTGTCTAAACCTCTCCGCAAACCATCCCCCACCCTCACCCCTCTCCCTAGCAGCAATTAGAAAAACCCTGAACCCCTCTCTCCTTCTGACTGACCCTGGTATTAATAAATCCCCTTGTTACCTATTCAAACCCTTTGGTGAATCATTGTGTCAAAAATTAAGACAAGGGCTCAAGAGGAAGGAATCATTTTTCTTTTATTTCTTGGGAGAACTGGGGGTATACATCTTGGCAGGAAGATTCTACCTCAAGGCTTCCTTCAGCCATCAGTTTAACTGGCAGGGAGGGGCCCTCTTGACTCCTCCCTCAAGAGACTTTGAAACTAAGGGGAGAAACCCTCCAGGCAAAACCTAAATATTTCTTACTGGCCCTAATTTCCTCCCTATATTCTCTGTCTCAAGCCTCTGGGAATAAACCTGTTTGAGCTGCCCCATTTCTTTTATCTCCTATATACCTTCCCATACCTTCATTCCTCCTCCAATCACCTTATAATCACCAATATCCTATAACGATAAAAAATGATAAAGGCTGCTATAATAATATAAATTAGTATTTTAGTTAAAGCCATGCTGATAGATAAAGTTATTAGACCACGCGCTTGTAAGAATTCAAACCCGCCGCCCTCGCCATTATTGTCTCCTGTCTCCTCCCGAGTCTGCTGGCCAAGAGACCACTCCCTCCTAACCCAGGAAATTTAAACTCTTCTCTGCATGGAGATGTAGGCGTCCCCACGCCCAAAGAACCGGAAACGGAAACCCGTTGGACCACGGGAAATGTAGTTTGATAATTTCTACGTGTCCATAGAAAATATATATACTTTTAGATGGCATTTCCCAAATTTCACTTTTACAATCCCCTTTATCCTTCATCACACCCAAATTGCGTTTCATTTGACCTACTCAGATTATCCTATTTTTTATAACAACTCATTGTGTAGATGAAGAAACTGAGGTAAAGTGTTAAATGAATTGCCCAGTATCACCCAGAAAATCAGTGTCTGAGACCTGATTGGAACTCAGGAAGATGAGTCTTCTTGGTTTCAGACTCAGCAATCTATCATCATTCCACCTAACTGTGTGTATGTTGTGTGTGTGTCTTTACTTTGCAATACTAATAGCTATTCCCCAACAAATAATGATCAAGATAGGAACAATGCTTTGCAAGAACTGTTCCTATCTTGATCATTATTTGTTGGGGAATAGCTATTAATATAATCATTCCCCAATAGATAAATGGTCAAGAGATATGAGCAAACTTCTCAAAAAATAACTGCAGGGGGCAGCTGGGTGGCTCAGTGGATTGAGAGCCAGGCTTAGAGCCAAGAGGTCCTGGTTGAAATTTGACTTCAGATCTGCCTGTGTGACTGGGTAAGTCACTTAACCCTCATTGCTTAGCCCTTATCACTCTTCTTCATAAGCTATATATTGAAACAGTTCAATAAAGAAAGGTCTTTCTACCCTTTTTCTTTTTGACTTCTCTAGCTTTTCTTTGCTCATGATAGGGAAATCATATCGAACTTCTCTCAAGTTCTTGAATAGTCTTTCCAGAGATGGTTAAAACTGACATTTTCAGAACATTTCATTTGGCTCTTAAAGTAATAGTAATAGTGTATGTGTTATCAGTAGAATAGTGAAATAAATGCTAGATTTCTCTCCATGAAGAAAAATTTTCATTACCCTGCAGATCTTTTATTGGAGTACATAAAATCCAGATCAGTTCCAGCTTAGTGGGGAGAGAAGTGAGAGATGATAATTAGTACATTAGAGACTAGTATTACAAAACTAAATTAATTTAAAATGAGTGAAGAAGAGGTCAAAGAGAAAAGTTTATTTACCTGTAAGTTTAGTTCAGCAAGAAATTGCCTAAAAATAATGTTTTCAACAAAAGCTTTCAAACAAATGGGTCTTTTCTTGGGCTTTTTTGTGTTTTGTTTACTGGTTTGCTTTTATTTTATTTTGCAGTTATGCATGTCTCTGAATATACTTGTCATTTGAGTATTTCAATACTTCAATAATACTTAGTTTTATAAACATGGAAAATTTTTCTACCAATGCAAAAAGCAACACTTCCCATGATATAGTACAAAGTCCTTGTCCACTGTCCAAAAATTTATTACCCAAAGGCAAATCTGACGATGAGCAGTTGTGGACATGTCCAAGCTGATCTTACAATGGAAATGCTTACATTAAATGCCACCCTGTCAATTAAACCCTTTTGCCCTGATTCCTTAATGATGTAGATTTGAAACATCTTCCACATGGAATAGTATGTTACATATATTTCTTCCAAGAAGTTCAGGTGATAAAAGGCTGCTCTTAGAGTCAAGAAAGTGTGGGTTCAATTACTACTTACATGACTTTCAGCAAGTCACAATCTATCATTGCCCTAGGCAATTCAATATCGAATCTTTGTGGATCTGTATTGGTAGAGGTAGTTTCCACACTGGGGAGTGTCCCTACACTGATGAAATCACAGATCCAGAAAAAAATAATTCAAATGGAGAATAACCCTATCCAGTGAGATAGTTGGACATGTATTCACTGAGACTAACTTCCTGAAATCAAAGTTTTACTGTGAAGAACATATTTAAAACAATTAATATCTATACAATGCCAATTTTAAATATATACTTTTGGAACTGCTCAATGGGCCACAAGAAATTCTGGGAGTATTTTTTTAAAAACTTAAATCTTGCATAATATTAACAAAGCACAAGACTCATCACACTAATATAGCTTTAGAAATGTTAGCACTTCACCAAAAATGAATTACCAGGATTAATCCTTAGAATACATGATAAAAAAGTTTTTAAAAAACCTACAGAAATAATTTTAGAATAGGTAGATATCACTTCACTTAGCAATAGCAAAAGCTGATAACAGTTAACATGCCATTGAAATTACCTCTAAATGGAGCTTATTAAATGGCTAAAATCCAAGAATAGGATCCAAAATGTATGCAAGGATGACCTCAACATGAATCTAGCCAATAATATATCAACAAAGAATGTTCTCATTGTGCTTATTTGTGGAAACAGGGTTTTACGATGGCAATTCAAGCTTGGTCATTGCCACCAGAAATTATAGAAGTTAATCAATGTGGCTTACATAAGGAAATAATAGAAGCTATGCAAAGCATCATTGCAGGCTATAAAAATTTAACACCTATGGAATATATAGGGAAAAAAAGACCTGATGTTTATTATATAGTAATGCATCCTTATGACTACAAATGTGAACCTCAAAAATGTCTTGGAAAACTTAAGTAATAAACTATAATGGTACTGAACCACCCTTAATTAATTGGCTGCAGAGTCTGAAAAACTGATGATTCATGGGTAGATGAGCTGGAACAAAGTAGACACACAAAAAGGATGTTCTGCCCCTAAGTATCTTTCTTTTTCTTTGTCCTTGCGGGGGGTGGGGGTGGGGGGGATCTACTTAGAGCTTGCCCTGACAACTGGATAGGGGAAGAACTTTTCTATTTCCCACCTGGCCACTGGTGGTTATGAGCACATTGTCTTTTCTATCTTTTGTATTTGCTTTCTTGATTGGATAATTGTGCTGAAACCTGGATAGATACATAGTTGGGAAATCATCTTGTAAGTACTGCAAAGCCTGGAAACAGCTGGCATCTCTCTTTGGCACTCAAGAAGAAGCAGATAGCTACTTATAGTCAAGCTTGTAGTGAGCCTGGCTCACTCTCCTGGAAGTCCCCTGGACCAGAGGCTAGTTCAGAAGTAGATGGGTCTAAATTTGGAACTATGCCCAAAGGATTTTAAAAGTGTCTGCCCTTTGATCTAGTCATACCACTGCTGGGTTTGTACCCCAAAGAGATAATAAGGAAAAAGACTTGTACAAACATATTTATAGCTACACTCTTTGTGGTGGCAAAAAACTGGAAAATGAGGAGATGCCCTTTGATTGGGGAATGGCTGAACAAATTGTGGTATCTGTTGTTGATGGAATACTATTGTGCTCAAAGGAATAATGAACTGGAGGAATTCCATGTGAACTGGAATGACCTCCAGGAACTGATGAAGGGAGCAGAACCGGGAGAACATTGTACACAGAGACAGATGCAGTGTGGCAAAATCAAATGTAATGGACTTCTCTACTAGCAGCAATGCAATGACCCAGGACAATTATGAGGAACTTATGAGAAAGAATGCTATCCACATTCAGAGGAAGAACTGTGGGAGTAGAAATACAGAAGAAAAACAACTACTTGATCACGTGGGTCAATGGGGACATGATTGGGCATTTAGATTCTAAGCCATCACCCTAATGCAAATATTTATTAATAATATGGAAATAGATCCTGATCAATGATACATGTAAAACCCAGTGGAATTGCTCATTGGCTATGGGAAGAGGGTGGGAGGAGGAGAAGGAAAGAACACAAATCATGGAACCATGGGAAAATATTCTAAATTAATTAATTAAATACATAAACTTAAAAAAAAAAGAAACATCACATTGAAAGGGGAAAAATAAGTAGATAGACCTAGCCCTGTAGCAAATGAGCCATCCAAAAGAGTTGCCATGTCCTTCAAGGAGCCAGCCCAGCTAAGGAGCAGAGTAAACTTATCCATCATTGTTCCATAGGGAATTTCATGAGTACTTCATTAAAGAAAATGTAAGGACATCCAAAGTCAGGAGCTGGGTGCACCTCTTTGCTCCACACATATTCTCTACATCTGTAACTTACTGCCATTACATATTGAGTTATATTAATGCTCACTGTCCCCATGGGCTGTGTATGTTTTTGGAGAGAGAGAGAGAGAGAGAGA
>NC_058135.1:43397906-43508996 GCF_016433145.1 Gracilinanus agilis | reverse complement strand
AGAGAGAGAGAGAGAGAGAGAGAGAGAGAGAGAGAGAGAGAGAGAGAGAGAGAGAGAGAGAGAGAGAGAAAAGACAACATGGTGTGGTATATAGCACTCATCATCCTAGCTTCTAAAGTACTTTGATACCTCTAGATTCACCTTTGTTATTTGAAGATCTCCAGTCCAAGATGCCATCCAACTTACTCTATTGCAAAACTAAGGGATGTAAATCAAATAGCAAAAGTATTTAATTAAGATATTAAATAACGTAAGTAACAAGGAAGAGAATAAAGCTGTGAAGGCATTCTTTGCATAAATAAATGGCTGCAATTTCATATACCTTCCCAGATGAGGAAACAAAATGGAAACTCCCCAGGGCAAACTTACAAGTAGATCGGGAAGGGGGCAGCTAGGTGGTTTAGTGGATTGAGAGCCAGGCCTAGAGACGGGAGATCCTGGGTTCAAATCTGGCCTCAGATACTTCCTAGCTGTATGACCCTGCATCAGTCACTTAGTCCAGTTGCCTAGCCCTTACCACCCTTCTGCCTTGGAACCAATAGACAGTATTGATTCTAAGATGGAAGGTAAGGGTTTAAAAAAAAAAAAAGCTAAAACTAACAAGTGGATGGGAAAACTATACTGGTTGGTTAGTGTGAAACAAATGGCAACTATGCCCCATCTCCTCTCTGTAGTTCCTCAATGGTCAGCATGAAACTCTGTTAGCCTTAAGGACCTATGAATCTGCTGAAGCACCTAGGTGTGGGGCCAGAATCATCAGAATTCCTTTTGAACTCTTTGTTCTTGACTGCTCCAGGTTCTGCTAGCCCTGCTTGCCTTACCTGTGCCCCTAAGCTTAGCAATCTTCTTCTCATTCTCTTCTCTGCATGCCTCTGCTTTTCTTTCTTTCCCTAAACATGCTACTACCATACCACAGCTGGGCTTTTTAAACATCTTGCTTTATAGGGTCTTCATAGGATTATTTTACCATACTATAACAAGACTATAACCAGCCAATTAGTCAGGCAAGAGTCAACATACAATAATTTGTTCAGCCAAAGACAGGGTGAAAATATTTAAAGGTCATATCTACTGTACTATATTCCTAGTGCTCTTTCTTCAAAAAGGAGACTTTGATAAAATATTGTGAAAATGCATGATCAGAAAAGAAGAAAAGCTGAAGAAGAGAATGATAAGAGTAAGGAATATGGAGTGAGAGTAAGGAAATGGAGGCAGCTAGGTGATTCAGTGGATAGAGCTCTGGGCCTGGAGTCAGGAAGACAGGAGTTCAAATGGGCCTCAGGCACTCACTTGCCTCTGTGTCCTTGGGCAACTCATTTAACCTGTTTACCTTAATCCGTAGGAGAAGGAAATGGTGAACTTTTCCAGTATCTTTGCCCCATATGAGATCATAAAAAGTTGGACAAGACAGAGCAGCTACAGAGAGGGAATAGTCCACTGGTCTCACAAAACATAAACAAAACAAAACAAAAACAAATGTTCAGTGAGTCCTCCCCTGGAATATCTATGGAAGAATCTCACAGCTGAGAATATTTGGTTGACAGTCAATCCTGAAGAAATTGGCTTACTAGCATCATAAGAGTGCCTCTGGATAGGAAGATAACAATTAGAAAGAAGCAAGAAGTAGGGGTGGCTATAGAAGTTCAAAAAGAAAGCTGATGAGTCAATAACTCCTCAGGGCTTGATCTAAAGAAGCCAATGCTCACTCTCCCCTTATGACTTCTATAAGCTGAGGGAGCTCTCTAAGAACATATTTTTACAGAACATTTAATAGAGCCTCCAGATGGGAAATGTTATTTGTCCTTTGTTAGGTAGCTAAGGTGGGGAGTTATTTGCAGCTGGCCTTATAAAGATGAATTCCCATAACAGTCAATTACCCATGGGGATTAGCAAGGGATAGGGTGAAGAGTGGATTTATAAGCCACATCCACAATGGGGCCAAACCTTATTGACTAACCTATCTAGGCAGTTGGATCCTATCCTCTTTGGTAAAGCCCCACTAGAAAAGCTTCAGACGTCATTATGGCTGTTCCTCCCTTCCTCAGTGTCATAGATCTAGTATCCCAGGTCCACAGTGAGTGGCATGGGTTTACTGATTTCACCAATGGTTTTTTCCCCCTCTCTATTCCTGTAAATAAGAATAGTCAGGAACAGTTTGCTTTCATCAATTAGTCCAGTCAACATACCTTCACCATCCTTCCCCAGGCTACTTGCTCTTCCTCAAACTGCCACGTGATGGTGGACAGATACCTAAAAGAGACCTCTCTTACTTAGGGCATTGATGCATACCATTATTCTGCTGACATACTGTGGACTAGACCAGATGTGGTCATGGAGGCAAAAATCCTAGATTAGATGGTGACCGCCTCTGTGAGGGATGAGTGGTGGGAAATCAATCCCAAGAAATTCTAGGGTCCAGTTCAGTCAGTCAAATTTAGGAGAATACAGTGGGTGGATAAAACCCAGAGGATTCTAGGCACAATCCAAAATAAACTACTGACACTTTTCTCCTCATGATTTATGAAAGAAGACCAAAGACTTTTTGGACTTCTTAAATTTTGGAGTTCCCCACCCAGGTGTCCTGATAGCCCTCATTTACTAAGTCACTTACAAATCTATTGCTTTCAAGTAGTGTCCCCAGTAGCTCATAGCCATGAAAGATCTAGAGTAGGCTGTCCAGCTCTCTTCACTTATGCCCCTACAACCTTGCAAGGACACTATTTCTGGAAATATCTATCCAGAAAGATCAAGCTGATTGGAACCTTTGTAAAACACTGAATGATGATCAGAAAAAGTTACTGTCAAGCTTCTAGAGCTACAAGATTCTTAAAACTGCCATTCATTAAACCACTTTTGAAAAACAGTTGTTCACTGATTACTGAGTCCTTGTTGCTACTGAACATATGGCACAGCTCCATTCTACCACCCTTTGTTCAGAGCTGCTTATTATGGGTTGATGGGTTATACAAGATGGACCTTCTAAGAAGCTCAGTAGATGATAGGAAACTTCTATTAGTAAATGGAAATGATAAATTCAAAATCATGCTTCTTGGTTCCTTTGGTGTTTGTGCCCACCAAAAATAAGTGGCAACCATGCCAGAGACTGAGGCTTTCAGTCTATATCCTGTAATCCTTTCTCCTGGTCCAATGAACCCCCAACAATAAGGACTTGGTTCCTGAGAAAGTCATTTTGCCTGGTTACCAATGGCTCCATCTGCTCCAGGAGCAGAATATACAATTGGACTTCAGTAGTCATTAATCCTGGCTGAGCTCTAGGCTATAAAGCTGGTATATGAGAAAGCCTTAAGGGATGGAGCAAGAAAGATCTTTATCTACACTGAGGACAGTGACCATGGTCTAGCCAAGTGGTCTGGGGGTAGAGAGCACAGTACTAGACAATCAAAGGAGTTAGGATCAATGAAGTATTTTGTTGGTGCCTCTCATTTGAAATAAGTAACTATAATATACCAGGGTGGTAATGGGATATTGGTAGGTTCAAGGAATGATTGATCAGGGCCAGTATCAGAAGATACACAGGGTTTGGGAAGGCCAATAGGATATGGGTGACAAGATAACAAATGCTGTCCAAGTAGGGGTAATAAACACAGGGATGGTTTGGTTTATTTAAGGTAAGGGAAAGTAGGGAAGGGAATTTGGATAATCTTATCTAATGTATCTAACTAGCCCTCCCCAATAAAATTACAGTTGTTCCCTCATAGGAAGTCTTCAGACAGATATTAACTACACTGTCCTTTACCTCTCTACCTAAAGTCCTAGCCCCTAATATAAACTTCTCTAACTCAAATCCCACCTTGGGTGGTAATACAGGTAATTAGGTTGGAAGCTAAGCAGGAACAGGGCTCAGGGAAAGGTTCTCATTGACAGATGCCTTAGATGATTCAAACAGCTCTCTTGATATATGTCTCAGCCAGCAGGAACAGGATAAACACAGGAACAGGTTAATGATAAGATGTAGCAGAAGGAAAGCCACAGGAGAGAATAACCCAGTCTCACAAGGTCCACCCCAGGAGACAAGACAAGACTCAACCTCCAGGCCCAACTGTCTGTTAGAAGACAGCCCTGTCACTTCTGCAGAATTCCAGAACCTTTTCTGCCTCTGCTTAAATCCTCTTTCCTTATAACATATTGCATACAGTTTGTGAAGTATGACACTACCAAAAGTTATAATAAAGAGTCTTTAATCAAGGTCATAAATGTTTCCCTAGCTTGATGTATAAATTCCAGGTGAGGGCAGCAATACTGCATAGTTATGTTTAAAAAAAACCCAAACTGCCAGGTAGGAATCTTTCCATTCAGAGGAAGTGTCATAGTTGGTAAATGAAGTCTTGAGTCAGAACTATACCTGCAGTTCACTGATGTCACCCCATAAGGCTGCTGGCATCACAGATCATTTGGTTCCATAGAATTTCTTGCAATTACAGTTTAATAAATGTAATCTCACATGGCAAATCTCTCAAATCATAGTCAGGGCTAAATATAACTTTCCTCATGTCGTTACACCTATATCAATTTTGCAAATTACCAGGCTCTAATAATCTTTTTCTAAAATCTAAACTCATCCTGATGTTGACATCAGTTTTTAAAAAATAAGGACTTTCTGGAATCCTTCAGAGATAGTGAACATATGATAATGAACCCACAAGCTTAAAAAGCATTCTGGACAGTTGCTATAAATCTCCAAATTAACAGATGAATGTATATCAACCCTCCTAAAAGAAAATGAGCTGATTTTAAACTTTCCCACTTGATTTAGATGTGAGGCTATCTGTTTCACTCCTAAATCCCATAGTTCTCAGGATGACACATTCTTCTCCAATCTTAAAGGGGACTTCATCCAGGCTGGGGAATTGAGAAGCCTCTTTAGTGGAGGGGATCACAGCCAAAGAAAGACAGCAGGGTCAAGATCTAGCAATGGTCCATGGAGCAATGGACAATGGAAAAGGGAGCAAGGATCAATGGATACTCAGCTCACATTCAGAGTCTCACATCTTGCTGTCATCTGTCTCTTTTTCTGAGTCAAGCAGAGCTTTGAATCACCAGTGGGTTGGGCTTTCCACTGGTGGGTTGGGACCCTCTTTCTATGAGAGATATAACTCTTGTTAGCTTTGCAGCAGAGGGGTTGATCCTCTTGGATCCTGTACCTGGGCTGTGAAGTGTTCTTGCACTGTATCTTTTCCGATAAACCCGATCTCCAAGTTCCACTAGTAAAGTAGGCTGGAATGACCTCTAGGAAATGAGTGGGAAACAAGATATTTAAGGCTCCAGAGGTTTTGAATGAGTCCTCCACAGTACAACAAAGGAAAATCGTTCACAGATTTAGCAAGCTAAATCTTAATATCTTTAATACATTTTACCAAACTTGAGGACTGGGGTGTGAGAGCTCTGTAACTAGAACTTTCCCAGGCAATGGCATGTCAGCAAGGAAAAGCCTCCCATCTTCAGGAAAACATATCCAGAAGAAGGTGGGAGCTAAATAAAATCAATCTTCCAGGCTTAAAGGGGAAGAGGTAAAGGAAATGGTAACATTTTGTTTGGGGTAGATTTCATTTAACAGAGTATGCATTTGTTTGAAGGCACACCAGTATCTATAGGCCAAATGTAGGCGGTTCCTTAGGTCTCATTGACACAATATATCTAAAATGCTACATTTAATTAAAAAATTTTCAGGCCTCTGAAGAATAGTTATAAAGGACTGCTTTGTCTTTCTCAGATTCAGCTTTAAATCCAACCCCAAAGAGATACTTTGCAGCCCAGGTGGAGAGACCTTCTGACCAACCCCTCTGCTGCAAAGCTAACGGGAGTTGACCATTTTCACAAGGAATCTGAAGTTAAAGCATTTCACATAGTGGGGACCATTTCTCTTCATTCTAATTGGTCTAAAAGTCTGTTCCCCAGACTTAAATTTTATTACAATTTTCAAATCTTGTAGTTCAAGGGGGAAGAAGAGAAAAATTTTAACTTATCCAAGGAATTTTTGGAATATTTCCTTTTTTTTAATCCCATACCTTCTTCTTAGAATGGATACTAAGCATTGGTTCCAAGGCAGAAGAGCAGCAAGGGCTAGGGAATTGGGGTTAAGTGACTTGGTCAGGGTCACATAGCTAGGAAGTGTCTGAAGCCAGTATCAGCCTTAAAAACCAAACAAGCACACAGATTTGTAGCAAAGATGTTTATATCCATTGAGAAAATTAAAAAAACAACATGGTGGGGAGTAAGGAGGGGAGTGGACAGACCCAAGGTCTTTTCCAAGACACTGAAGGAGAGATCAGGCTTATATAGTATTTCCAGACACAGAGGAGGGGTTGCATTTTAGGATTAGGTAAAATAGAAATTTTCTATCCAGTCCAAGAAAGACACAGTCAGTCTTTTGGAATGTATAACAAGATGGGATTCATATAAGATAAAAAGAAAGTGTAGGCATTCTGCAGGGTACATTGACCTTTTGGGACCAGGAATGTTGAAAAGCAGGCCTATGTTACCATTCCATAATCTTGATGTTCTAAAATAATTATAAACATCACAAAAGCCATTAGAAACTTGTTAACCCCTTAACACCAAATTTGAACCCAGGACTATCTCCAAGCCTGGCTCTCTATTCACTGAGTCACATAGCTGCATCTGAATATTCTCTTGAAGAGAACAAAGTTCAGATTCAGATTCTTGCCTGGTTTTCCCAAAAAGCCATTAAAAAAAGGCAGGATTAAGAGCCAGACCTAGAGATGGGAGGTCCTAGGTTCAAATCTGGCCTCAGATACTTCCTAGCTATGTCACCCTGGGCAAGTCACTTAACCCCCATTGCTCAGCCCTTACTGCTCTTCTGCCATGGAATCAATAAACAGCATTGATTCCAATATGGAAGGTAAGGGTTTTAAAAAAAAAAAGGACTTTTGGGCCCTCATTCTTAGGGCCAGTGGAATCAAGAGAAAACTGCAAAAACTTAATTTTGTTATCATCAAAGGATCCCACTGTGACCAGTGTTATAGCCAAAAAAGCTTATAGAAATATTGTAGCTTATAGCTTATAAGAATATTATAGCCAAAAAGCTAAACTTGGCAATTAAGCAAGGGGTTTTTGGATAACGTCATGCCCGGCTCAAGCAGGGCAGTTATCTCTGACTCACAGTCCCAGGAACAACTCCTGGCTGAAAGCCCCAGGGCCCCTAGATGAAACAGCCTTGAAGATTCCTAGACAGAACAGCCTTGAAGATTAAGAATCATGTCCTGTGGCACCTGAAAGCATCCCCTACTCCCTCTGTCTAGCTATTAGCTCACCCTAAGACAAAGGCACCTATATCCCAGAAACATATATATTCCCTCTTCTGAATGCACGCTTCGGGACTCTCTTTGATGAGTTTCCCCAGTGCGTACTGGCAATAAAGCTTTCTCCTGCTTTGATTGCATTGTCTCGTGTGTTCCTCTGGAGGCCACCCATTTTGAACCCTAACACCAGCAAGCAGTGTTTTGGGTCAGATTTAGTTAAATTTTGCCAATTATTCAAATATTTGTAAGTACATCATCCATGCTTTGAAATTACACAATCCATAGCTATCCTGAAGCAGCAGGAGGGAGGGAAAGTAGAACCTGCAAATCCACCAGTCAAAAACACCTAGCCTGCAGCCATCCCTTTAGGCTAGGGGTTCATCAGAGTGGCCACACGTGCTTCCCAAGGAGTCCAAGAGGTGCATGGCACCCAAGCCCACCAGGTATGGGAAAGGAAGACAGTTTGATCCCCTCCACCACTTCTCTGAAGAGGGACAAGAAGGAACGGCTTGAAGGGATCAAGCTGAATTTGGATTGGAGATGAGTCAAAGACCCTTCCAACATGGGAAGCCCTAGCCACATAGAATGAGGGGGAGAAGAGTGAGGGAAAGGGGGGGCAATGCCTATGGGACTTTTACCAAGGTCTCTGATTAAAGAGCCAAATATGAACTCTTGTCAAGCAGAGATGAACTCAAAGGTCTGAGAGTTCCTTACTAGCAACAGGGCAGGAGACTTAGAATCTAATGTCAACCTTAAAAAAAATCAACTTCCAAAATAGTGATAACGAAGATATCTGTGTTTCCCCTATAGCACAATGCACTGTGGTACTTGGATTCCCCAATCTGATACAGAAAAGAGGGGCTAAATGATTTTTTGGAAAGGGGGGGAATGGACAACAGTCAGGGTTCACTGGCTTCCCTAAGGTTACTAGGGTGCACAAAGGCTTGGAAAATAGTAGTTGAGGCTAGGGTGACTGGGAAGAAGCAAGTTAATGATCTCTATCTATTTTACTACATATTATTCAAATGCATAATGCAGAATGGATTGTGCTCAAAGTGCTACCAATTGATCTTTGACCAAGACTGTCCCTGAGCAGCTCCAGCTCATTTATTTGTCACCAGCTGTCCTTAGAAGACCCACAGTGAAGTGCAAAGATGTGCCATTACCCAGCCATTGGAGTAAATCATTGAGATCTGGGGTTGTGATCTTCCAAAACTGGGAAGATAAATCCTCAGATTTCTGGCTGTTGTGCTCCTCCACATTTTTTTTTAATTTTCTTTTTTTGTAACTCTTTCAGGAAATAAAGGTAGCATTTAGGTTTTTTCCTTCTTTTTCTTTTCCCTCAGTACTGCCTATGCCAGGAAAATCCCTGAAAACAAGTGAATGAAAAAAAAAGTGAAGGATGGAGGCCTAGCAGTACCAGATCTTAAACTGTACTACAAAGTAGTGATCATCAAAATGATATGGTACTGGTGAAGAGACATAAGGGAGGATCAATTGAATAGACTTGGGGTAAGTGACCTCAGCAAGACAGTATATGATTAACCCAAAGAGCCCAGCATTTGAGACAAAAATCCCCTATTTGACAAAAACTGCTGGGAAAACTGAAAAACAGTATGGGAGAGATTGGGTCTAGATCAATATCTCATATACTATACAAGATAAATTCAGAGCGGGTGAATGACTTGAATATAAAGAAGGAAACTATAAATAAATAAAGTTAATAGTATACTTGTCAGATCTGTGGGAAAGGGAAAATTTTAAAACCAAGCAAAAGTTAGAAAAAATTACAAAATGTAAAACAAATAATTTTGATTATATTAAATTAAAAAGGTTTCGTACAAACAGAAACAATGCAACCAAAATTAGAAGGGAAAAAACAAACTGGGAAAAAATCTTTATAACAAAAAACTCTGACAGAGGACTAATTACTCAAATATACAAGGAGCTAAATCATTTGTATAAAAAATCAAGCTATTCCCCAATTGATAAATGGGCAACGGACATGAATAGGCAATTTTCAGCTAAAAAATCAAAACTATCAACAAACATATTGTTTGAATATATGAAAATATATGAAAAAGTGTTATAAATTTCTTATCATTAGAGAAATGCAAATCAAAACAACTCTGAGGTGCCATCTCACACCTTGGAGATTGGCTAACATGACAGCAAAGGAAAGTAATGAATGTTGGAGGGGATGTGGCAAAATTGGGACATTAATGCATTGCTGGTGGAGTTGTGAACTGATCCAACCATTCTGAATGGCAATTTGGAACTATGCTCAAAGGGCTATAAAAGACTGTCTGCCCTTCAATCCAGTCATACCACTACTGGGTTTCTACCCCAAAGAGATCATAGAGAAAAAGACTTGTACAAAAATATTTATAGCCGCGTTCTTGGTGGTGGCAAAAAATTGGAAAACGAGGGAATGTTCTTCAATTGGGGAATGGCTGAACAAATTATGTTATCTGTTGGTGATGGAATACTACTGTGCTCAAAGGAATAATGAACTGGAGGAATTCCAAGTGAACTGGAACGACCTCCAGGAACTGATGCAGAGCGAAAGGAGCAGAACCAGGAGAACATTGTACACAGAGGCTGATTCACTGTGGTACAATTGAACATAATGGACTTCTCTACTAGCAGCAATGTAAGAATCCAGTACAATACTGAGGAACTTAATGAGAAAGAACGCAATCCACAGAGAAAGAACTGTGGGAGTAGAAAGACAGAAGAAAAACAACTGCTTGAACACATGTGCTGATGGTGATATTATTAGGGATGTAAATGCTAAACGACCACCCTACCTAGTGCAACTATCAATAACATGGAAATAGATCTTGATCAATGATACATGTAAAACGCAGTGGAATTGTGTGTCAGCTATGGAGGGAGTGGGGTTTTGGGAGAGAGGGAAAGAACATGAATCATGTAACCATGGGAAAATATTCTAATATTAAAAACAAAAGAAAACCAAAAAAGATATGGTATTTGCTAAGAGATAAAAGGGTGGATCAATGGAATAGAGTAGGGGTAAATGACCTCAGCAAGAGAGTGTTCAATAAACCCAAAGATCCCAGCTTTTGGGACAAGAATTCACTATTTGACAAAAACTGCTGGGAAATTGGAAAACAGTATGGGTAAAATTAGGTTTAGATCAACATTTCACATTTTACACCAAGATTCACTCAGAATGGGTAAATAATGAAATATAACGAGGGAAATCATAAAAAATTAGGTGAACATAGAATAGTATACCTGTCAGATCTATGGGAAAGGAAAGAATTTAAGACCAAGCAAGAGATAGAGAACATTACAAAATACAAAATGAATATTTTTGACTACTTTAAATTAAAAAGGGGTTGTACAAACAAAACCAATGCAACCAAAATGAGAAGGGAAGTAACAAATTGGAAAAATTTTTTATAACAAAAAACTCTGACAAAGGTCTAATTTCTCAAATTTATAAGGAACTAAGTCAAATGTAGAAGAAATCAAGCCATTCCCTGATTGACAAATGGTCAAGGGATATGAACAGACAATTTTCACATGAAGAAATCAAAACTATCAATAATCACATGAAAAAGTGTTCTAAATCCCTCCTGATTAGATAAAATGTAAATCAAAACAACTCTGAGGTACCACCTCACACCTAGAAGATTGGCTAATATGGCCATAAAGGAAAACAATAAATGTTGGAAGGGATGTGGCAGAATAGGGACACTAATACACTGCTGGTGGAGCTGTGAATTGATTCCGCTAATCAGGAAGACAATTTGGAATTATGCCCAAAGAGTTTTTAAAAAAAATTTTTAAACCATTAACTTCTGTGTATTGGCTCATAGGTGGAAGAGTGGTAAGGGTGGGCAATGGGGGTCAAGTGACTTGCCCAGAGTCACACAGCTGGGAAGTGTCTGAGGCTGGATTTGAACCTAGGACCCCCCGTCTCTAGGCCTGACTCTCAATCCACTGAGCTACCCAGCTGCACCCCAAAGAGTTTTAAAAGAATGCATACTCTTTAATCCAGCAAAAATATTCATAGCTGTACTCTTTATGGTAGCAAAAAAATTGGAAAATGAGGGGGTGTCCCTTGACTGGGGAATGGATGAACCAATTGTGGTATCTGATGGTGATGGAATACTACTGTGCTGTATGGAAATGATGAACTGGAGGATTTCTTTATGAACTGGAAGAACCTCCAGGAACTGATGCAGAGTGAAATGAGCAGAACCAGAAGAACACTGTACACAGAAAGTGAAACACTGTGGAACAATCCAATGTAACGGACTTTGCTACTACAAGACAATCCCAAGGGACTTATGGGAAAGAATGCTATCTACATTGAGAGAAAAAACTGTGGGAGTAGAAACATAGAAGAAAAACATATGAGTTATCATTTGTTATAGGGATATATGATTTGGGGTTTTGGTTTTAAAAGATTGCTTTATTACAAAAATGAATAATATGGAAATAGGATAGAGTTTATATAACCCAGTGGAAGGGTTTACTGGCTCCAGGAGGGGGGGGAAAAAAGAGGGGAAAGAAAGAACATATAATGTAAACATGGAAAAATATTTTAAAAAATTAAATGGTTGAAGGTCGTCTAGAAGATCCTTATGGCCTTGCCACTGTTGGAGTATTATGTGAAAGGCCTACAGTTCCTCCTTTCTCCACTATAGGAATTAATTTCCCTTAAAGGCAACTATGCTCTTACTGGGATTTAATTGACCCCTGCCTCCTGGTCTTAGCTTCCTCCTCACCCAATGATATAAAAAGCTTCAGCCATATAGAGTCAAGGTTCCTCTAACTTGATGGATTTCTAAAGACCAAAAGATTTTACTGCCATGACTTCTCCTACTTACCAGATATATTTCCATCCCAGAATAGCTAAGTCTCACTGTATCCATTGCATATCCTTGCTGTATTAGGGAAAATTAAACCTCCTTTTGTTAACTGTTTAATAATTTATGAGTACCTCGTTTCATTCCAATATCAAAACCAATATCCTTGTCTTGGAGTTGGTACTAAGACAAAAGGTAAAGGGATTTTTTTTAAGGGGAAAAAATGACTAAAAAAGAAACAGATTAAGAAGAACAAGAGGCCAAGAATATCAAGGGAATTGATGGGAAAAAATATGAAGGAAGGAAGGAAGCCTAATTCTACTGTTTCTCAAACTGTATTATAGGACAGCAACCATCAAAACAATCTGGTACTAGTTAAGAAATAGAGTAGTAAATTCATGGAATAGATTAGGCATTCAACATACTGTAAATGACCATGATAACCTAGTGTTGGACAAACCTAAGGATCCACGCTTTTGGAAGAATAACTCACTATTCAACAAAAACTGCTGGGGAAACTGGAAAAAAGCATGACAGAAACTAGTCATAGGCTCTCATGCTATATACTAAGATAAAGTCAAAATAGATACATGATATAACCCAGATCCATCTCCAAGAAGGGTGGCAGAGAAACAATTTGGATCATATGACTTCAGAAAATTTATGTGGAAAATTATTACATGTAATTGGTAAAATAAAATATCTTTTTTTAAAATGGATACATGATTTAGAAATGAAGGGTGATACCATAAACAAATTAGCGAAACACAAAATAGTGTATCTGTCAGACTTCTGGATAAAGAAAAAAATTATGACCAGTCAGGACATAGAGAGCATTGTGACATGTAAATAGATAATTGACTACATTAAATTAAAAAGGTTTTACACAAAAAAACAATGCAACCAAGATTAGAAGGGGAACAGAAAACTGGCAAAAAGTTTTTATACCTAGTCTCTAACAAAAGCCTCATTTCTCAAATATATAGAGAACTAAGGCAAATTTATAAGAACATAAGTTTTACCCCATTTGATAAATCATCAAAGTAAAAAAAATGGTCAAAGAAAAAGACAGTTCTTGGAGAAATTAAAACTATCTTTAGTCATATGAAGAAATGTTCCAAATCACTATCAATTAGAAAAATGGAAATTGAAACAACTCCAAGATACCTTATCTTACTGGCTAATATGACAAAAAAAAAAAAAAAAAGGAAAATTATGTTGCAATGGATGTGGGAAAATTGGAATACTAATATACTGTTGGTGAAGCTATGAACTAATCCAACCATTCTGTAGAGTTTTTTGAAACCAAGCCAAAAGGGCTATAAAACTGTGCATATTTTTTGAACCAGCAATACCACTCACTACTTGGTCTGTATACCAAAGAGATCAAAGATAGGGGAAAAGGATCTATTTGTACAAAAACATTTATAGCAGTTCTTTTTGTGGCAAAGAATTAGAAAGCAAGAAGATGTTCATCAGTTGGGGAATGGCTGAACAAGTTGTGGTATATGATTATAATGGAATACCATAAGAAATGGCAAACAGGGTAGCTAGGTAGCTCAGTGGAGAGGGAGGTCCTGGTTTGAATCTGACCTCAGACACTTCTTATCTGTGTAACTGTGGACAAGTCACTTAACCCTATCCTTAGCTCTTACCACTTGTCTGCCTTGGAACCAATGCTCAGTATCTAAGAAGGTAAGAGTTTAAAAAAAACAGAAAAGAAAGAAATGGTGACAGGATAATCAACAAAAAATCCTGGAAGGATTTATATGAAATGATGCAAAGTAAAGTGAGTTGAACCAGTAAAAAACTGTACACAGTAACAGCAATAATACATGATGATCAAGTGTGAATGACAACTATTATCAACAATGCAAGAATTCAAGACAACTCCAAGAGACTCATGAAGAAAAAGGCTATCCAGTACCATAGAACGAATTGATATAGTCTGCATGAGGATTAAAGCATACCATTCTTTCCTTCATTTCTTTTATGAGTTTTTTCTTATATAAGTGACACGCATTTTCTTTTACAATATAAGCATGGAAATATGTATTGCATGATAGAACATGTATAATCTATATCATATTACCTGTTGTCTGGGGCAGGGGGGAAGGGAGAGGAGGGAAAGGACATGGATGGCAAAATATCAGATAACAATTACTAAAAGTTATATTTACAAGTATGGGAAAATATAACGAAATTTTTTCTTAACTAAATTAAAAATGTTTATGAAATGAAAGAAGAGAAACTGATAATGGGGGAAAATTTTATAGCAAGTTTATCTGATAAAGTTCTCATTCTCAAATATATAAAGAACTAAGTCAAATTTATAAGAATACAAGATACAAGTCATTCCCCGATTGATGGACATCTCCTCAAAGATGATCAACTGTGAATGACTAAGCGATTGTCAGCAATACAATGATGTAAGACAATTCAGAAGGATTTTTCATGAAAAATGCTATCCATCCTCAGAAAAAGAACTTACAGTATCTGAATGCAGACTTAAAATTTTTTTTGGATCTATGCAACTGTTTTTTCCCTTTTATAATTTTTATTTTATTTTCAATATTTTTCCAGGGTTACATGATTCATGTTGTCTCCCTTCCCTCTTCCCTCCCCCCTCCCAGAGCTGACAAGCAATTCCACGGGGTTATACATTTATTATATGGAAATGCTTTTTAACATTGTACATTTATAACATATCAAATTGCTTGCCTTCTCAATGAGAGGAGAAAAAGGAAAGAATTTGGAACTCAAAAATTTAAAAAGCAAATGTTAATCATTGTTTTAAAATATAACTGGAAATTTTTAAAATTCAGAAACAGAAATGTATTGACATATTTAACTTACTTATAATTTATTAACTTGTTGACTTAAGCAAATAACTTCACCTCTGTTTACCTTGGTTTCCTAATATACAAAAAGAAAAAAATTGCTCCTGTCTCTGAGGATGGTTGTACGATCACAAGATTGTAAAGTACTTGGCACAGTACCTGTCTCATGGCAAACACTATAGAAATGTTAAGAAATGTAAGTATGTAATGTCTGGAATGCAATCAATACAAAATGCAAAAAATGTTTAAATGAATAATTTTCTATGTAAGATAGTTTGAAAGTGCAGTCAATTGAATTAATGTCACCTAACTATTAATAAGTTTTGTTTCATGCTTCAAAAACATTGTATTGCATATGTTTTGGTGTGAAAATTTTTTTCTTATATTGTGAAATTTGGGAAACCATTATTTCAGAAATGCTATTTGAAAAGTAACTTCTCTTTTAATATGGATGCTGTTAGATTATGAATTGAACTATTAAAAGGATTGGTCACAATACTTGAAGACTATTTGATAGGGTATATTTTGCTTTAAAATGGGTAATAACTAACTTGGAAAAAAAGGTAGCAAAGTCCTCCTAAATTGTCCTTATTTGTAATATTCCTTGCCCTTCTACTTGGGTAGGGTCATAAAGATCTTATCTACCCTGCTGATCACATGCTGTAATATTTTCAAAGACTGAAATTTATGAAATTAGAAATGCATAAGTTAGCTTATAGTGAAGAGTGAATTTCATCAAAGATTACTTGGTTATCACTTATGAAAATTATAAAAACTTTATCTGTTAAGAAATAGTCTGGGAATTTGAGAGTAACTAGAAATTTTGAGTTTGAGGGGGTTTTGAGTTAAATTATCATGGCCTGGGTTCAAATGTGGCCTCAGATACATCCTAGCTTTGTGACCCTGGGCAAGTCACTTAACTCCAATTTATAGTTCTTCTACCTGATACTTACTATCAATCCTAAGGCAGAAGGTAAGGGTTTAAAAAAAGAGAGGGAGAAAAGAATGCCATGTGCTGCTCAAAGGGAATACAATTTAAGAACTGTTACTGGTAGATGCCTATGTCTGGGAAAGTTGAGGGAATCACCTTGAATAGGCAAAGGCAGGGTCTTTTTGATTTGGTTTCCCCATTGTTTCTCTTCTAAATAACTTTTCCTATTTGGTTAATTTGGAGGCTGGTTTTTGGTACTCTGTGAATAAATGTGTAATTTTGTTTCACAATTGACTATGAATTATGATTCTTGTCTAGAATCAAACAGAACTATGAGAGTTTTTTTTATTATCATAACCATGTCCCTCTGTTTTTCTTTCATTGTAAACTTTCTGTCATCAGGGCAGGTAAACAGTGAAAGTTTGTCATTGCAATATTAGAACTATTAACTCATTAATACTAAACATCTGAGTTATTATACTGGGATCTAAGTATGAAAGATCTTATTCTTGTTCATCTATATTTGTGGGGTACTCCATATCATATATATAAATGAGTTCTTAGGCTCTTGCTCATAGTTACATATACATGTATAAGATTAGGTCCTTAAAGTTCTCATTCCTTCAAGATGATATGAAGATTACATATATATACATGTATATATATATATATTTACATATACATATATAGATAGATATCCTTAAAAAGAGAATAAGATAAGAATGTTAAAGTTTTAAATTTATTGGAGTAGTGAACCTTGGGAGATAGATTAGACTATTTTCTCTAAGAATTAGGATATCTATATCTTTATCAATATCAATATCTATATCTATATGATTGGCTTCCCAATGTTTCAGATGGGGTATATGGACCTTGAATATGCTTGGTAACAAGTTCTCAAAATGAGATGGTTTTGACATATAAAATTTCAATAATAATTATAAACCTTTTAAATCACTCCCCTCCTTCCCCATTTTGAAGTCTCTGATAATATAAAGAGACCAAAGGGCTCATTTTACAAGTCAGGACCTCATGGATTTTTAAAGTTTCTTCCTTCAGCCTATGGATGACATTTCTGTGTCTGGTACCGAGTTTGGGTAAAGATGGCGAATAATTTGATATAGGTTATACATGTGCTCTCGTGCAATACATATTTCCATATTCACTATGTTGTGAAAGAAGATACCTCTCCAGCATATGAGAAAGACTCATGAAGGAAATAAAGTGAAAAATGGCATGCTTGATTTGCATTTAGACCCAACATGAAAAACAGAACTTTTAGTCTCCAAGACAGTTTAATCACAAATGGACTCCCAGATCATGTGAGGTTCTCCCTAGAGGGGTTGGGAACTTGACTGTCAATTGGAAATCATACTCTCACCTTCATGTGAGCAACTAAACCGTCCTGGATGAAAACTTCAATTATTTCCTTCAGGACATAGAACAAAGACTTAGAAGATAGTCTCTTAGAAGTTGCACAAAGGCAGGGATAAAGCTATGACACTTGAGTAACAAAATTAAAGATTCCAAAAAAGTTAAAACACTAGAGATAAATTTTTTATTTTTAGAATTGGACTTTTAAAAAATATCAAATTCACAAGAATTGACTAAATGCAATATTTGCAACTTATTTTTTAAAAATGTGTTTGGAGAAGCCTACCTTAATTTTTGTTTAGTCACTATGATCCTGTCTGGCTCTTTGTGACCCCATTTGGTGTTTTCTTGGCAGAGTATTGGAGTGGTTTACCATTTCCTTCTCCAGCTCATTTTATATATGAGGAAACGGAAGCAAACAAAGTAAAGAGACTATAACCTTCTTGAAGAGAGGAACTATTCCAAATGCCATTTACTATATTAGCTTGGCAACCTCTCTGGGCCTTAGTTTTCTCATCTGTAAAATGAGGGAAGTTGGCTTAGATAAGCTCAAAAGTCTCTTCTAGATGCAGGACTATGATTTTTGTTGTTGTATACTGTTATGAGGAAGATTAGATTAGTTATTGATTAGGTATTAAGATGTATCTAGCAGGAAGGAGCTGGAGCTGGGAATTCCCGGGTGGAATGAGGGAGCAGGAAGAAGTGACTTGTGCTCTGGGAAGGACTCCATTGGGGGTTAACACAAACTGTGGTTAGCCCTGGGAGCACTCAGAGTAAAAGGACATCCTGTATCCTGAATTTCCCCTGGGATCCTGAGTGGTGGCATCTAGCAGAGAGAGAAGATCAACAGTCCTGTACCAAGGAAGAGGAGGAGTTTGGGATCTACCTGGTGGACAGAGTCTTGAGCACACCTTCCCTACTTGGTACCTGAGACAACCTTGGCTCTTGGCATCCAGAGATCATCAGTGGATTGCAGTGAGAATCCCAAAGCCACAAAGCCCCTAGCTGAGCTGCTCAAGCCTGGCAGGTTCCAGGTCTGAGGCAGTCACCCAGAGACTCCACTGCTCCTTGGGCCCTGTCAGTTTAGATTACTAAGTTAGTATAGAAATAAGTCTTTCCTTTCCCTGTGGGTTATGTCATTAGATTTAAGGTTTTAGAGTAGACATTCCTATCCCACCTTTTAGTTGTTCATAATTAAACCCAGTTATATCCTGTTACCTTGTCTGGTGAATTCAAAATCTCTGGCCAGAGTGACAGTTGGCTAACTGTCATTTGTCAGTTAGGAGCAGCTTGGCTGTTCAAGTCTTCATGTCCAGGTCTAGTCTCTCATAAATCCCAGTGTGTGTTCCCACAAACCACTTAGTTTATTTATAATATCCCTGGTGACCCCATTACCTTTACTTATATTTCCTACAATACCTTCTGCCTAGCACAAATTAGGTACCCAATAAATACTTGATGGATGAAAATATTTATTATTTATTTATTATTATTCCTATTGACTCCCAGAGGAGCCTAGGCCCGCAACCATCTCACGCCAATGGACTCTACTCTGGGCAACTTCCACCAACTGGGCATATCTTTGCCAGGTCTGTTTTGGCCTTCAGACTTTTCTCCTCCCTGGTGGGTTCCATATTTTTTTTCATAGTGTCCTGACTGATGGGATACTGAATTGTTCTTTCCCAGAGTCTGGTATTGGAGATCTTTTCAGGCCATCTGATGTTCAAGATTTGATATAGGCCTGGAGTTTGTTGCCAGCACGCATCGTGGACTTTGTTGGAAAGCAATCTTCCAGACTAGGCGATCCTTGGTTTTGTTGGTTTAATGAGGTTGCAGTTTCTATAGCAAGTGAGATTTTTACGGGGTGAGGTTGCTAGCCTCATGCCCAACCCTCCTCCTTTTTCAGCCAGGCTTGGGACCATCCTTGGCGGAGTTGGGGGACATTAATTTAACCTTTCAACAAACACTTTTGGTAGCACTATGCATAACAGAGAGGCATCTTGAAGAAAAGGCTAGAACTGACCCTGAAGCCAAGAGAAGTCCTGTCTTTGACCCACACTGGCTGTGACCATTGGCAGAAGCTTTAAAGTTTTGCAGCCTTAGTTTTCTCATTTGTAAACTAGGAGCTGGGAAGGGGTATTGTGGATTCACTGACCTCAAAGATCTCTCCCAACACCATATGTATGATCCTAGAAACCCTTAGCTCTCTAGGCAACTTTTTTTTTAACCCTTAACTTCTGTGTATTGGCTCCTTGGTGGAAGAGTGGTAAGGGTGGGCAATGATTTGATCTAGGCAACTTTCTTAAGACTAACACTTTAGCTTTCCTAAGACTTCTCTCCAGAGAAGGCTGGCACCTATGTTGGTAGAGAGAATTTCCTATGAGAATGAAATCAAAGATTCAGTTGCCATCATCCTTCTGAGAGGGGTAAGAGGGAACATACACAAATGTACAAGAGGCATGTTCCTGGCCCTTCCTAAGTGGAAAAGGCAAACACAGGCAATTAAAATGTCTTGTTTTATGAAACCCCCAAATTTATTTTGATCCCATGGGAACTTGCTTTCAAGGAACTCCCAGACTGACCCTAGTCCTAGACAGAAGCATAAACCTTCAAGTACCCAGTGATCTCACCCTCTATTCAAACCTCCCACGGTTTCTCATTTCTGAGAGAAAAAATTGAGGCCATTTCCCCAGACCTTTCTTCTCCCTTCTTCTTCCTCATTTCTCTTTATTCTTCTTCTTCTGTAGATCTTCAGCCTTAACAGTTGAGTTATGTCCACCCTTTCCACCCTCTTCTTCGTCTCCTGCCCACTTCCCGGATCCCTCCCGGGCCCTGGGAAACCTAGATGTCTAGATGATGAAACTCCTAATATCTAGGGGCAGTAAACACCGAGGTGGTGGTCAAGTACAGGTTGGAAACGGTATATCAAGGACAGGAAGAGCTTGCAGAGAGATGTTTGCACCCTCTCACTCCAAGACCAGGATCCACCTAGCCTCAGCACAGGTCAAAGACCCAGAATCTCTCCTCAGGGTTCTCAACTGCCCCCTCCTGCCTCTCGCATGCCTCCCTAGGAACATTCTATCCAACTGACTTATTTGTCAATCAAAGGTGAACTTCAAGCTCCCAGAGATTCAATATAACAGTAACCACTCTCGATTATTTTTTCTTTGGGTTTTCTTGACACTGCTCTCTCCTGGTTGATGAAATTATTTGTTGAGCACTAATTCAGCTCCTATGGATTCATGTATCATCTCTATGCAGATGATTTATCCAGCTCTAACCTCTCTCCTGACCACATCTCCAACTGTATTGAGTATCTTGAACTAGATGTCTCAGAGGAGAAACTTTAACATTTCTATGTCCTAAATTGAACTTCTTTTTCATTTCCAACTCCGTCTTTCTATATATTTCCCTATTCCTGTTTTGGACTATTGCCATTCTCCCAGTCACTCAAGCTCATAGCTTAGGTGTCACCCTCCACTGTTCTGTCTTCCTCCTTCCTCAAACCTAATCTGTTGTCAAGTATTGCTGATTCTACCTTTATAGCATCTCTCATACGTACCACCTTTTCTCCCTCACCCTCTTGCACACCTTTTTTTATTTATTTGTCTTAAAAAAAAACCCTTACCTACCATCTTGGAGTAAATACAGTATATTGGCTCCAAGGCAGAAGAGGGTCAAGAGACTTGTCCAGGGTCACACAGCTGGGAAGTGTCTGAGGTCAGATTTGAACCTAGGACCTCCCGTGTCTAGGCCTGGTTCTCAATCCAGTGAGCTACCCAGCTGCCCCCTCTTGCACACCTTTAACACTTCATTCCTGGACTCCTGCAATAGCCTTCCACATAGTTTTCCCATTCCCACTGTTATATTGAATCTCTGGGAGCTTGAAGTTCATTCAATGATTGACAGATAAGTCAGTTGGATAGAATGTTTCCAGGGAGGCATGCGAGGGTCAGGAGGGGCAGTTGAGAACCCTGAGCAGCAGTTCTGGGTCTTTTACCTGTGCTGAGGCTAGAGATCGGTGGATCCTGGTCTTGGAGTGAGAGGGTGCAAACATCTCTCTGCAAACTCTTCCTGTCCTTGATATACCATTATCAACCTGTACTTGACTACTACCTTGGTGTCTACTGCCCCTAGATATTAGGAGTTTCATCATCTAGACATCTAGGTTTCCCAGGGCCCAGGAGGGATCCGGGAAGTGGGCAGGAGACGAAGAAGAGGGTGGAAAGGGTGGATATATCTCAACTGTTAAGGCTAAGATCTACAGAAGAAGAAGCTGAAGATTTCCCAGCAGTTTACCTACTCTGGTTTAGCTCTGGCCTGGCTGAAACAGAGGGAAGCTAACATTATTTCTTCATTTGCCAGCAGTTGGGAGTTTCATTAGTAACAAATTAAAGTAGGGCCTCCTAAACCTCAGTCCTTTACCCTTATCCTTCTTGTTTAATATATAAAGTTTAAAGTACCTTCCTAAATCAGTTTCAAAGATTGTTTTGGGAGGGGTCAGAATATCATCGTTATCCTAGCTGAAGAGCCCATATCAATATATCAATTAACCCCAGTTGGGTCCTGAAGGGATAAGCCTCTTTGACCTGAAGGATCCTGCCTGGGCAACTGTTATAAAGGAGAAGTGTCATCTTATTCCTCTCTGTACAATCATTTCTACCTCCTCAAATAGATACAAGTGACCTCCTTTAATTATAACACCACTCAGATGTCAGTCTAATCTAAAACACTTTTTTGACTAATCACCCCTTTTCCTGATAAGCACCATTCTTTCTCTATTATCTCCAAGAATCAAATACAACATTTTCTTTACTTTTTAAAATCCTTTCTAACCTGGCTCCTTCCTACCTTTCCACTAATCCTGGCCTCTGCTGCTTCTTTTTAATCAATACTGTGTATTGGTTTCAAGGCAGAAAAGTGCTAAGGGCTTAGTAATGAGGATTAAGTGACTTGCCCTGGGTCACAGATAGGAAGTGTCTGAGGCCACATTTGAACTCAGGACCTTCCATCTCTAAACTGGGTTCTTAATCCACTGAGCCACCCAGATGCCCCTTCCCTCCTTGCTTCTTAATGGACACCATTCCACCTCCAGGACCCTAAAGCATTTTCACCTGCTGTCCAAATTTGGACCTCCCTCATCTCTACTTCCTGGCTTCCATAAAGTCTCAGCTCAAACATCACCTCTGCAAGAACCCTTTCCAGATTCTAGGGAATGTCCAAGGTCATATTTGAACCTAGGATCTCCCATCTCTAAACCTGGATCTCAATCCACTGAGCCACTTAGCTGCTTCCAATGATTCCTTTTTGGTTCGCAGACTGTCTCCCTCTTCCTCAATTGTGTGTAAATTGAGGAAGAGGGAGACAGTCTGTTTTATGTCTTTCTTTATACCCCCAGACCCTTGAGAAGGGGATTTGAAAATGCTTATAGATTTGACCTGACTTGATTGGCTTAAAATGCCAAGTCCCGCCTGGCTCTCTCACCACCCCCACTGCCTTTCGTGGTCTCCTCCTCGGCCTCAGCTGAGCCTGGGAAGCTGTCCCCGGGCCGGTGCGGGGCCCTCCCTTTCCTAAATGGGGAGACTGGGGAAGCCGCAGGCTCTGGCGAGGAGTCCAGCCAGAAAGGCGCAGTCTGTCTGGGTGTGGCTCGGCAGCCTCCCCGTGGAGCTTCTGAGCCTTCGGGGCGATAAACGGGCCCAGCCCAGCCCGGTCCAGGCCCGCTCAGGGCGCCTACCCCTCCACGGCCGGCCCTCCCCTTCTTTCCGGTCCTTATCAGGAGCCGCAGCTTTTCCTCGGCCAGGCTACGGTCCCTCCACGCCCTCTGCCCCTCGCAGTGCAGGCTTTTTCCTCCTCCTCCTCCTCCCGCTCCTCCTCCTCCTCCCGCTCCTCCTTCTCCAGTTCTTACTACTTCTCCTCCTTCTCTTCCTACAGCGACTGGATAACGGTGAGTCCATCCAGAGGAGGCAGCTTGTGCTCGCGGGGCTCCCAGCTGGCCTGTGTGCTCTGGGAAGCCTGAGTCTCCCCTCCGTCCCCCGCCTCGGCGGTCTGAGGTGAGTGGGGGTGGGGGTGGGGCGGGGGCATCTTAGCCAAAGGGCCGGGAAAATAGGCCAGAGGTGCCGGGAAGGTGGGGGGTCGGGAGCTGCTACCCCTCAGCTCCCAAATCTCTCGGGCTGCCCTGCACGTGCTTATGTCAACATAAATCTAATTAAAACCGTCCTAGGATGAGCCGCCCAGCAGGCGTTAGACTTTGTAAGGACCAGAGACCGAGAGGAGGAGGGGGAGGACGAAGAGGAGGAGGGCTGGGGTTAGGGCTGCACTACTTGCAGCTTCCCACGGCTAGATTTCGGAAGTTTCTGTCCGGAAGTCTTCCGAAGGTGGGAGCAAGTCCGTGTTAATTGCACCCCTGGCCGGCCCGGATCACTTCCACAGTGACATTGGCAGATAGGGGGAAACTTTGTACCCTGGCGACTGCTTACTGACCTCCGATAACCCAGCGGTGAAATCACTCACATCACAGTTGGTGTATCTTGTCATGGATTATTTTATGGAGTTCTAAAATAAGAGAGCTGTTTTAGAGCTTTATTCTGGTCTTGTAATTTGGAAAATGGAGAAACTTCCTAGGGATGTTTTGTTTTTTGTTAACTTAGGCGTTTTTTTTTTTTTTTACTTGCCCTGAAGCCCAGCATACTAAATGAAAATTCAAAATCTTTTAGCTTCACTTAAGTTAATGTTTGTAATTTGTTTTCTCCACGCCTTTAGAAGATGAAGAAACTGTGCCTTGGGATGTTTTGGTTTTTGGTTAACTTAGATGATTTTTTTTTCACTTGTTCTCAAGCCCTAAGTACTAAATGGAAATTAAAAGTGTTTAGTTTCAGATGGGATAATGTTTTCCCAAATATATTGAAAAAAAATCAGTCGTTCCAAACAGGGTCATTTCACCACTTGTGTTTGAGTTTTAAACTGTGGCCATGGTCCAAAGTTTAAGCAAAGCTGAACAGTTTTGCTGGGGAGCTTAGGGGAGATAAGATGACCCCAAAGATAGTGGTGTTGGACATCAATGGAAAGAAAGGTTTTCCAAAATGTTGACAATTTAATTTCTTCAATTAACCTTCTCTTTAAAAAAATATTTTATTTATTTGCTTATTAACCTTCCATCTTGGAACCAATATTGGCTTAGTCAGTTGGGATTAAGTGACTTGCCTAGGGTCACACAGCTAGGAAGTGTCACATTTGAACTCAGAACCTCCCATCTCTATGCCTGGCTCTTTACCTACTGAGATACCTAATTGTCCCATAAATTAACCTTTGCATGAAAATCAGACCCCCTGGAATGCCTGCTCTTCTGTGCTTCTTAGAATCCTTGGTTTTCCTTCAGAGCTCAGCTCAGGTGCTAACTCCTATCACTGCTCCCTTTCTGTGTTACTTAGTTTCTCTCTGGAATTTAAAGCCCTGTGGGGGCACAGACTACTTCATTTTTCTTCCTATCTCTAGTATCTAGCAGAATACCTTACTTATGATACGGACTTCTTATTACTTGTTTATTGGTTTCCCATCCATAGCCGAGTTTAAGATGAGCATTTTAAAAATTATTCCAGTCAAGTAGAATGTGATTAAGAATATAAATATTGATCTATTTTTTAGAAATCATAAGTGAAATTATAACAAAAACATTACATGCAACCATATGTAATATATGAGTTTATATGTAAGGAGGACTGGGAAAATGAGAGCACTAAAAGGTAAATTGTATGGGGAGGGTGCCTATTTAACAAAGTATGGTTCTCATCACTTCATATATTGACTTTAATTAGAATCTTGGTAATGGCCAACTAATAGGGGTTGGGAATGTCTCTGTGGTTAGCAATTAAGAGGATTTATTCTATTCAGCATTTCATGTATTGGAGGAACAGTGATAGTTACATATTTGCCACAAGAATGGTGGAAATAAGACGTGACTACAGTACCGGATAGTCTAGGAGTTACTGGGTCTCTTGTTGGCCTTCTTTTTATGGTTCCTTTGCAGACCTTCCTGGCCTGTCTGTTCCTTAGTAGCACAGCTATAGGAAGGTGTAGACCATATTCCAAAGGGACTCTGAAAGACCTGAATTCCTATGCTGCTCTTATGATGCCTTATTCTGTATGCCATCTTTGTGCAGAAGATTAAAATTTCAAAGACTAGCTATTCTTTCCCTTGCTGCCACCTTCAATGAGAGAGAAAGTAAAATGAAGAAAGTATTTTTCTCATTTCAACACTATCTAGAATCACCTTTTAATTTTTTTCCCCAATTACTTGCAAAAACAATTATTTATCATTCATTTAAAAAAACTAAATTCCAAATTCTCTCCCTCCTTTCTTCCCTTGTTTCCTCACTTTTCCCATCCTTCCTCTCCCCCTGAGATGGTAAGCAATCATCTAAAACATTTTCCCATATTAATCATTTTGTGGAAGAGATGTCAAAGAAAAAAAGAAGAAAGTGAAATATAGTATGGTTTGGTCTGCCTTCAGAATCCATCAGTTCTTCACTGAAGGCAGATGGCATTTTTCCATCATGTCTTTGGGATTGTCTTGGATCACTTCGTTGCTCTGAGCAACCAGGTCATTCATGGTTGTTCATCCAGAAATAGTGCTGATGTGGTGTGCAGTTTCTTTTTGGTTCTACTTACTGTACTCGGCATCAGTTCATCTAAGTCTTTCCAGGTAAGCCCACCTTTTTAAAAAAAATTAATTAATTTAAAAATATTTTTCCATTGGTTATATGATTCCTGTTCTCTCCCTTCCCTCTCCACCCCCCCCCCCCCGCCCCAGAGCTGACAAGCAATTCCACTGGGTTGTAAATATGCTATCACTTGATACTTATTTCCACATTATTCATTTTTGTAATAGAATAACCTTTTAAAACCAAAAACCCAAATCATATACCCATGTGAAAAATCATATTTTTTCTTCTGTGTTTCTGCTCCCACAGTTCTTTCTCTGGATGTGGATAGTTTTCTTTCTCATAAGTCCCTCAGAATTGTCCTGGATCATTGCATTGCTGCTAGTACAGAAGTCCATTACATTCATTTGTGCCACAATGTATCAGTCTCTGTGTACAATGTTCTCTTGGTTCTGCTCCTTTCAATATGTGTCAATTCCTGGAGGTCGTTCCAGTTCACATGGAATTCCTCCAGTTCATCATTCCTTTTAGCACAATAGTATTCCATCACCAGCATATACCACAATTTGTTCAGCCATTCCCCAGTCAAGGGAGACCCCCTCATTTTCCAATTTTTGGCCACCACAAAAAGTATGGCTATAAAAATTTTTGTACAACCATTTTTTTATTATCTCTTTGGGATACAAACCTAGTAGTGGTATTGCTGGATCAAAGGGCCTGCATTCTGTTTAAAGCCCTTTATAAGCCCACCTTTTTAATGAGGGGGAGGAGAAAAATATAATCAGGATAAAAGTGGGGAGAAAAAAATCCATTTGGCTATAATCTGAATATGATGAGGAAGAGGATATACTTTCTTTAAACATTTTAACTTATCTTAAAATTGTTTACCTCAAAATAAGAAAAGATAAGATTTGTTAGGGAGGGAAAAGCAACTGGCCAAAGAGGTCTTAGACTAGTATGACAGGAAAATGACTACATTAAAAAGGAGGATTCTAATGGAGTCGATGCAAAACAAAGCCTACTATTTTGTAGTTTATTTTCTTCATGAGTTTTTTCTTGTATATTCAAGATGTGTATTCTTTTACAACATGATGAATATGGAAATATGTATGGCATGATAGCACATGTATAACCTATATCAAATTAATTGCTATCATGGAGAGGGAGGGAATATTTGAATTATAAATGTTCAGAAAGCAAATGTTAAAAATTATTTCTACATGTAATTGGGAAACAGTAAATATGATATTATAGTCTGTGTTTGTGTGTGTGTGTGTGTGTGTGCGTGCTTGTACTTGTACGTGTGTGTTTTGTTCTAAAGATTCATTCTCTCCTCGTCTTGTCCTTGAGATGTCTACATAATTGCCAAAGCTAGGTCATTTAAAGAATCATAGAACTGGAGAGTCAGAAGGGATTTTGTACAACTCATATATGAGCAAGAATGTTCTCTATCCTTATAGGTGGTCATCCATTTTTTGTTTGAAGGCTTTCAATGAAGGAAAACCTACCATTGACGAAAGTTGTCCATTTCCCCCTCATAGATAGCTTTAATTGTTATTATAGGTAGGTTGCAATAAGTGTGAATAATGAATCCCCTGGGGTGTATTGAATTGGCACTATTTGAAATTATAAATATATGAAATATGGCAATTGGTTACACTCAATAGAAATAATACAGTGTAAATTCAAATAATGTGACTACTTTAAGGGATGCATTGCTTGTACCAATTGGGACACATTTGTTAGTACTTATTTAGCTTAAATTTCAGTTTACTTTTTTGTAACTTTTACCCATTGTTTCTGATTCTTCCATCATGAACCAAGTAGTACAAGTCCTTGAATGTGATCATCCTGTCTTTCATGTTGTGGTGCAGGAGTAATAACCTAATTCTTTCCTCTACCCTGGCTAGGCCAATTTTTCCTGAAAAGGTATTGAAGACCATTCTCTATATTCTGGTTCTGGGCACTAAAGGTTCATGCTTCCTTTTTGACTGAATAACCTCAGCACTGGGTACAAATTCCTGGTAGTCTGTCTGGCATTTGGCTGGTAAAAAAGATGGCAACTCTGGGAAGGGAGCTTTGCCCATCAGATTCAACTCGAGGTTTCCTCAATGTCCTCTTTGTTGAATATCCTTCTCCAGCTTTGGCTAAATTTGTTAATTCCTGAATGATCTATAAGTCTCTTTCTATTCTAATAATGAACCTAAAATACTAAAGAAACTGGCTTCAGTGAGGCCCCTACGACATCTGTTTACAGAATTAGAACATATGAGCTTGTAAAGTACAGGATGGGAAGTGCCCCCCAAAAGGTGAGCTGTGGTGATTAGCCTTCTTGTTGCTGGTGGTTTTTGGTGATGTCAATAGAGAAGGACATTGTTAACTATGAGTTTTCCTGGGAAAGGTGTGCCCATAATAGCAATATCTTGTAGATAATTGTAGTAAACTGTCTTTTAGGCCTTGCAGCCTGATAATTTAAACTGCCTTTTAAGTTCTGTTAGGGGAATTTGTCAGAACTTGCTTTACCTTCAAAATAGCTGGAAGGAATTGAATTTTGGGGGATTGAGAAGAATAAAAATCATGATTTTTCTCTGACTAAAAAGAACAAATACAGAAGTTCTGCTATAACAGATTGAAGGCTTTTTTAGTCTCAATCTTGTTCAACTCTCCTTTGATTTTTTTTTTTCAGGATTTCCATTTTAGTGTTTAATTGGGGATTTGAATTTATTTTTCTATTTTTATTTTTAAATTGCATGTCCAGTTCATTGATGTGCTCTTTCCTTTATTGATTTATGCATTTAGAGATATAAAATTTCCCCTAAGCACTACTTTGCTGCGTCTTGCAAATTTTGGAATGTTATCACATTGTTGTCATTCTCTTTAATGAAATTACTGATTGTTTCCTTGATTTATTCTTTGATCCGTTCATTCTTTTTTTTTTTTTAAGCCTTATCTTCTATCTTAGAATCAAGGCAGAAACGAAGGCAGAAGAGCAGTAAGGGGTAGGCAATGGGGGTTAAGTGACTTGCTCAGGGTCACATAACTAGAACGTGTCTGAGGTCAAATTTGAACCTAGGACTTCCCTTCTCTAGGCTCGGCTCTAAATCCACTGAGCCACCCAGCTGCCTGCGATCCATTTATTCTTTAGGATTTGCTTTAAAAAAAAAAGTCCTTCCATCTAAGAGTCTATACCAAGTATTAGTTTATTTTGTTAAACATTCTTATTACATTCTATATTGGTTTCAAGTTAGAAGAGCAGTAAGGGATAGGCAGCTGGGATTAAGTGACTTGCCCAGGGTCACATAGCTAAGAAGTATCTGAAGTCAAATTTGAACCCAGAACCTCCTGTCTACAAGCCCGGCTCTCAATCCACTAAGCTACCTAGCTGTTCCATTAATTAGCTTTTTTTTTTTAAAGTTGTTACTCCCATTAATTAGTTTTTAATTGATGCTATCCCTTTGTTAAATGTAATTTTTATTTCGTTATGGTCTGAAAAGGACACATGCACTATTTCTGGTTTTCTGCATTTGGTCGAAAGGTTTTTATGCCTTAATACATGGTTAGTTTTTGTTAAAATGCCATGTACTGCATAGAAAAATGCATTTTTCCTTTGTATTCTCATTCAGTTTTCTCTAGCATTCTATCATATCTAAATTTTCTAAGATTTTAATATCTTCTTGGCCTCCTTATTTGTTTTATGATTAGATATATTTAGTTCAAAGAGGGGAAATTGAATTTGCTGACAATTTCCTCTTTTTTTTTTTTAAACTTTTATCTTCTGTCTTAGAATCAGTGATTTACTCATTGACTTACTCTTTCTTTAGGATTAGATTATTTAGTTTCTTAAAAAAAACCCAAAACCTTACCTTCAGTCTAAGAATCAATACTCTGTATTAGTTCCAAGGCAAAAAAGTGTTAAGTGCTAGGCAATGGGGGTTAAGTGACTTGTCCAGAGTCACACAGCTAGGAAGTATCTGAAATCAGATTTGAACCCAGGACTTCTTATCTCTAGGCCTGACTCTCAATCCAATGAGCCATTCAGCTGCCCCCAATTTCCTCTTATAATTAAGTCATTTAACTTTTCCTTTCAAAATTTAGATGCTATTCCATTTGGTGCATATACATATTGATTTGATGTTACTTCATTATGAGACCTTTTAGCAAGACTAGTTTCCTCTGCTTATCCCTTTTAATTAGGTCTGTTTTTGCTTTTGCTTTGTCTGACATCATAATTGCTAACCCTGCCTTTTTTACTTCAGTAGAAGCATAATAGATTCTATTCAAGTGCCTTATTTTAACTCTGTGTGTCTCTTTGTTTCAGGTGTTTCTTGCAAACAACATTCTTTTGGATTCTGGTTTCTAATCTATTCTACTCTCCACTTGTTTTATGGGTGAGTTCATTCCATTCACATTTACAGTTATGATTATTACCTGCATTTCCTTTCATCCTATTTTCTTCTGTTTAGCCTTTTCTCTCTCTCTCTCTCTCTCTCTCTCTTTCTCTCTCTCTCTCTCTATCCTGTCACTCCTCTAAAATCTATTTTACTTCAGACCATTGCTTTCTTTTACCTACTCTTTTATCATCCCCATTTCCCTTATCCCCTTCCTTTGCTACTTTACTATCAGATAAAATAGATTTCTATTACCAACTGAGTGGGTATATATATTTTTTTCCTTTTGTAACCAATTTAGATATGAAATTTTCCTCTCACACCTCTCCCCCTGCCTCACCATTTTCCCTTCTACTATAAAAACTTCCTCATGAACCTATTTTCCCTATTGTTCTCTCTTCCCAGATCGCCTAGGGCATCCCTCTTTTGTGTCTATTTGCTTGTTTTTTGTTTTTTGTTTTTGATATTATCTCAATTTAAAGACTCACTCCCATGCTGTCTTTCTAAGTATTATAACTGCCTTAATAAAGATAAAGTTCTTAGAAGGTATGTGTATCATCTTAGGCAGAAAGGTACAGAGTTTAACCTTATTGAATCCCTTTTGATTTCTCCTTCATGTTTACCTGCTTATGCTTCTCTTGAATGGATTTTGAAAACTGGAAATTTCTTTTTCACTTGCTTTGAGGTTGGAAAAAGAATGCTAGAAACCTTGGAAAATATATCCACTGAAGTTTTAAGTGGAAATGGACATCTTTTGACTTTTGACAATATGGGAAGCATATGAAATAGCTTCTTATACTTGTGATTCATTTTTAGCTGTCATCAAATTGACTTTACTACAACATGTTTCAGATGTAATTGCTCATTTGCCTTGTAATTTCAGTTTGAATTCATTAAGAAACAGTCATACAGTAAAAGATAATTTCCAAAGCCATTCAGTGTTTGATAGTAGTGACGCGGGGAGTCCTTTTGTAGAAAAATTTGAATCCTGGACCCAAGCTCGAATTATCATAAAGCCTTGTTTTGACATGATTGGTATACATCAGTAGTGATATGTGTGACATTCAAATGGCACCTACTAAGTGCTAAGTAAACAGTTAGAAGGTGCTTATTTTACATTTACATTACTTTACTATTTTACATTTGAAGAAATGAGGAAAGTTTAAGTGACTTGCCTATGGTCAGGATTTGAACTCATTCCTTCCTGACTCCAGATCCAGTACTCTGTCTCCTACACCACCTAACAGCCCCTCTCCTTAGCTGCATTACTGTGACTGTGATTTTTAGCTCTTTTTGCTGAAGTGGGAAATTTCGAGAGCTTTGTTGTTGCAATTCCTCAACTCTGCTGTCGCAAGGAAAAAGCAGAGGTAGACAAAAGGTTCATGAACATGCCTGTTGCGATAAAACTATATTTTAAAATGTAAAAAATTGTTTTTACCCAAGAGCCTGTAGGAAAACAGGTAGAGAGCAGGATTTGGAGATGAGGGTTATAGTTTGCCTTCTTTGACCCCCCCCCCCCCCCCGGCTTATGTCATTAGATATTAGTCAAATCATTTGGTAAACAATTAGATGATGAACCACTAATTAGAACTTGGGTGCAAGTAGCTAAACCCATACCTAGAAGTATAAGGAATCTACAAGAGAGCCCCTATCCTATAATCTGTTCTTGGGTCATAATTGAGATTAGCTCCTCTGTTCCCTCAAGAGCAGTGCTGCTTGACAAAGAGAGAAGACCTTTTCTTTGAGTACCATTATGAGATGTGTCTATTGGGAAGCTCTCGAAAATGGTGGCATAATTTTTTAATTCTCTAATACAGGAGTGTCAAACTCACAAAATTCCTGAGTGTGTGTAGATAAACCAGATGAAAATTAAAATGTAATTGAGGGATAGCTAAGTGACTCAGTGGAAAGAGAGCCAAGCCTGGAGATGGGAGGTTCAGTGTTTAAATCTGGCCTCAGACACTTCCTAGCTGTGTGTCCCTGGGTAAGTCATTTAACCCCCATTGCATAGCCCTGACTGCTCTTCTGCCTTGGAACCAATATAGATTCTAAGACAGAAATTAAAGATTTAAAAAAATGTAATAGGAATGTATAACAAAATAAATAAAATACAGTAAAGTGTAGATAATGTTAATTTGTTGTTTTCTAAGTCAATATGCAGCCAACAGGGGATCCCTTTCTACACTACTGGCCAATATGTTCATACATTTGATCAATTTGATTGTAAGCATTGAGAAATAAATGTAAGTTTAATTCGTGTTTCCACTTGACTTTTATGATATTGTATTATTATAATAGTAAATTAGTTTTGTTTTCTCTGCATTACACAGTGCAGCTCTAATTAATTCATACCTTCTCATCTTGTACCTTTTTTTGTACATATCTTCCTGTAAGTCCTCCATAGAGGATCTGTGTCTTAGAACTTTTCGTCTTCTATACTATTACAGCACTTGGCTTTTATCTCTGTTGTCTCTTGCTCTTAGCCCAGTGCCTAGTACACAGTAAGTGCTTAAATAATACTTTATCTACTTTATTATCATGTATATGTGTGTGTATATATCTGTCGATCTATCTATAAAGATAGAGACAAACACATCGTGCAAAGCATCATGTGTTTGTCTCTATCTTTAAAGATAAATACAGGAGTTCTTCATCTTGTTATTTATCTGGCACCTACTAAGTGCTAAGCACTTACAAGGTAAATATTTTTATTTCACATTATTGACCCCTTTTCCTTTCTTAGAGTTATTTTTTAACTGCACAAAAAAAATACATGGAATTCCTGAGGAAGCCATTTGTAATGAAATGCAGTTATCAAAATATTAAAATAGCAAAAACAAGTTCATAGACCCAAGGCTGAGAGCCCAACATTTTTTTTTAACTCTGTTTTTAATTCCCTGGGCCTCTTTCTCCATCACATCATAGCCATTTTCTCATCCAGCAACTTCTCTTCTCACCTTGATCATATCACTCTATTGCTGCTCCCTCTGATTGGTTGGTTCCTCTTAGAAGCATTTATTAAGCTCCTAGAAAGTACTGAGCCCCTAAGGATACCAGGAAAGGCAAAATGACAGTCTTGTTCCTGTTAATTTCTTCATTCCTCATTATCTTCCCTCATTAGAGGGCAGAGACCATCTCTTCTTTTGTTTTTGTATTTATATTCTCAGTGCTCAGCTCAGTGCCTAACACAAGTGCTTAGAAAATACATGTTAGGTAGCTCAGTGGATTGAGAGCCAGAACCAGAGATGGGAGGTCCTGGGTTCAGATCTGGCCTCAGACACTTCCCAGCTGCGTGACCCTGGGTAAGTCACTTAACCCCCATTGCCTAGTCCTTACCACTCTTCTGCCTTGGAACAAATATACAGCATTGATTCTAAGACTGAAAGTAAGGATTTAAAAACAAGAAAAGAAAAGAAAATACTTGCCAATTCATCCCTAAACTAGAAGTCAAGAGTGATAGATCTCCAAAACTCATTTTTTCAATTGATGATCATATGAAAAGGCTTAAATTTTACACTATAGGATCACTGGCTTAGACCTGGAGAGTCTCTTAGAAGCCACTTAGTCCAATCCTCCTTATACAGACTTAGAAGGGTTAAGTCACTTGTCCCAGGTCACATAGCAAATAAGGAGCAAAAATAGAGTTTGAACTCTGGTTCGTTGATTCTCAGTCTAGTGTCCATTCTTTTGTCCTATTGTGTGCATCATCACATGAAAGGTATTAGCTTAGGTCTCTTGACTCTGAAGTATATAGAAACCGAAAATTTGTGTTGACTATATAATCATTTGAAATAGAAATTGTGTTTTAATATTTTAATATCATTCTTATAGTTAAGATTAAAAAATATAATTTGCTGGGACAAATGTTGTTTTAAGCACTTCAGGCACATTTCTGTTACTATTCAACTTTGCATTCTTATCTCCCAGCGTGGCACCCTGCCAAGAGGCCATTAGTAGATACTTGCTGGATAAGTCAGGAGATAGTGAGGGCCAGAGTGCAGTGGATGTAGGTGTGGTGCAGTATGAACTGTATAAACTTGGTGACAGCTTGTAATGCTGGACAAAAGAAGCTGCATTCCACGTGTGGCATTGCATATACAGATACTCTGTATTGCCTTTTCAAGGAAGTTTTGTGCTTAGAGGAAGATGGCTCTGGTACTTTGACTTTGGGTGGTTTGACTATTCTGATCAGTTAAATTATGGTAGGAAATTCATTAGGCAAATGAAATTCATAAGAATAACATTTGCACTTAAACTTTTTTTTTTAGAAAGTTGAACTAGTTCTTCAGAATCTGCCCAACTATGTGATGGATTAGACCATCTTTTAGTCAACTCCTGTAGTTACTTTTGTAGGGAAACTATTGTTGTTATTCACTTGTTTCAGTTGTGTCTGACTTTTTGTGATCCCACTTAGGGTTTTCTTGGCAAAGATACTGAAGTGGTTTGCCATTTCTTTCTCCAGCTCATTTTACAGATGAGGAAACTAAGGCAAACAGGGGTAAGTGACTTGCCCAAGGTCATGCAGTTAGTGTTTGAGGACAGATTTGAACTAGAGATGAGTCTTCCTGACTTTAGGCCCTCATATAATTGCCCCCAGAGTAATAGGAAAATAGGGAAATAGGCTCTATTGTTGTCTTTATTGAACACTAATTATCATAAAACAATTCAAAGTTCTTTCTTTAAAATGGAGATTTTTAACTTTTTTAGTGTTGTGGACCCCACTTAGCAATCTGCTAAAACTGATTGGGATCCCATGGATCTTTTCATTCCATAGATCATTCTCCTTGACAGAGTAAATAGAACCGAAAGGAGAATCTCATCCATTCTAAACATCAGTCCTATCCCTTTTCTATCCTCTTTCCTTTAATATTGAAGGTTTTTTAAAGGCTAATCCTGACTATTAATATGATTCTTCTAAAATTATGTTCTATTTTCCTATGATTGGTTCTGGCTTCCTACATGTATTTTTTTTTTTAGCCCTTACCTTCTGCCTTAGAATCAATACTGTCTTTTGGTTTTAAGGCAGAAGAATGGTAAGGACTAGACAGTGGGGGTTAAGTGACTTGCCCAGAATCTCACAGCTGGGAAGTGTCTGAGGTCAGATTTGAACCCAGGACCTCCTGTCTCTATCCTCTCAATCCACTGAGCTACCCAGCTGCACCCCACCCCCCCATGTATTTTAAAGTTTTAATCCTGGACATCCTCCTTCTTGCTCACTAATTGCTTCGGAGTTTCATTTTCAGGAGCTTCTCAGGATTTTCCCCAAGATGTCTTGCCCTGCAGAATTTTTAGTCCATTGGGTACTGCATGTCCCTGTTTGAATTGTTTGAAATCTTCTGTAGTATGGGTATCTAACTTTTCTTAACCTTATTTATCACAAATTATATTATGGAATGGTTACTTCCTCTCTAATTACCTTCATTCCTTCTTCAGCAGCCTTTTAGTCAGAAGCAGATCTAGGAGAGTTAGCTTCTTTTTTGAAGAAAGAATTATCAAGGTAAGATAGTAATCTTTTCATTGCTCTGCTTTTATCAAAGAACGAAGGGCCAGGCCACTAGATGACTTGATCATTGGTATTAGATAATTGCCAGGCTTGTGGCATATTCCTTTCTTTCCCTTTACTTTTTTTTAACTTTTTAAAAAAAATTTCTCAATTACATGTAGAAATAACCTTTAGCAATTATTTTCTGACATTTTGTGATTCAGATTATCTGCCTTCTTTCTAGTCTGATACAGGTTATACCCATGCTGTCATACAATACATATTTCCATATTCCTCATGCCTTGAAAGAGGACACATATTGAATATATAAGGAAAAGCTCATGATGGAAATAAAGTGGAAGATGGTGTGCTTTGATCTGCAATCAGGCTCCACCTGTTCCTTCTTTGGCTGTGGATAGCATTTTTCATCATGAGTCTGTAAGATTTAAATTAGGTTTGACTAAATATAAGAGTAATAAAAATGAGATAGTGGTCGCTCTTTATAAAATATTAGCTCCTAAGTCAAAATGACTGTTGGCAACTTTTATTTACAACAAGGTAGAGATAGTGAAAGTAGGAAATATAGGAAAGAGCTAAAGCCTGGTCTAGCCTACCAGCCCTAAGTGCTGCTCTGGTGAAGTGGGCTCATCCCCAGCAGGAGCTTCCCCAAGTCCCGATCTCCATGTGGAAGTCCCAGTGGCATCTTCAACCAGAGTTCCACCAAACGCAGAATGACTCACTGATGAGGAAAAGCCAAGGAAGGAAAGAGAGTTCCTCCAGCCCAGCTCACTGACATAGAGTGAATCCCAGAATGCTCCAGCTGGCCTTTTTATTTTATTATTATTTTGTGAAAGTCTATTTATTTATTTATTTATTTTAGAAATTTTGCCATGGTTACATGATTCTTGTTCCTTCCTTCTCTGACCTCGCTCCAGTTCAAGCTGGCCTTTTTAAAGTAGTTTTCTCGAAGTCACTTCCTATCACTCTCCTATTTCACGGGAACCAATCACAGCATTTGCCTAGCACTGCTGATGAGGAGGGATGCTTGTGGCCTTTGGAAGTATGAGCTTAGTAAGCAATTTGTGATACTTAAGGGTTAGCTAGGTGCTAAAGCAATTTGTGATACTTTGCAAGAGTTTTCTTGATTTCTCTCTCTGTCTCTTTTAAGAGACGAGGGGGCAGAGAGATTTCTCTGTAAGAGCCTGTTAGCTGTCTGTGTGAAGATTCCGTTACTTAGGAGACAAGGATCATATTTAAGGAAAGGTTTCAGTTGGCAGGGAGGTCTCTTTCTCTCTGACTTCCTAGGGAACAGGAGTTCTGAGGAGTTCTGTGTCGGTCTCTCTGCGTCAAGAGGATCTGGCCACTGACTTCTGACAGTTTGGATTCAGATACGAGTTTAAGGAGACTGGAGGAGATAAAGGCTTATTTTATTAGAATAGATAGAGAGATAGGGAATATATTTCAGATAGGAATAGTGTAGTTGAGATAAGCCTGCTTTGCCAGGCAAGAAGACTCTGCCCAAGAAGGCAGTTAGATTTAGGGTTTCTTAGACATTTTAGAATAGAGTTTGGATTTTTGACATAGTATAAGATTTAAGAGCTATAATCTCAGTTTTCTTCCTCCTATTCCTATCCAAACTTCTCTTCAGGAATAAATAAGTGTTGCTGGTTTACTAAACTGCTCTCTGTATTTTTATCAAACTCCTACCCCCAAAGTTTAACCCTTAACACTCCTGTGATTCTATTGGAAGATGAGTATGATTAAATCTCCCAGACTTATATGCCTAGCCTCCCCAGTATATCATTTCACATAACTAGCTTATACCTCTAAGGATCTTCTAGCTAAAGGTACATACGATATTGCACTTTCTAAGAGGAAGTTACAACAGTTGGAGATAAGAGGGAAATAAAACAGAGAGAGCAAACCAATTATTGGCAGGCGCATTGACAAAATGTCTATTAGGGGGAATCCCCTTTGGCATAAGAGTTTATATTCAAAATTAATGTGTTCAACCCCCTTTAGTTCAATTTATTTTACTGAAAGTTCCTTCTGGATCTTTGATGCAGTGTATGGTTTCAGCAGGCTTCTTTATGGCACTTTCTCCAAATAGTTCACTGTTCTTGATTCGGGGAGTTAGCAAGCTTCTTTTCCTGAAATTTTTCTCAAAATTTTTTAAATCTTAGATTTTGTGAAAATTATACAAGTCTCTTGGTATTATTGTGAAACTTTGCATTGCTGATAATAATTTAGTCCTTCATAGTTGATCATCATACCTGTAACATATACAGTGTTCTCCTGTTGCTGCTTACTTCAATTTGCATCAGTTCATATAAATCTTTCCAGGTTTTTCTCAACTGTTATTGCTTATGGTACAATACTATTCTATCACAACCATATACCACAGCTTATTCAGTCATTCCCCTGTTGATGGACATCCTGTCAATTTTCAATTCTTTGATGTGATATATTTCTTAAACACTATGTTTATCTGTCTTCCTTTTGTCCAGGTAGTTCATAGTGTGTCTAATGATAATATCACTTCTGTTTCTCCCATGCCCTAATCTTTTTCATCTCTAATGAATTTATCAATTTTTTTTATTTTGAAAAAATAGGATGCCTTACATACCCCACTAGGGCTCTATTTCAGTCATGTATTGTATCGACAATCGCCATAAAATTTACAAAGTTGACATTTTCTCTTAGCATTAGTCTCTTTTAATTCATATATTTTGTTATCATTATTCATAATTGATATATCTGTCATAGTTTTTATTATTTTATTGGATTTTATCTGCTGTGTATTACTTGGCATCTCATTTGTTGTTCTTTCTCTTTTATATTGGTAAATGTGTGTGTGTGTGTGTGTGTGTGTGTGTGATTTTTACCTTCTCTCTTTTCAATTTAAAGTTCTTCTGATTAGTTTTGCAAAATTTCAGGCAAAGATAATTTTACAAGAATTCTTGAGGTGAACTCTTATCCCTGGCTTTTAACTTTGCTCCAGAAGTATTTAAGTGAAAGTTCTATGAACAGTTTTGTCATTTTGTTAACATTCTGTGAAATGACAATAGCCCATAACTTTGGCACACCTTGGAGAATCATTTTTGTAAAACTATCTAATCCCTCTTAAATTCTGCCTTCTATCCATCCTTCAAACTCTCTCCCTGCCCCTAACTTGAGGACTAAAAAAATCCCAATCCTGTTACAAACAATTAAAAAAAAATTCCAAACTAGCGATCTCCAAAAAAAAGTCTCATTTTGCAATCTCAGTAAATCTTTCCTAGGAGGTAAAAAAATAATAAACATAATGTGGCATTTAACTATGTGCTAAGTTCTTTAAAATGGTTATCTCATTTAAACCTTATAACAACCTCAGAGTTGATACTATTATTAACCCCATTTTACAGAGAGAATTGAAGCAAACAGGTTGAGTGACTTGGCCAAGCTCACACAGGTAGTAAATATTAGAGGCTGGATTTGAGCTTTGGATCTTCTTGACACTCTTGTCACCTAGCTGTCCCTAGGTGGCATTTCATCCTTAGTCCTCTGGAGGTGTGGTTGGTTGTTATGCTGATGAGTACCTAATTCTTTCAAACATGTTTATGGCTTCTTTATTGCTGTTAATGTATAAATTGTTACTCAGATTCTTTATTTCACTTGATATGATACTATGGAATTTTCCAAACATAGATTTTATTACATACAAACTTTTCCATGTTTCTCTGAATTCATTCCCTTTGTCATTTCTTACAACACAGTACTAATTCCATCACGTTTATATGACATAATTTATCCATCCACTCCCCAATTTATGGACACATTCTCATCCCCATTCTTTGCCACCTCAAAAAAACCATTTTTTTTAACATTTCCTGACTCCAGTCTCTGTAATCTGCCCTCCATCCATCTGACTGACAATGTGTTAATCTTAAAGGCCAGGTCTGACGGTATCAAGAAGTTAAAATGGTTTCCTCTTGCCTCTAGAATAAAATATAAAATTTCTCTTTTTTGGCATTTAAAGCCTTTTTTTTCAGTTGACTCCAACTTCCCTTTCCAACCAAGCTGACCTTATTGTTTCTCATACACAGTAGTCCAAGATTTGTGCATTACCATCTCATAAAATGACTTTGCTGATGCCTTGATTACTTGTAAATATTGACATCTTTCTGTGGTGCCTGGTATCTCCTGATAAAATGTAAATGTGAGGATTAGTTCACTTGGGCTTGGTGTGCCCAGAACCTAGCGGAGCGCCTGGTCCTTACACACACGAGGTCTATGGAAGGAGCCGTGTTTTCCGACTTTGCCGGTGCCTGGGGAGCCTGCCCTGTTTTAGATCCGTGCTCCAAGAGGCCCATATTTCAGAGGGATTCTCAGATGACTCATATATGAGAGTTTTCCAAGCACTTTCCCTCTAAACAGCATTTTACAGAAAAAAGAAACTTTTCAGAGGTCAGGTGATTTGTGTGCTTCAGGTCTCAGGGAAGGTCTCCCGCCCCAGCCCTGCTGCTCTGCTCATTGCATCAAGGCGCCTTCATTAGCCTCCACAAGAGACTCCAGGATGAAGGTCAGGCATGGTAGATTGAGATCTAAATGAGACCTTCCAGGCCCCACCCTCCCAGGGTCTACATAAAGGTACACATTTAGAGAAGTGAAATAATTTGTTCAAGGCCACTTGGTTAATAAGTAAGTGGCAAAGGTGTGAATTGAACCTGGGATCTCTGACTCCAAATTGATTCTCCCTCCCCCCGCCCCCCACTTGCTGCACCATAAACCCTGTGTACCAGAGGGTTAAAGAACAGATTGTCAGTATTGGAGCTAATCCCTCCCCCCTGGATACAGGAAGACAGCATGAGAATTTATTTGCCAATGAAAACACATGGCTGTATTCCTGTAGATTCTCTAGATCTTCCTTCAAGAGAATAAAGGATCAATTAATTGTAGATACTTTTTACATTCTGATGCAAGACCAATTACTACCATTATTTCCTTATTAGATAAAATCCAAGAATGTAATATAATTAATTGCTTTTTAATTTCCTAGATGGCAGTCCTTAATGGTCACTTGTGTTTCTAAGAGGTAGGGGGTAAGTTGGCTCACTGAAAATGGGTTCTTTCACTGATGTAGAATCTTCATTTTATCTTATTTTTTGGTACTTTTAATGAGATTGTGATCTTATTGTGTCATAATTAGCTGTTTTCTTTTCATTATAGAAACAAAGACTACAAAATGTCAGCCCTTGAGATTCAAGTCATAGTCCCAACACCACCAACAAACTCCAATGGCCCAATTGAGAGCACCTTAGGAACTCACAAAGGAATGAAGAGACAACCAGAGGTTGCAACGGTGTTGAGTTTTCATAATATCTGCTATCAAGTGAAAGTGAAGACTGGTTTCATAGGTTGTCGGAAGATTACTAAGAAAGAAATACTCAAGAATGTCAAGTAAGTCCATGAATCTTGTTTGGAGTGTCTGTCACAAGCCACTTAGTTCTTTGCTAGTCCTTGAACACAACAATCCATGTTTTGAATTTAAACATTTTTTGGTAGTTGATGCCCGCATCTGTAACTTTTCCCTTCCCGATCTCCATCTTCTGGTTTCCCCAGCTTCCTTCAAAGTCTTAGTAAGATTTAACCTTACACAAGAACCCTTTCCTGGTACTCCTTAAACCTAGTTCCTTTCTTCCTGAAGTTATCTCCAATTGATCATGTATTTATCTTATTAATACATACTCATTTGCATGTTGTCTCTCCCATTAGATTGTAAGCTCTTTGGGGGCAGAGACTGCTTTTTGTCCTTTTTTTTTTTTCTATCTCAATCATTTAGCATATATGTTTGGCACATAGTAGGAACTTAATAACTGCTTATTGATTTTATGTTAGTAATAATCTTTGGGGATCAGCTAGATGGTAGAGAGGATAGAATGCCAGGTCTGGCAATGAGAGTCCTTGGTTCTAATGTGGCCTCAAAGAACACATCCTAGCTATGTGTGACCCTGGTCAAGTCATTTGGCCCAACTGCCTAATCCTTATTGCTCTTCTGCCTTGGAATTGATACTTAGTATTGATTCTAAGATGGAAGATAAAGGTTTAGAAAAAAAAAAGAAAGGAAATTGGGAGTCAGTCAAAGGTTCTTTCATGTCATGAACATATGAACCCTTCAGAATAGTAACAACTTCAATAAATCAAGCACTTATTATTTGCCCAAAACTGGTGCTATATAAAAAAAAAAGTCCTAGTTCCTTATATTCTGATAAGAAAGATAATATGTAAATAACCAGATGGTAATCTCTGAGGAAAGCATTAGCAGTTGGGGAGACCCAGAAAAGTCTCTATTAGAAGGTGGGATTTCAGAAGTTGAGCGTTGAAGGAAGCCAGAGGATCTAGACTAGCAGTGAGGGGGCACTTTGTAGCATCAGCCCAAGGAGAGATGAGAAATGAGAAACTAAAGAAACTGAAGGAAGGAGCCCAAGGTTGGTCTTACTGTTCTTACTGAGCAAGTTTTAGAATCTTAGAGTCAAGACTATATTGGTCCCAAGGCAGAAGAGCGGTAAGAGCTAGGAAATGGGGGTTAAGTGTCACTCAGCTAAGGAGTGTCTGAAGCTGGATTTGAACCCAAGACCTCCTTTCTCTCAATTCACTGAGCTGCCAGGAAGCTTCCTTGAGCAATTTTATAACATGTATTTTATATATACAACACAAATGGCCAGTGAAGGGTGGGGTTAGTTTGGAGAGTTCTGACATAATAGGATTTGAAAAATTAAAAAATCTGATTCATTCTCTGTCGGTGGTTGAGGGCTTGCTCATATGTGCTTTGTTCCTGCAACATGTAATTATGTTCAGTTAAATTGCTTTGCTTAGAGATGCAAAGGTGGGGCGTGGGGCATGGGGAAGAAATGAGGAAGGTGCAGTAATCAGGGTGAGAGGTGCTCAGAGCATGAACTCCAGGGGCAGGGTTAGAGGACAGAGGAGAGAACTGATAACGTTTAACAGCTCAGACCATCCCAATGTGGGTATGAGGCTCAAATGAGACGCTGAATGCAGACCACTGTGGATCTTCATAATGATTCCATTTCCTGAGCTTTGTTCTCACTCTTGCTTATCTCAAGAAATGTTTATAGAGTGATATTGGGAAGGGGTATTGGTAAATATTCAATAACTCAGATTTTTGAGGAAAATATTTGTACATTCAGACCTAGAGATTAGAAGTCCTGGGTTCTAAACTAGCCTCAAATACTTTCTAGCTGTGGGACCCTGGGCAAGTCATTAAACCCCCATTGCTTAGCCCTTCTGCCTTAGAACCAATACATAGTATTGATTCTAACAGAAGGTAAGGGTTTAAAAAAATTAGAAAAGAAAGAAAAAAGAGGGGCAGCTAGACGGCTCAGTGGATTGAGAACCATATCTGGAAATGAGAGGTTTTGAGTTTATATCTGGCCTTAGACACTTCCTAGCTGGATGACCCTAGGTAAGTCACTTAACTCCCATTGCCTAGCCCTTACTGTCCTTCTGCCTTGGAACTATCAATTTGAAAAAACCCAGAACTACCAAAATAGTCACAAGAAGGGTCTTTAATTGGGGTAATGTGATTAATCTGGGAAGATGCACAGACCCTCAGTCCTGGGACTTCCACTGAACTACAGAAATGCAGTATGTTTATGTAGATTTCGGAGAAGGGGAACACATGACTGTCACGTGCATTAGCCACAGTCTAAAATGATTGAGAGACGCCTGGGTGTAATAGCTAAAGGCTGGGGTACTGGGCAGTAGCCTAGATACAAAAGGATAAACTAAGAAAACAAAAAGGGTACTTAGACTTGATTATATCTGCTAATCCCATCTATTTTAAAAGATATTAAATTTTATTTTTTTCCCCAATTACAGGCAAAAACAGTTTCCAGCATTTTTAAGGAGACTGAGTCTTGAATTCTCTCTTTCTCTCATATCCCTCAACCCTCTATTCTCCTTGAGATTAGAACAATCTCATATAGGTACTACATGTGTAGTCATGTAAAACATTTTCCATCTTAATCCCTTTGTGGAAGGAAAGTCAAATAGAAATAAATGAAGAAAGTGAAAGAAGTTTGCTTTGGACCAGATTTATATTTGACTCTTTTTCTTTGGAAGTAGGTGGCATTTTTTATCACAAGTCCTTTGGGATAGCTTTGGATCATTCTATTGCTGAGAATACAGCTGTTCATTGTAAAGTATTTTTGTCCCTGTACAATGTTCTTGTTTATTTCACTTTCTTTCAGCTTTCCAGGTTTTTTGAGCTTCCCCTGCTTGTCATTTCTTACAGCACAATAGTATTACATTGCAATCATATACTATAACTTACTCAGCCATTCTCTAGTTGATGGGAATACCATCACTTTCCAAATCTTTGCCTCTTCCCCAGAAATGAGCTGCTCTAAATATTTTTCTGCCTCTAGGTCCTTCTCCTTTTTGTTTTTATTTTTTTATCTTTTGTGGATACAAACCTGATAAGATTGCTGGATCAAAGAGTATGTTTGTGCCCTTTTGGCACAGGTCCATATTGCTTTTCTGAATGATTAAATCATTTCACAACTCCAACAATACATTCTTTTCCATATCCCCTCCAAGTTTTGTTATTTTCCTTTTCTGTCATAATAGCCAATCTGATAGGTGGGGGGTGGTACCTCAGAATTGTTTTAATTTTATTTCTCTAATTAATAGTGATTAAGAGCATTTTTTGCATGACTACAGAGAATTTTACTTTATTTGAGAACTACCTATTCCTGTCCTTTGACCATTTATCAATTGGGGAATGACTTGGCTTCTTATACATTTAACTCATTTCTCTGTATATTTGAGAAATTAGGCCTTTATTAGATCAGATAGACTTAAAATTTTTTTTGCACCATTATGATTACTGTGGTTACTTTCCATCCTATTTACTTCCGTTTAGTTTCTGATCTCCACTTCCCCCAAGAGGGCACTCTTTTCTATCAGTGCTGCCCCACCCTCCTACTTTCCTGTAGAATAAGATAGATTTCTATACCCAATTGATCATGTGCGTTCTTCATTTATTGAGCCAGTTCTGACGAGAGTAAGGTTTATATGCTCCTCCTTATCTGCCCCATCTTCCCCATCACTCTAAATGTTCTTTCATGCGTCTTATGTGAGATAATTTACCCCATTCTTTTTTTTCTCCTTCCTCCTCCTTCCAGTGCACTCCACTTTCTCATGCCTTAATTTAATTTAATTTTTTTTATATCATCCCATTATAGTCACCTCCTTCTAACTGCCCTCATAATGACAAAGTTCTTTGGCATTACAAGAATCATCTCCCTTTGAGAGTCAGTTTTCCCATTCAGCTGTGATCTTTTCATCAGGAATGTTTGGAAGTCCTCTATTTCATTGAATATCCATTTTTTTTCCCCCTGAAGAATTATGCTCAGTTTTTCTGGGTAAGTGAGATTTTTAGCTCCTAACTCCTTTGCACTCTGGAATATCATATTCCAGGCCCTCTGATCCTTTCATGTAGAAGCTGCTACATTTGCGCTCTATAACTGTGGTGAAGGGAGCATCGGTCCAAGCTTCAGGTTCTTTGGGCTGCTGCCCTTAGAGTTGGCACTGGGGATCTGCCTGCTTTTAGTTCTTCCAAGGTGGTATGATGTAAGGAGACATGTGTTTAATACTCCTGTGCTCTGGTCTTTAAATAAACTGAAACACTCTTTCACCCCTTGGAACTATGGCTGTATGTGCTGCTGTGTGCTGGTGCTCCTCCTTACCCTGCAGCTGTGCCCCAGGACTGCCCGTATGGACAATGCAGCAAGATCCAGCAAAGGGACCCCTGTAATCTCCTTCTGAGAAGTGGTCTGACCACCACTCCCACCCCCTTACTGTCTGTGCTTCAGTTGTGCCCAAGGCTTGTTGCCCTCCCCCCCCCACCCACTCTGGTGCCCTAGAACCCTAGTTCCAGCCTTCTAAGTCATTTTGGGCTGAAGAATTGCTTCACATTGCCTTTTTGTGGGTTATGCTGCTCCAGAATTCATTTTGAGAAGTTACATTATTGCTTTTTGGAGGGTAATTTGGTAGAAATCAGATGGATCCCTGTACCTTCTCTGCCATCTTGGCTCCGCCCCTGTTAATCTTAGCTATAGTAATTCAGGGGTGCTCGAAGGGTTTATGGTTCAGTCTGGGACAAGGGTCAGTAAGGATGTTTCTTACAGGTTGTTTGGGGTGGAAATTCAGGGGACCTTGACAATTCCAAAGTTCACCCTCTTTAACCACCATTAAACAACATGACTGGGAAATCTATTACTTAAAATATAATGCTTTATTGAGAGAGAGAAAAATGTGGGGGCATTGCCTCCAGTCACTGACCCAGGACAGCTGCCCCCAGAGATTTACAGAGAAAGAGAATGGCCATGTCTGCCTTGACTCAACCCTGACTTGCAGACAAAATGTTCCCAGGTTTAGAGACACTCCCCATTTATAGGAAGATACAATAGAATTAACATTTCAAGAGGTTATAATACATTCAAGCAAATGAACATCTTCAAGAAATTGGAGAATAGCTTTACAGTAGGCTGTGAACATCAGTCTAGCCATTGGGCTTGACTTCCTGGAAGAAGCTTCAGTAGATACAATAGGTACAAAGCATTGGTCCATCCAGGGACTTCTGCCTCAGGCAAATTCCCAGACAAACTCACTTAAGGCTTTAAAGCCTTTGTATGGATGGGGGTGGCAGACCAGCTTTTACTAACTTTTTGGCAATATTAATAACTATTTATAACTTGAGAATAACACACTAATTTCTCACTCCACACACAGGTTGTCAGGAAAGAGGGTTAATTTGTAGTTTCACAAAATCATGTTGTCAGAACCAATGCACAGTATTGATTTTAAAATAGAAGATGAGGGTTTAAAAAAAAAGTTTAATCTGTGTTCTTAAAACTTTCTTAAGTCTTAAATCAGCAAACTAGGGGACCAAATCTGGTCTGCCCATTTTTTCATGGACTGACAGCTAAAAATGGTTTTTGTGTTTTTTAAATAATGTTTGTCTGTGTTTAGAAACGTAAAAACCATTCTTAGCTCACAGATCGAACAAAAACAAGCTGCAAGCTACATTGAACACTGGGCCAGAATTTGCTGAATCCTGGCCTAAACAATCAACAACACAATAAATCAAGCCTGATTTGGAATGATTGTCAATTTCCAATGTGTCAATACTCATGCTGGATACTGAATAATTGTCTTGTAAGAAATGTCAACTTGGAAAAACAGAACTATTAAGTAGTCAGAAAAACCATATAATTCAGCCACTATCACTGAGCCAAGAGCCAAAAACTGAACTGAGTCAAAACCCTGGGGCTCTGGGGTCAGTATCTCTGGGAGGAATCAACAAGCTAGAAGATTCTCCAAAGAACAGTAGAACATAGGGACCTTATATAGCCTTTGGGGAGCTCAGGGAATCAAACATGCACTGACAGGTTGTAAACAGGCTTGGGAAAGAGGCTGTAGCCAGAGGCTGGGATATCAGGGAGTGGTCTACTTACAATGGATACTAAAAGGAGTTCCTGCACTGGTGTTGGTCTTCTTGGGATATAATGGGGGAAACCTCCAAGACTAAAACATTTGATTAGATCTGCTAGCCCCACCTAAGCTGGGATCACCAAGTACTTTAAGGTCTATTGTTCAGTCTGCAATGGATGAGTCAGGGACTTCCTTTGGGATGAGTTCTCAGGGGACAGGGGCAAAATTGGGGTCTTCAGATTTCAAGTTGACAGAAAATTAGAACTGGCTCTCTATGGAAACAGGTCTTGATCATTTACACATGTAAAACCCAGTGGAAATGCACGTTGGCTATGGGAGGGGGTGGGAGAGGAGAGGGAAAAAATATGAATCATGTAACCATGGAAAATATTTCATAATTAATAAAATTTTTAAAATATATAAAAATAATAAAAATAACAATAAAAAAGAACTGGTTCTAGCACACCCTCGATCCAGCTCCTTTCCAGGATTCTAGGAGATGTATACTAGAGTCTCTTCCCTGTTTTCCATTCTGCTTTCTGAAATCTGTACTGGATCATTCACAAAATCTCCTTCATCCTTGATTTCTTTTTCATTCTTGTCATCTTTTGGTGTTCACAGAAGACATTGTATCTGTTAACTTGGAAAAAACACAGAACTATTAAATAGTCATAAAAGCCACTCTTTAATTAAGGGAAAGGGGGAACAGGGCTGAGTGGGCGCCACATGCCTTATGCAGAATTGAGGATTGAACTCTGCTTACTCTGCTCCCTGACCCCCTGGGATTGCCACCGCTCTAGATGATGACTCCAAGGAACAAAAGAAATTGGGGAACTTTTATATACCATTTGGGAAGATCCTTGGGCTGGGAAAGATGATTGACATGATCATACTGACAGGATACATCCTTAGCTATGGTCCTCATTTCTGGTTTGACCTTATTTGACATTCACTGACATACTCAGCAACTAGGAACTGGCTAATTCTTTGTCACTTGAGGTTTTTCATTTATTTGATGTCCACTTCTTCTGTGAACGTTATGCAGATTTTTGTTGCTACTTAGCTCCAAATTATTCTCTCTCTCTTTCTCTCTTTTATTAAACCTTTACCTTTGGTCTTATACCAAGGCAGAAGAGCAGTAAGGGCTAGACAATAGGGGTTAAGTGAATTGCTAGGAAAGTGTCTGAGGCCAGATATGAACTCAGGACCTCCTGATTCTAGGGCTGGCTCTCAATCCACTGAAGTCACCTTCTACCCCCTCTCATTTCTGAAGGAACTAAATATAGTTAATATAGTTATAAGGCTTATAGACTTTCTCTCCAAGCTGACCCTTTGACAAGATTAATTGACAAACACCCTGACTCCTAATTCTTCAACCTCCTATACATCTATGATTGCCAGCTTCAGTTTATCTCAGGCACCCACAGAGATGATAAATATATCGCAATTGCCAATAACTCCCATCTTCGGAATTTTGAACTGTGAAATTTTCATTTCTGATTATTTTATATCTTTCAAATTCTTCTGCTTTACCTAATCTTAGTCCTTAATACAAGCTTTAGTTCTTTTATTTTTATTTTTAAAATTTTATTTTATTTTATTTTATTTTTTCTCAATTACATGTAAACATAAATTTTAAACTTTCAAGTTCCAAATTCTCTCCCTCTCCCTTCTGAGCCCCTCATTTGATAAGTCAGGCAGATTGACGTAAATTATACATGTGCAGGCATAGAAAACATTTCTTTATTAGCCATGTTGCAAAAGAAAACAGACCAAAAACAAAAACACAAAAATAAAATTTTAAAAATGCTTTAATCTGCATTCAGACTCCATCAGTTCTTTCTCTGGAGGTAGATAACATTTTTCATCACAAGTCCTTTGGAATCGTCTTGGATCATTGTATTGCTGAGAATACCTAAGTCATTCACAGTTGATCATCCCACAATTTTGCTATCATGTGTATAATGTTCTCCTGATTCTGCTCATTTCACTTTGCATCAATTCATGTAAATCTTTCCCAATTTTTCTGAAAACATCTTGTCCTTCATTTCTTATGCCACAATAGTAATCAATTACAAAAATATTCCACAATTTATTCAGCCTTTCCCCATTTGAAGGACATCCCCATATTTTCCAAATTTTTGCTACCACAGAAAGAGTTGCTATAAATAATTTTGTATATGTGGATCATTTTCCTTTTTTTTTTTTTATATCTCTTTGGGATATAGACTTAATAGTAATATTGCTGGGTCAACTAGTATGTATAGTTTTATTACTTTTTGGGTTCCAAAAGCTTTCCAATTTATGACTCCCCCTGCAATGCATTAATGTCCTATTTTTTTTCCACATCCTTTTCAACCTCTGTCATTTTCCTTTTCTATTATATTAGTCAGTCTCTGATGGGTGTGAGATGGTACCTAAGAGTTGTTTTAATTTGAATTTCTCTCAAAGTGATTGAAATAATTTTTTTTTCATGTAACTAGGTAGTTTTGATTTCTTCTAGAAACTATTCCTATCCGTTAACCATTTATCAATTAGGGAATGACTTATATTTTTATAAATTTAACTCAGTTGTTTATATATTTGAGATATGAGGCCTTTGTGAGAGACATTTATGGTAAAGATTTTCCCATTTTCTTGCTTTTAATCTTTGTTGCATTGGTTTCATTTGTGCAACCCCTTTTTAATTTGATATAATCAAAATTATCCATTTTATTTCCCATAATTTTCTCTATATCTTGTTTAGTCATCAATTTTTCCCTTATACATAGATCTGACAGGTAAATTATTCCATGGTCCCCTAATTTGCGAATATCACCCTTTATGTCTAAACCATGGACCCATTTTGACCTTATCTTGATATTCAGTGTGAAATATTGGTTTATGCCTAGTTTCTGCCATACTGTTTTCAGTTTTCCCAGCAGTTTTTTGTTCCAAAAGCTTAAATCTTTGCATTTATCAAACAATAGATTACTATGATCATTTAGTACTCTGTATTATATACCTAATATAGTTCACTGATTCACCACTCTATTTCCTAGCCAGTTCCAGATCATTTTGATGATAAACACTTTATAAGACATCTGATACCACCAAGCTATTTCACATTTTTTTCATTGATTCACTTTGTTTTCTTTACTTTTCCTTCTTTCATATGAATTTCATTTATATTTTTTAGCTGCATAAAATAATTTTTTGGTAATTTGCTATGACAATAAATAAGTCAATTAATTTCATTAGAATTGTCATTTTTATTATAGTGACTCGACCTACTTATGAGTAATTAATATTTCTTCAACTGTTTAAGACTGACTTTATTTGTGTAGAAAGTTTCCTGTAATTGTATTCATAAAGTATTTAGATTTTTATTGGCAGATAGACTCCGAAATATTTCATAATCTCTGCAATTGCTTTAAATGGAATTCCTTTTTTTTCCTGCTGGTCTTTTGGGGTAATAAATAGGAAATGTTGATGATTTATGTATGTTTATTTTATATCCTATGGTTTTACCAAAGTTTTTAATTATTTCAACTAGTTTTTTAGTTCATTCTCTAGGATTCTCTAAGAATACCATCACATCATCTGCAAAGAGTGGTAATTTAGTTTCCTCATTGCCTATTCTAATTCCTTCAATTTCTTTTTCTTCTCTTATTGCTATAGCTAGCATTTCTAATATAGTATTGAATAATAGCGGTGACAGTGAGCATCTTTGTGACTCTTTTGGGAAGATTCCTAGCTTATCCTTATTACAGATAATGTTTACTGGTTTTAGGTAACTTACCACTTATTTTAAGGAAAACTCTTTATTCCTATTTTTTTATAGGAATGGATATTATATTATCCAAAGTGTTTTCTGTATCTATTGAGATAATCATGAATTCTGTTGATTTTATTAGTGATATGGCAAATAATGCACAGTTTTCATAATATTGGACCAGCACTGAATTCCTGGTAAGTCTCCTTGCTAGTATTTTTATTTAAATTTTTGCATCAATATTCATTAGGGAAATTGGCCTATAGTTTTTTTCTTGTTTTTGCTCTTTCTGGTTTAGGTATCGTCACCATATTTATGTCATAAAAAAGAATTTGGTAGGACTTCTCCTTTGTCTGTTTTTCCGAATAGTACTAGAATTATTTGTTTCTTAATTGTTTGGTAGAATTCATTTATGAATCTAGGAATCTTAGGGATTTTTTTCTAGGTACTTCAATTTCTTTTTCTGAGATGGAGTTATTTAAGTATTCTATTTCCTCTTCTGTTAATCTGGGTAATTTCTACTGTAAATATTCATACATTTTACATAGACTGTCAGAGGTGACTTTTTTTTTTTAAAACCTTACCTTCTGTCTTAGAATCAATACTGTGTATTGGTTCCAAGGCAGAAAAGTGGCAAGGGCTAGGCCGGTGATGGCAAACCTATGACACGCATGTCATTTTTGATGACATGCCATTTTTGATGACAACGCAGCCACATGTGGCTGCCTACAGAGAAGTATGGGGCCACTTGCTGAGGATGAAACATTTGCTGTAGTGTAGTGTAGACACTCTGTGCACTATAGATGACAGTTCTACCTACATTAATTTACCTATTTTGGTTTATTAAATACAGTTATACATTACAATTACACATTTTTGTTATTTAAACTATAAATATCATGAAATTATGCTTTTTTTTCTTGAAGTGACACATCACCCGGGTTATGCTTGTTTTTTTGGTGAATTTTGACATACCAAGCTCAAGAGGTTGCCCATCACTGGGCTAGGCAATGGGGGTTAAGTGACTTATCCAGGGTCACACAGCTAGGAGGCCAGATTTGAACCTAGTACCTCCTGTCTCTAGGCTTGGCTGTCAACCCACAGAGCCATCTAGCTGTCCCCATGGATATGTGACTCTTGTTGGAGTCCTAGCTCCTTTGTTTTCTGGAATATCATATTCTAAAGCAGTGACGGTGAACCTATGGCATGGGGGGGCCATCCCCATCCCCCAGTTCATTACTATAAAGGCAGAGGGACCCAGTTGGAACTGCTCTCCTCCTTCCCCTCTTCACCATGTCTGACAACATTTTATCACAGCACCCGCCCCTCTGCCCAGCAGCCCAATGGGAGCACACAGGAGGTAAGGTGGGTGGCTCACAGGTGGCAGAGCTGGAGGGGAGCAGAGCCCTCAGGCTACTCCCCTCCCCCTCTCTATACTCACTGAGGACATTCTTCACTTCACCCATCCCTCTGCCCAGTAGCCTTAGGAGTTTTTATTTTAGGATCTTTTTCAAGAGGTGATTGGTAGGTGCTTTCAAATTCTATTTTTCCCTCTTCAAGAAGATCAGGACAATTTTCTCTGAGGATTTTTTGTAATATGATGTCCAAGCACTTTTTTGATCATGGCTTTTAAGTAGTCTGATAATTCTTAGTTTATCACTCTGCATCTATTCCTCAGGTTAGTTGTTCTCTTCAATAAAATATTTCACTTTTCTTTCTATTCTTTTTATTCTTTTTATTTTGTTTTTATTTTGATATCTCATGGAGTCATTAACTTCTATTTGCCCAGTTCTAATTTTTAGAAAATTTTTTTCTTCATTAAATTTTTGTATCTCTTTTCCCATTTGGCCTATTCTACTTTTTAAGCTATTGTTTTCTTTCAGTGAATTTTTGTGTCTCCTTTTCTATTTGACCAGTTCTTTTTAAGAAGTTATTTCCTTGAGTGAATTTTTGTGCCTCATTTTACATTTGGCCAAGTCCACTTTTTATGAAATTATTTTCTTCATTCTGCCATATTGACTCCTGGAAGTCCAAAGTAATTTTCTATGGTCACATTTTTTTGTTGTTTACTCATTTTTCTTGCCTTTTTTTTGCCTTTCAGGTATTTTGTGCTGCTGTTTTCAGAACTCTTTCTTACAGCAGAACTCTTTCTGGGAGGGGGGGGGTATCTATAAGTTTTTGGTCCTTTCAGGGTAGCATGATCTAAGGAGTGGTGTTGAGACTCTTCTCTTACCCTGTGCTCTAGTCCAATCACTCTATACTGGAGCTTTGACAAGGGCCCTTGCACCCCTTTGGTCACGTTTCCTTGTGTCTCTATAATTGTGACTTGGGCACTTGCTTTCCTATGACTGCAAGCACCAAAGGTCCTTTCAACCTTGTACCTGAGACCAATGCCCTGGCTCCCTTGTGAGCAATCACAAGCACTTTTCAATGCCCAGGAACTGTTAGCAAAGTCCCCACTACCTGGCAACCTGGTATGGCCTATTTGCAATGCAATAAGGTCCAGCACCCATTGCTAGCAAAGGGTCACTTGCAATCTTCTGATCAGTTGTCCAACTCCAGTGTAGTTTTGTCCTGAGGACTCCTGAAGTTGTTTCTGCCACTGATGCAGCCACCTCCAGGGCCTACTTCTGGATTTCTAGGTATTCTATGCTGTGGGCCAACCACCACTCTCCTGAGGCAGACTTTTTTAGCCAACATCTTACATTGTCTTGGGTAGACAGTTGTTTTGCCTGACCTTTTGTTGGTTTTGATGTTCCAGAATTTGATTTAAGGTGTTATTGACTTACTCAGGGTAACATAGCCAGGATTTTTTAGAGGCAAAAATGAACCTAGGTCTTTAGATGCAGAAGTTGTTCTCTATCCACTCTGCCAAGAGTGCCTTGTGAGAGAAAAGTTATGAAACTGTTCATACCCTTTGATCTACTGATCTCAATAATTTATGTACACCTTCTTCATTATACATGTAGTGAAAGATTCACAAAAGCACTTTTTTTTAATAGCAAAAACCTTTAAAGGAAGTAGTTTTCTTTTAAGAAGAGAGTTAGATATCATTGGACTTAGCACTGAACATCACCATAAAGATAAAAGTGACTATAATTAAAATGGGTGGGAAACAGATGCTTATTGATGTGGGAGTCCCGAGTGTATCTCATGCCTGCTGTGCACATAGCCATGAGCAAGCAGAAAGTCACTGTCCTCAAGGACCCACCATTCCAATGGGATGACAACATTCTTAGGTATATAAAACACAAAGTAAATACATGGTAATTCTGGGCAAGGGAAAGGTAGGTGAGGACCTAAAAAGGTATCATGCATAAAGTGTTACTTTAAAAGGACTCATCCTTTAAGGAAACCAGAGATTCTAAGAGATGGAAGATGGGAAGAGAATGTGTCCCAGCATGGGAGATAGCAAAAGCATGGAGATGGGAAATGAAATGATGTGTATGAGAAGAGTTTATATTTGATCTTAGAGGTTATAGGGAACCTCTAGAGTTTATTGCATGGGGGAATGAAATTGTTAGACCAGTTCTTTAGGATAGTCACTTTGGTAGCTATGTGGTTTGAAGTGGAAAGAGTCTGGAAGCAAGTAAACCAATTAAGAGGCCATTACAATAGTTTAAGAAGGAATTTATGAAGGTCTTAAAGAAAGGTGGTGGCAGCGTGCATGGAAAGAAAGATGATTCAAGAGTTTTTAATGAGTTTGGTAAAAACAATTAGGTTTTGCATTTGATTGCTATGTGGGTTGGTGAGAGTGATGACTTAAGGTTATCACCAAGTTGTGAACCTGACTTACTGGAAGAGTGGTGGTACTTTTGTCAGTAAAAGGAAGTTTCAGAAAAGATTTGGTTTGGGGATAGGATAATAAATTCTGGTTTGGATATGCTGACTTTGAGATGCTGATAGGATATCTAGTCCAAAATGTCCAGAAAACTTATATGTGAGACTGAAGCTCAGAAGAATGACCAGTATTCAGTAGTAGATCCAGAAGTCATGTGCAAAATAGATAATAATTAAACCTATGAAAGCTACTAACATCATCAAATGAGAGACTATAGAGAAAAAAAGAGAAGAGAGTCTGTGACCAAATTTTGCCACCCAGTTAGGACATGTGGATGATGATCTAGAAGAGGAGACTGAGAAGTGGTCAAATGTGTAAGTAGAGGATCAAGAAAGAGGCCACAAAACACAGAAGAGAGAGTACCTAGTGTGAGACAGTGATAAGCAATGCCAAGTGCTATAAGAGAAGTCAAGAATGATGAGGCTGAGAACAAATCACTGGATCTGGCAAATTACAAGATTTTGAGTACTTTGGATAGAGCAGTTTCAATGGAATGAGATCCAAAGCCAGATTGCAAAGGGCTAAGAAGTAACAGAATAGGGATTCTGCCTCTGGGTTGCATAAGCTTGTTTTTTTTTTTAAATGATTATAGCTAATTCAGTATAATTTAATTGGTTTATAATTCATTGGGGTTTTTTGGTGTGAATTTATTAAAATTCTCCTGAAAAGGAGCTTCACAAGAATGCCAAAGGGTTCTTTTTGACACAAAGAAAAGTAAAGAACCTCTAGGAGAGGAAATAAAAGCAACAGCTTTTTCTGGGAATTTGGTTGTGAAAAGGAGATATAGGATTACAGCTGGGGGGAATTTTGATTCTCTTCAAGGATCTTTTGAGGAGTTTTTAAAAGTTAAAGGAGATTTGAACATGTTTATAGGCAATTGGGAAGGAAATAGTAACAAGGGAAAGATTGGTCAATTTGATGCAGAAGATAATGGGGTATAGGATCAAGGGTGAGAAGGGTCACCTTAATCAGACAGTAGTAAAGAAAAAAGTTTCAGAGGAGAATGAGATTATGGGGCCATGAGATGATAAGGGGACAAAAAGGATGCTTACACTGTCTGGCCTTGTGAAGGGAGGCCCTTAGTGGAGATGTTAGGTAGTGGAGTTGTGGTATAGGAGGGAGACTTGAGGAGAAAGGAGTATGTTTGTACTGAGTACCTGAGTAATGTGAAATAAAGAATCACTTATGGAGGCAACTAGATGGCTCAGAAGATTGATATCCAGGCCTAGAGACAGGAGATCCTGTGTTCAAATGTGAATTCAGATACTTCCTAGCTGTGTAACCCTAGTCAAGTCACATAACCCCCATTGCCTGGCTTTTACCACTCTTTGGCCTTGGAAGTAAGACATAGTATCAAATGTAAGACAGCAGGTAAAGTTGTTTTTTGTTAATTTTTTTTAAAGAATCCCTTCTGAAATAGAAAGATTGTTGCAGTTGAGATTAGATAACATAAATTTGTGTTGTGACTTTTTTCTGTCAGGACCACGCAAATAGCAAGCCAGTGTTGGGGTTGGACAAGGCATGGGTGGTAAATAAGACAAATGAGCTACCAAGAGATTGTCAAGCTGGAGAAAACAGGAGTATTTAGCCCAAGTACCCTGAATGATAAAGTTCTGGAAGCTGGAGATATTGGAGATCAGAGTGATGACAAAGAATTAGGTATAGAAGAAGTAAGGCATGGGGAAATGATAAATTTAATTATTACTATTTCCTACACAAGCATAACCAATATGAAATAGTGCAGATTGGCCAGAAGAGCTCAGAAACTGCCCTGTTTAGTAAATCCTTGATTCCTTTTTCAAGTGGACTGAAGTACTTCTTGAGGCAACACTGATTAAGATATAATGCATTGGTTTCATGTAGGTAGCTCCAATGCAAATTAGTTGAATTCTAAACCCATAAATAAATAAATAGGTTCTTAGGTGTGAGACATTCCTACAGAAAATAGATGACCTTTCATTGAGTCCACTCACTTAATAGCTGTGTGACTCTAGGCAGCTAATTCTTTAAACTTTTTAATTTTTAAATTATTATTTATTTTTAACATTTTAAAATTTGAGTTCACATCCACTCCTTTCCTCAATCCCTTTCCCCAACCTTTGAAAATTAAGGTAAACTTACCTGTGCGAATTTGGGCAAGTCACTTAACTCTCATTGCCTAACTTCTTCTTACCATTCATCTGCCTTGGAACCAATACACAGTATTGATTCCAAGATGGAAGGTAAGGGTTAAAAACAAAAGAAAATTAAGGCAAACTGAGGCAAAAGAAAATTAAGACATAGTGTTCTGAGCACTTTCCATTTGTTGATAAGGGTAGTATGACCAATAAAAAGGATCCCTTGGCCATGAGGTAGGGCTTACTAACCTTCATATAGTTTTGGGAAGCCCAAGAGAACAAAGAATAGGAAGCTTCACAGATGGAAAACAGTATGATTTGTTACAAAGGCAGCAACAACAATATGATTGACTGGACATTTGGAGCTAGCAACAACTTAACTCATAGACAAAGAAACATAGATCAGGCAGTTGTAGAATACAATTGATTACAGAATGGAATTAAATATAAAATTCTAAATCAGTATTTGATTTTTTTTCACCACTGAAAAGGTAAGCAATATGATATCAAATGTCCATGTGAAATCATGCTAACCATATTCCTTATTAGCCATTTCACAAAATAAAAGCAAGAAAAAAAATGGTTAGAAAATTATATTTTTATTTATACTCAGATTTCATCAGCACTCTCTGGTGGTAGATAGAATTTTTCATGAGTCTTTCAGAATTATATTGAATCATATTGTGGCTAAGTCTCTCATGATTGGTTGTTACATTATTGCTTTACTGTACAGAGTGGTCTCCTTGGTTTTCCTCATTTCACTCTGCATTAATTCCTATAACAATTATATTGATAGTTTTCCTTATATTAAACTGTCTTGCAATCCTGATATAAAATCTCCCTCATATTTTTTTCTCCTAATCTACATATCCTTCTCTTGTCTTTCCTTCATTTTATCACCTCACCCTCCTGTTCCTCTGTATTGCTGAACGAGTTCAGACATGACGAGTCATGAGAATGATAAATATATATTCAAAAGCTGATTCCAATGAGGAATGAGTTCTTTGATCAGTCTTATATCTACATAATTAATAATTCTCATGACTGATTTATACTCAAGCCTTCCATAAGAGGAATTGACTTGGAGTTGAAATTATCGGGTTATGGAGTTGAACTTCCCTTAACCTCTGAGAAATGTCACGTAGTTTTGGACTTCATGCAGTGAAAAGGCGACAGGAAGACTGAAAAGTTCCTAGAGATCACAAAAGCTTTATTATCTGATTAAGTAGAATAGAAATCCTAAGAGTCAGGAAGGATACCTGATAAAGATCAGAGACAATTTTTGGAGGAAGTTTCTGGAGTATTTTCAATCATCTTTTGTCACCTAATGTTTTGCTTTTTTTGTGAAGGAACTCCTAAGAAACATTTGTTGTACTCTTTTATTTTGCAAATTGACTGAACTCTCTCTGATTCATTTACAGTTAAATAAACCCTGGAGGCCACTCTGTTCTTTGAATCAGTTTGGCCTTTCAGATTCTGCTCTCTCTGAGTGTGTCTCCTTTCTTAAGTTTTTCACCCATTGCTTTCTAGTCCCTGGCTTCCCTTGTAGGTCTTTAGAATCCACACATGACTTGTTGAGGCTGGACCCCAATATTTACCCTTCTGGTTGTATATATTATTCCATCTTTAACCAAGATCTGGATTAGCATTACCAGCCCTTTTCTGTGACAATTCTTCCACTTATGTCACTTTTGTATGAGAGAATTGTTCTATTTTATTTTTCCTACTCTATTTTATTATTATTTTTTGGCTCATTCCATTATTTTCAACTCAATCTCAAGCTTTCTACCTATATAAGCTCTTTTAATCTACCTACATTCTTATGGGTTACAGATAACATTTTCCCATATAAGAAGTAAGCAATTTGATCTTATTGAATCCCTTATAATTGATCTTTATTGCTTATCTTCTTATAATTTTGTAGATCAGATTAGATTTTCTATTCAGTTTTGGTCTTTCCCCCAAGAATAGTTGCAAGTTCTTTAGCTTGTTAAATATTCATTTTTTTCTTGTATAATTATACTCAGTTTTGCTAGGCAGGTTATTCTTGGTTGTAAACCCAGTTCCTTTGCTTTTTAAAATATTGTGTACTATGCCTTTGGTTCTTTTAAAATTGAAAATGCAAAGTCTTGTGTTATTCTGACAGTTTTTATATTTTCTTTTTTCTTCTTATTTGAGTATTTTCTCATTAACTGGGGAACTATGGAACTTCACCATGATGTTATTATGAGTTTTCATTTTGGGATTTCTGGTGTGATTCTGTGGATCCTTTCAATTTTATTTTATCCTCTGGTTCTAGAACTTAACAGCAATTTTCATTAGTAATTTCTTGGATTATAGTAGCTATACTCTCTTTTTTAAAATTATAACTTTCCAGTAGTCTGATAATTCTTATATTGTCTCGCCAAGGATCTGTTTTCAGGTCAGTTGTTTTTGTAGTAAAATGTTTAATATTCTTTCACATTTTTTTATTGTTTTGCTTTTGCTTTTGCTTTAAGAAGTCGTCAACTTTATTAGAGGGACTTGTAAAAATTAATGCACCATTTTGTTTATTTTGTATTACACTTCATCCTATTTTCCCCTGTTTAGTGTCTGACCATCATATCTCCCAATTTACCCTCTTTATAGCAGCCCTATCCTTCTTCTCTTATCTCCTTTCCCTCCTACTTACCTGAGGGTAAGATAGATTTCTATACTCAAATGATTATGTATGTTTTTTCCTCCTTGAGTTCTGATGAAAGTAAGGTTCATGTGCTCTCTTCTTCACCTCCCCCATCTTCCCTCTTTTATCTGAAATAATTGTATTTTTCCTTTTCCTGTTCTGCCAATATATTCCCCTTTCTTTGCCTTAATTTTATTTTTTTAGATATCATCCCATCATAGTTAACTCATACTCCTGCCCTCTATCTATGTATACTCCTTCTAACTGCCATAATAAATTATAGGAGTTACAAGAATCATCTTCCCATGTAGGTATGTACACAATTTAACCTCGTTGAATGTCTTTTGAATTCCCATTCCTGTTTACCTTTTTCATGCTTCTATTTGAGTCTTCTATTTGAGAGTCCCAAATTTTCTATTCATGTCTAGTCTTTTCATCTGGAATGTTTGAAAATCCTCTATTTCAATGAATATCCATCCATTCCCCCCCACCTCCGAAGATTTATGATGCTTGGTTTTACTGGATAAGTCAGTTAAGTTCTCTTACTTACAGCTAGATCTCTTACTCCACCCTCTTCTCATCTCTCTACTTCCATTCTCTCCTATATTTTATAAATAAATTCCTAAAATCATTTTAGGAATTAATATTTATTCAATTCCTTGGCAACCACACCTTTAAATATTAATATCCAAACAAAATCCCCTTTTTCCCTTTTTACATTACTTGAAAGCTATAATCAAAATTAGACATTTATCTTTCAAGAAATTCTCAAGGAAAACTGTCCTGATATTCTAGAACCACAGAGTAAATCAGAAATTGAAAGAATTCACTGATCATCTCCTAAAAGTGATCCCAAAGGATAACTCCTCCAGAACAGTATAGTCCAGCGATGGGCAAACTATTCCCCACGGGCCAGATCCAGGCCGTAGTTTTCCCATCACTGCCTTAAGCAATTCCCTAATCACTACACCCCCACATTCAGAGGCCATACTATAAGGGAGAAAAAAGGACTAGATATTTGTGTAAAAGGAAAATGTCATTCCCTGGTCTGATTTACCTTCATTTTCAGGGATAGGGGAGCCAGACAGCCAATTATTAGGTACTTGATAGAAAGAATTTCACAAAGAGTGTGGTTCAAGGACTCCTGTGTCTTAATATATGTCAAACGCTGCAATCTCGAGTCTCACACTAGGTTCAAGAACTTTCATATTGGTGTGGAAATTCATCAGTCCTACCTGGATTGGTTTGGTCCTTTTTTGGCCTTGTGCTCCTAGGCACTGTGCAGATTCTTATCAATCCCATCGGGACTGTTGGTCTCCTTGACCTTGTGCTACTTTGCACTCTATAATTGCTCTTTTGTTCCCTTCTCCTGGAATCAGGCAGAAATATTAATCACAGTTCCATAACATTTATCAATAAATGGCAGGTTTAGGGGCAGCTGGGTAGCTCAGTGGATTGAGAGTCAGGCCTAGAGATGGGAGGTCCTAGGTTCAAATTTGCCCTCAGACACTTCCCAGCTGTGTGACCCTGGGCAGGTCACTTGACCCCCATTGCCCACCCTTGCCAATCTTCCACCTACGAGACAATACACAGAAGTTAAGGGTTTAAACAAAAAAAAATAAATAAATAAAAAAATAAATGGCAGGTTTCCATAGCCTAAAGCTTTGGGGTATGAATTAATATTAGAACAAATATATATATTTTAACTTATATCACTGCAGAATAAAAAATTTATACTGATTATATGTACTTTAAGTACAAGATAAAAAAAAGGAAAAAATCAAATATTCTATTAGAAAATAAAAGGAAAAGCAATAATAAAATTTTAGAAATTCAGTATGTTCTCAAAAAACAGTATCCATTTGTCTATGAACTATTTTCTCCAAGGCATGTGACAGGATATAGTAAATCATTTGCAATAGAAGATGCTCTCTTTACATGTGAGCAATGAATCCAAGAGTCCTTTTCTCCAATTTTTATAGCTGTTGGAGTGGTTAACAATAATTGAAATGGCCCTTCCCAGGAACGTGAGTTGTTCCAGTACACAGGAAATTCTTTATATACACCTTGACTCCTGGGTTCAGGTCATGAAGTGAAAAGTCTATTGGTCTTGCTTGTACTGCAGCTCCAGATTCATGGAGTTCACACAGTTTGTGCTGCAATTCCTGTATACAGGAATCAATAGAAGTATCTCCCCTTAATAGTGATGTATATGCAGGAGAAAAAGGCTTAGCCTATATAGGGGGATGTCCAAAAAGCATCTCATATGGTGAGATGTGTAGATCTCCCCTGGGCCTGCTTCTAAGATAAAATAGGCCCAGAGAGAGAATTTCAGGCCATTTTAAATAAGTTTCAGTGCATAATTTGACAATCATACTTTTAAGTTCTCTGTTCATCCTTTCAACTTGGCCTGAACTATGAGGATGATATGGTATATGGAACTTGGGGGTTATCCCCAAACAAGAATATATTTGAGATAAAACTGAATCGGTAAAATGGCTTCCCCTGTCTGAAACAATACGTGTAGACAAGCCAAAGTGAGGAATCATTTCTTTTAAAAGCACCTTGGCATCAAAATTGCTGTGACTCGGGTAGTAGGAAATGCTTCTGGCCATCTGGTCAGTTGATCCTCTATTACTAGGCAAAATTTATAATGTCCAGTCTTTGGCATTGTTATGAAATCAATTTTCAGGTGCTCAAAATGTGGGCAGAGGACACCCACCAAAAGCTTTTCCATGAAAGGTGTGCTGGTTATATGTTTGGCAGGTAGGGCTATCTGTGCACACTTTAGAAGCTATAGTAGTTATGCCAGGAGCTATCCATACTCTTTTAACATGCCCTGGGTACCAAAATGACCATTTTTATGAATAGATTATCAAATTTGGTGATAATAACTTATAGGGAGCAGGGGTTTTTCTTCAGACAACACCCATACTCCATTAATCTGTTTAGCTTTAAATTTTTGCTTCCATTTTTTTAAACTTCCTTTTCATTATAGAAAAGTGATAAATTTAAATAACCAGTGGTTGTTAATGTTAAATGAATTCAGGCCCTTCTATGGCCACTAACTTTGCAGCAGTATCATTTCCCCTTGAGAGAGGGTCAGTCCACCTGTATGGGCAGAGCAATGAACTACAGCTAGGGCTTCGGGTAGCTGGAGAACAGAAAGAACTTCATTAATAATTTTTGCATTAGCTATAGATTTTCCAGCTGAGGTTAAAAATCCTCTCTGAAGGCATAACATACCCACTGAATGACAAATTCCAAATACATATGTAGAATCTGTATAAATTGTTGCCTTTTTATTTTTGGCAATTATACAGTCATGTTTTAGGGCTATAAGTTCTGTCCCTTGAGCATTATATTTGAGGGCAGTGATGTTGACCACACAGTGGCAAATTCTGTGACTACAGCAGCTCTGGTGTAGTGTATGCCATCCCTTATAAAAGAAGAATCATCATTAAATAAGCCTAGAATTGGATTGTCTAAAGAAGTGTCCAGTAGATTATCTCGAGGCTTTTCAGCCATCAACACCAGTGTTTCACAATTGTGTAACGGTTCTCCTGAGACTGGTAAATCAAGAAGCAAGGTGGCTGGATTAAGAGTTGTACAACATTTTAAAGCAATATTTTCATTATTTAATAAGGTTATTTCATACCTTGTAATTCTTTGATCAGAAAATACCTGTCTTCTATGCCTTAGCAACAATGCTTCTATTTCATGTGGGCACATAATTGTTAATGGGCATCCCAATACTAGATCAACAGTCTTTGTTATTAATAAAGCTGTGGCAGCTATGCCTCTAAGATGTGGTGGTGCTCCTGAAGCTACAGGGTCCAGCTGGGCTGAATAATAAGCAATTGGATGCTGATAAGGGCCCAAAGTTTGAGTTAAAACACCTGAAGCTACCCCTTTCTGCTCATGTATATACAGAGTAAATGGCTTGTTGTAATCTGGGATGCTTAGAGCAAGGGCAGACAGGATAGCCTGTTTGAGATTTGACACAGCTAATAGGTATTCTGGCTCTAATTTAAATGGTTCAGGATATGAATATCTTGTTAGTACTATAAGTGGCTTAGTAATTTCCCCATAGCAAGGGATCCATTGTCTACAAAAACCTGTTGTTTCTAAGATTGCTCTTAATTGTTTCTTAGTGGTAGGATCACTCAATTTCTGAATATTTTCAAAGGACTTAGGAGAAACAGAATGGGCACCAACAGTTAAAATGAACCCTAAATATTCCACTTTGGGGAGACACTACTGGATCTTTTCCTTCGAGATCTTGTGGCCTCTTTTATGTAATTCTAAAAAAGATATTTACTATCTTCTTGACATCCTGTGGCATTTGGTGAGGCCAAGAGTAAATTATCCACATATTTAATTAACTTACTGTTTTTAAATTTTATATTATCTGTATCTTGACTCAAAATCTGCGCAAAGACGGTGGAACTTTCCACGTAGTCCTGAGGCAAACGAGTCCATTTATAATGGGTACCTTTCCAGATAAAAGCAAATATATTTCTGGAATAAAAAAAAAACACTGAACACAAGTCCATGACTATAAAGTAAGTGACTGTACTGGGAATAGAAGAAATTATTGAGTTTGGGTTTGAAACCACAGGATGTTTTTTTATGACATGATTATTTACAGCCTTTAAATCCTGGACAAACCAATATTGGGCTTTTCCATCTGGGCCTATTTTTTACTTTTTAACAGGTAAAATAGGTGTATTCTGATTTGCATGGAATTATTATTCTTTGCTCAATAATGAATTTATTACTGGGGTGATGCCATCAATTGCTTTTTTGATAAGGGGTACTGAGGAATGGAGGGAGCTGGCCCACTTCTTGTCTTAATTTGAACTGGAACAGCTGATTTAAGTAGGTCTACATGGGAAGAAGATGTGGCCCAGAGAGATTTAGGCATATCAACTGGGATTTCAAAGGTGGGAGACTCTTTCACCTCCTGGTTCTCTGACAGAAGTACAGGGAGCAAATTTAAAGATTCTTCAAATAATTCAAATGACATAAAGCCGCCTGGAGCACACATTATTGAGGCTTTAAGTTTATGTAATAGATGCCTTCCCAGCAAATTTGTGGGAGATCCAGGCATTAAAAGAAAGGAATCTTCTACAATTAGGGGTCCCTTGCATACCATGCAAGGAGAAAGTTTTGGGACCTTTTGAGATTTTCCTGATACATCTACTATATTTAGAGAGCCAATAGAGTTACAGGACTGATCTAGATGCACCTGTATCCAAAAGAAGATTATAGTATGAATTTCCCACTTTTAGGGTCACATGAGGTTCCTTGCTATGTGTGGGGGAATATATAGTGATAATTGGCTTTAAACATCAGGGTCTGGAAAATCAAAGGTTTTCCTTTTTGATTCCAAAGCCCTTAAACCCCCCCTCCCATCACACCTTCATAAAGATGCTTGGGTATTTCCTTGTCCCCCTCCAATCCCCCCCAAAGGGGAATTAGCATCCTGAGTAGTTTGGGAACAAGCACCACTTTTTATATATTATTGTTGGGTCATTTGGTATGAGTAATCATTTTCCTGATTTTTATTCCTAAGATTTTTATCACTTCCAGAGTTGCAATTCCTGGAATTATTATTATAATTATTATTCTCATCATTATTTCCATAGTTATCTTTCAACTGAGTATTATTTCTGATTATTCTCGACAAATTCCTGCAGTTCATCATTGTGTGGCCCTTCTTTTCACAGAAGTGGCAAGTAAGGGATTGATAGTTAGATTCTTGGAGAGGGGGCTATAGTCTCTCTGATTTTTCAGTTTTTCTTTTAGAATTTTATTTTCTGTCTTTAAAACCAATACTGAGTCTCTGTTTTCCTCATGTTTTTGTACACAGCCCTTAAAAAAAGCTACCCTCCTCAATTCCTCAAGATCCATAGAGTCCCAGCTAATTTTAAAGTAGTCTTTGAAGACTTTACAATTCTTAATGAATTGTCTACTTGCTTGTCTAATATCCCATTCTCTGGACAAATCAAAGTCCACATATGTGTTACCCACTTCAATAAGTCTGTCCATAAACTAGGAGGGAGTTTCCTCGATTTATTGTTTGGTCTCCCTGAATTTTGAACAGCTTTCAGGCCTATCAGAACAAGCTTTCATGGCTGACAATAATGCTTCTCTGCCCCGATATAGTTTTGTGAAATCTGGTTCAGAATTGGGGTTCCAGTTCGGATTTTGGGTTGGCCAATTAATTGTTCCCTACCTTGCTTCTGATTGACAAGAGAGCTGATTTTATTTTTCTCTTTTTGTCAGAAACATTTCTAATAGATTTTCAACATCCATCTAATTAGGGTCAAAAGTTTGAAATATATTCTCCAATTTTTTCATGATTAAAATTGGATCTTCCTCAAAAGAAAAATATCTTGTTTAAATCTACTTAAATCTTGAGGGTTGAAGGGTGTATGGTGTCTTATAAACACCAACTCCCCATTTTTATTGAAGGTGGGTACTTCCCTTAAGGGAATAAGCTTTTAGTTGAATTATTTTGTGTTTCTGCCTGTAGGGTCCCCATTTGATTTTCAATGGGGTTGTTAAAGGGAGGGGTAGGAGTAGCAGTAGCTAAAATAACAGAGGGAGGGGTAAATTGAGGATGGTGAGGAGGGGCTGAAGTAGAGGAGAAAGAATTGTAGGCATCAGGGACTGGGGAAGAGATGAATTGGGGAGGAGCTGTTGCAACAGTCAAGATGAGGTGAGAAATGGGTTGAATAGGGACTGGGGCAGCAGCAGCAGAGATCGGGGAAGGGATGAGTTGAGTAGGAGGAGGAGCAGAATTTTGTAGGGCAGGATGGAATAGAGATTCTGATAATGAAGAGATATGAAGAGATAAATCTCCCTTATTCTGGGATTTTAAAAAGTTCTTTTCAATACTTTTCATATAAGCCTTGATCTCCCCTAAACTCTCCTCCATATTTTCCAGTCGACTATAAATGTCACTCATATCACTTTGAGTTATACTCAAGCTGAGCTTTTAGTCCCCTGTATTGTTGAATAGTAGAAAGGGCATTTGGTTGGGTTGGGCAGGAAGTATGTTGTGCATAGAGAGGCTGAGATGAATCTTTTATTTGCCTCTCTAGTATATTAAGGGTATTTCTCAAGTCTTTCTGAGAGAAAAAGATAAAATATTCCACATCCTACTATTATAATCATACCCAGGAACAGTGCTAAGTATATCCATTGTGGTATATTCTCTGGGATTAGGAGCCAATTTAAATGCCAAAAAGACAATTCTGTTCCAGCATTGGAAATGCTATAGTACTTCACACCGTTAAGTATGTCACACCTCAAGATTTATTGATTTCATTAACTTTTGGGTGGAGGGCAGGCTAGGAAACCTTTTGTATGAGGCTAAGTATAGGATTAAGTAGCTGCTAAGGGTAAAAATACTAGAATCAACTGCTTCCTGAGCATGCTTCCTCTTTTGGGAAGCAAAATGCTGCTTCTCTGAGTTGGCCTGGGGCAATAACAGTTTTTACACATTAATTTTCCCCTTATTTAGGCTCTAAAAGCCTCTTGGGATAAAAAGGATGAGTTTTTTTTTTTTAAATTCATTCCTAATTAATTTCTCCAGGTTTCACTTCTCACTTAAGTTAATTCTAGAGACACATGGGGCTTGGAAAAATAAAAGTAGATTTTTTAGAAGTAAAACAAGGCAAAAACTTAGTTAATTTCAGCTTAACAAAAATGACAAATATAACAAAAACTAATAACAAAAACTGAGCTAAGCTCAATGACTTTTCTCCAGTTTTTTCCAGAAATTTTTTCTAGGAGATGAAATTCTGTTTGGGCATGAAGCAGGGCTACTTCCTTTTTAGAGGGAAGTTTTTTCCCTGTTGTGGCCCTCACAGTTAGTTAAGAAATAAAACAGCCTGTTTGTTGCTGGTAAGACAAACCAGCCAATCCTTCCCCGGGTGAAAAACCTGAGTGGCGGTTAATTGGGATTTTTTTTTTACCTAAGGTGTTTGGAAACAGTTCCCTAGATGAGGCTTTAGGGCCCTGCTGCAAAATTTAAAGACAACTGTGTGCTATTTATTTTAAGGAAAAAGAAAAAAAAATTGTACTTACCTTTTATCTAGTAACTGTGTTGACTTGAGGTTTACAGAGTGAAAGAAGAATCAAGAAAATTTAGGAAGATTGAGGGTACTCATCACAACCCAGGTGGTCAGCCATAAATGTAAGAAGGGGAAAAGGGGAGTTTTGGTTAGATATTAATATTTAAAGGTATGGTCGCCAAGGAATTGAATAAATCTCAATTCCTAAAATGATTTTAGTAATTTATTTATAAATAGGAGAGAGAGGAAGTAGAGAGATGAGAAGAGGGTGGAGTAAGAGATCTAGCTTAAAGAACTAGACTATGTACTCAGTCCCTGGCTTTACTCTGGCAGGGCTCCAGAGGTCCCAGCCAGAGAGCCTAAAAGTCAAATAACAAGGGCGTTAGCCATAAGGGCTCCTCCTAATCAAGGGCCCCTCTGGAGGCTAGTAGCTCTAGGGAGGTTAAAGGAATCAGCCTTTTTCACTCACCATGTGTCATTCTAAGGGAGAGATTTAAGAACAGCCTCACCAAGGTCTCAGACTCCCAGCCAATACTCCTCCAGGTCCAGAAATGAACAAGAACTGGCTCACAGAAAGTTGTCACTGCCTTTTAAAAGTACTTCTTTTTCGTCACTTCCTGTGCCTTACTCTTAGTTTACGTGTGCAATCACAACAGATGCTTTGCTTAGGACTGCCCAGGGGGCAGTCAGTCAATTCTAATTCGTCACCCACTCTTGCACACATGTGAATTAAGTGGTGATGTTTACACCTTTGGTGATTAAATCTAAAGATGGGCAGGGTAGGTTTAATCTCATTATCACAGTAGTCCAATAATTCTTAGATGATCTGTCCTGGATTTATTTTCCATGTCAGTTATTTTTTTTGTTTGCTTTTTTCCCAGTCTTTTTCTTTTAACTTAAAAAACTGTTAACGTTATTCTCTATAACTGTGGTGAAGAGAGCACTCTTCCAAGCTTTTGGTTTTTTGTGCAGCTGCCTTTTGAACTAACTACTATAAATATTTTTGCATATATAGGTCCTTTCCCTTTTCTTTGATCTCTTTGGAATATGAACCTAGTAGTGTTGAAAGGTGGGCACAGTTTTATAGTGCATGGTACCTTTTGGTATGGTTCCAGATTGTTCTCTGGAATGATTGGACGAGTTCACTACTTCATCAGTTTTTCTCAGTTGCTGCCTTTGCTCTGCCATTATCCCCTTTAACCTTTCTAAATGTCAGTTTTTTCATTGATATAGTGGGAATACTAATTCAGGTGCTATTTATCTAATAACATTTTTAAATAAAGAAAATGTTTTAAAAAATTATAGGACTATGTAAGTTCCCCTGTGAAATGAATTTGTATCACTGGACCTTCTCCAATATATTTGTCATTAATTAAAGTTTGAAAAGGATATTAGGAGGGTCGAAGAGTAGCTGGAAGTAAAGTGGTTGAGCTCCTCTCCACAAAACTCCTCTGAACAAATCTAGAAAATGTACCTGACTGAATCCTGATGGGAAATCCCAGAAAAAATTGCAAGTCCTTCTTCAAGTCCAGATCCCAGCATACAGAGATAGATAGGAGATGTTTATGGACCCTGGGGGCTGGGTAGGGACAGGAATACCCTGCCTGAGGAGCATCTCAGTGCCTAGGGAGAGGCTCTACGCTGGGGCAGAGGAGGTCCCAGACTTGAAACTGAGCTCACCCAGACCTATACCTCCACTATTATGAGGACAGGTGCTAACTGACAGTTTTGTCCATCACTACCTACTTCTGAGCCACAGATCTAGGCTGGAATGAGAAGAGATTTGCTCATAGGGTTGGATTTCCTGAATATGGAGACTCTGGGTGGTGTACTGAGAAAGGAAGAAGGAAACAGCTAAAGGAGGAAATTCAGAAGCAAGCAATACAGGTGAGGCTCAGAACCCTGTAACCAGAACAGAGTCTCAGTTCCAGCACGTAGCTCAGCTTTCAGAGGGAGGAATCCCAGTTTATAGATGGGTCTGCAGTTCAATGACTCTGTACCTTCAGAATTTCCTTGTTGGCTGACAGGGTCCAGCAGGATCTACTTTTGTTCTGACCAAAATCCAGGAGCAAACTTTGAGGCAACAATCAGACTTTGTTCTGGATCAAACCCCTTTGGCATTATTTAAAGCTTACAGGTCCCTATCTTGTCCCTGAGATCTAGAAATAACACAATACTTAATACCCTCCAAGATGGCAACAGAACCAGCCCAGACCTTCTGCCAAGAAGTCTGGTAGAGGCTATGAGTCTAACCCAAGACTAAAGGCAGAAAGTAGGCTAGAAGAATGAGCAAATGTATAATCATCAATACTCACAGAGGGAATCTAATTAGACAAGGCCTGTATGTGATTCTGTCATGTACAGAGAATAGAAAAGAAAGGGGAAGAGAAAACACTTGGGTGGAAGTAGGGCAGAAGAATGTTGGGGAAAATAATCTCCCATGATTAGAATGCACAAGTAGACATCTATTCAAACAAGGGGAAGAGTGTAGGGGGAATAACTAACACTATACCTTCATTCTCATTCTTATCTGAACTGGTTAAAGAAGAATACCCAGACAATTGGGTACAGAAATGTATTTCATTCAACAGGAAGGGAAGGGAAGAAGGAAGGAGGAGAAAACAGAGGTAGGTAAGTTAAAGGAGAAATTAGTCCTAAGTAAAAAAAAAAATAACCCCCACCCCCAAACTAAGGATGTAATATTTATAGCTCTTTTTGGTGTGGCAAAGAATGGGAATCTGAGGGGTTACCCATAAATTGGGGATAGGACAAACAAGTTATGGAGTATATAGATGAGATGTAATAGAATTGCATTATAAGAAATGATGAAAGGGATGGTTTCAGAGAAACTTGGGAAGACATGTATAAACCAATGCAAAATGAAGTGAATAGAACCTGGAGAACAATATCCTAAGGGCAAACAACTATGAAAGAATTAGAAATTCTTGTCAGTGCAATGTCCAACCATGATTCAGGAAAAATGATGAAAGCATACTACTAATCCTGGATAGAGAAATGAAGTACTTAGAATGCAGATCAAGACAAAAAAAGGTTTATTTTGGACATGACGGTTAATAGACATTTGTTTTATTAACAATACATTCTTGCAATGATGTTTGTTTTTCTTTAGTACTCAGATTAGGAGATTGGCAAAGTTTCTGCTGATTAAAAAAATGTAATTATATCCATATAAAATAGAAAAGTGTAATAAATAATAACAATTATATTACATATATGTATTTTAAAGAATATTGGATTTGAAGTTAAAAGACTCATGATCGAATCCTATCTCTGCTTTTTACTCTCTTTCTGAGTTCTGTGAGTGAAATCTCTGGTTTCCCATTAGTAATGCAAACCAAAGGCCCCTTAGGCTTTATGTCCTGTTTCTCTTAGCATTGTACAGTGGCCACTGGCTAGAAGCATCACTGATCTAAGCCTCCTGTTTTCCACCCATGAAATATGGCAGTGAAGGGACATGGACTTAGCTATAGATATCTTTGCAGTCTTTTATATCTCTCAGCATATACCCCTTTAACCCAAAGAAAGTCTCTAGGTATTGTGGATATTTATTGATGTTGTTGAGGAGGATGCTGGGGTAAAATCTTAGTTCATGTTCACAAAAGTGTCTTTCAGCTCTCCCCTCAGAAGGAAAGCCAGGAGTGATTTCCCTTTGCCAGGCCAGTACATACCTTACTTGGAGACTATATATTTGTAAAAATCTATTTATTTATATTTAACATATATAAGTATAAAGATTAGTAACAAGGAAGCCTTCACATTAAAAGGAAAACTATCTCCACCCACTTTCTACATTTGCCTCATGGCGAATTCTTCTAGCTACTCTGAAACTGCCTACCACTAAAAAACCCCCAAAACACTATCTGACTACAATCTATAATCCTTATTAAGATCAACTTAATATTATTAAAGATGTCTCTCCAAGTAAACATCAAGTCCATCAGCCTAATATCACAGAAGCTGGCTGACCAAAGGGTAACCCTGAGATGACCCAAAGTCCAGGCAAACAGCCTTAGATCTTTCCTCTCTTAAAACCATTCTCCACTAAAGCAGATCTGCTGCCTTCTTTCTCCAAGATGAATTCTCACGGTAAAGAGGGTACGAAAACTCTTCAGTCAGTTTAGAGTTCTCTCTCTCCTATATATACAGCAAAGAGCAGGGTCTGAGATGTCTGTCTTCACCAGAAGCCAGAGAGAGAGTCTAACCGAAGCCAATGAGTGTCAGTAACTCTCTGAGCTCAGTCACCAAATGTCAGAATTTTATGTGCTTCTTACCTTCCAGATTCTGATCTCATGCACAGCACTCTGCCTTGCTTGTACCCTCAGAGACTCTTTTCTTAAAGTTCTTATCTTGCCAATACCTAATCAATATATTTCCTAATTTCCTTACTACATAGGGAAACATGCCTTTGGGTATATGTTGTAATTGAAATTACATTTACTGGGACAGATAAACAATCCCTCCTCCTCTATAATTCTTAATAAAATGCTTATCTATGAGTATTTAAATAAAGTCATTTGAAATTATTCTGGGAATGCAGAAGGTGTTCAAATGCTCATTAAATTGAAATATTTCAACTTTTTTGTTGTTTTTATTGTCAAGCCTCCTTGAACCTCCATAGTTGGGAGAGGCTCCATTCCTTCTATAAGGCAGAGACAGAGGAGCCATCTATTGAATTGTAATGGTGTTGACTTTTTTTTCCTAAGAACTCTACAGGAAAGCCTTTTTACTTGGATTTATTAGTTGTATTTTGTTAGAATATAATGTTCTCAAAGTAAAGAGGCTTTACTCATTTTGATATGTTTTCTGTATTCATATCCAAAAAAATTAAGATAGATTTTCAGGGTTTTAATATAATTTTTTATTAATGATTAAATGCAATTGTATTGTATTTATTTGTTTTTCATTCAAAAATGTTTTATTTCCCCAATTACATGTAATAACAATTTTCAACTTATATTTTCCAAAATTATAAGATCAAATTGTTTTTCACCCTTCCTTCCCTCCCTGCTATCAGAGATGGTTAACAATTTGATCTGGGTTATATATGTATTATCAAAATGCAATTTAAAAAAATTAATGAAATTATGCTTACGATGAAGCAGTGAACCAACATTATGTTCTTTTTTATAGTGGGATCATGAAGCCAGGCCTCAATGCCATTTTGGGACCCACAGGTGGTGGCAAGTCTTCGTGAGTATCAAACAAGCAGAGGCTACATTTTTCTATGAGAGGACTCCTTTTTTAGCATAAAAATACAGTGAAGTGTCTTCAATCCTTAAGTATTACTTTAATATATACTCTGTGCTCAGTACTGTGCTAACATTCTGGGAAATTCTGAATCATTTACAATCCAGTTGCAGTAGGGAAAACTAATGCTTTTGAAGAAATAGCAATTGATGTTCTCATTTGAGAAGTTTAGGAGCAAAAGAAAGGAATGAAGCTGAATGACAGCCTGGCCGTGTGTCGGTTCTGCTCCTTTTAAAACACTTGTGGGCCACGGGGCGAGTTTTTACTGCAGGGATTCTGAACGGCCCAATGTGAAAATAGGCCTGGAATTTGGACAGCTCCATAGATGGGGGTTTGGAGATGCCGGCGAGTAAAAAGCCTTGATTCAGAGCTGCGCTTCTTTCCCATCCAATAAACAGTGTCTTTGATCGCCTCCAGGATTTGGCCTACATAGGCTTTGCGGGGAAGAAATGAGGACAACAATGGCTTGCATGTTGCTCCCAGTAAGGGAGTGGAGGGAGCGGCAGTTTTTCCAGGGGAAGGACCACGAGGGCTCGTGTTTGCCCCACTACCTAGGATAGTACTCTGCAAAAACAGCATTTAAATAAGTGTCCTTTACGCGTAAAAGAAGAGCCTGAAAGAAAGATACATTTTGTGCATTCCATAATTAGGGATACTCAGTGGCCTAAAGTTGCTAACATAGAATGAGAGCTGAGCTGCTACTCAAAACTTCCCATGTCTTCTTTGAGTTAGTATAGAATAGGCCAGTGATGGGCAAACATTTTAAAGAGGGGCCAAAGGAAAGGAAATGCTTCTCTGTCAGTCTGTTTCTAAGGCAACTCTTTGAAGTTTCATTGTATTGTATCCTACTCATTGTATTCGTCAGATTAGGAATAATGTTGCAGGCCAGATAGAACATTTCAGGGGGCCGCCTCTGGCCCAGGCCGCAGCTTGCCCATCACTGGACTAGGGGAGAGAACCCTGGAGCTGAAGTCTGGAACTGGTTTCAGTGGCTGGTGTTTACTGGCTACGCGATCTTGAACAGATCCTCTGTTCCTTTGGCTATACAACTGAGATGTTAATGCTTGTATCACCTTTCTCATGAAGTGGTTGAGAGGAAAGTCTTTAATAAATTTTAAATAAATGTGAATTACAATTACTTCATAGGCTCTCTGAGGACAATTAGATTTCTGAATTCCGTTTGAGGATTTTCACTCATTTTAGGGAGCTGGGGTTCTTAATCTCTTTTTGTATCATCATCCATTTTGCCAGTCTAATGAAACCTTTGGACACTTTTCCAGAATGTTTGTTGCCTCCATTCATAACTGAGGTGAGCACTAAATTTCAGTGAGAGGTTGTTAGACACATACAAGCTCCCCCACCCCTAGTGGGGTTCCTCCGTCCATTTCTCTAGCCTATGTGTGTGGTTCTAGATTTCTCCAGAAATGTAGTGTTGTATGCAGCGTTGCATCTCTCTTTCCTTTACAGATTACTGTGGCTCTATGCTCCTGAAGTATACTGCTGATGGCCATTTAAACAGAAAACTCCCAACTCTCCCATGTCCCATCTCCACACAAGGATGATCAAGGAGGCAGGGAAAAATTGTTTTTCTATAGTGCCATGATGTAGCCTTAGGAGGTGATACAGAGTTGTATTAATTTAAATAGAAAAGAAGTTATTTATTATTTAAATAAAATAGACATTTCCATTCTTTATTAGTTCCTAATACTATTTAGCTTTGGGATTATTAATGAACAGAATCTTCTAACTTAATCTAGCTTTAGATACAGAATGCCAGATTTATGTTTATATTTTTTAAAGCCCTCCCCGACAAAAGTTTTCCTGGATTTAGCATAATATTTTTTTCCTTACAGATTGTTAGATGTCTTAGCTGCTAGGAAAGACCCTCGTGGACTGTCTGGACATGTTTTAATAAATGGAGCTCCCCAACCTGCCAATTTCAAATGTAACTCAGGCTATGTTGTACAGGTAAGTAATGGTAAGGGCAGCACTTTGTAATTTTTGTGCTCTTTGTCTTTGGTCAGGCCTATGCTAGAGTCAGCTCTACTTTACCTGAGTCCTCCCTGGCATTCAGTGAGATATCATTGGCTGATTATGTGGCACTGGGTGGCTCAATGGACTGAGTCAGGCCCAGAGATGGGAGGTTCAAATCTGGCCTCAGACACTTCCTAGCTGTGTGACCCTGGGCAAGTCACTTAACCCCCATTGCCTACCCTTTACTGCTCTTCTGCCTGGGAATCAATACACAGTATTGATTCTAATATGGAAGGTAAGGGTTAAAAAAAAACTGATATTGAAAATATATTGATCAGATGATCAACACCAGGAGATAAATTACATTTAACTACTACTAATTTTCCCCTCTGTTCTCATTTCTTCTTGTTTTTGCTTTTTCTTCTAATTACATTTTCTTTTTTAAACTAACGGTTTGAGAAACCAACAAGACATGGGCATTTCCATATGCAAAAATGTATAGAGAAAGGATTGTATGTGAAATTGTGTCCTTTCTTTTTACTTGGGCATGAGCATATCCTCTTCACTGTGTGATGTATTGACTCATAGCTTATTGACTCGGTTAAATTCAACATACTACTTATTATGTTACCTCTTGAATTCAGGGCATTGGGAAAAGTTATGCTAAGATTTAGCTAAAAGAGCTCCTACCTTCCTGCAAATTATAATCTAGTATATGGATGTGATTTTTACACAGATATTATGAAATTATGGCAAATGCTTTATGTATTAGATTTTTGGAGGGGGGCACTGGGTAAGAAGACAGATAAAGGTCATTTATGATGAGATGAGTAAAGAAGCCTTCTTAAAGTAAGGGGACATTTGTGTTGGACTTTAAAGTGTAGATACAAATTTTATTAGAGAAAGAAGGGCAGATGGTGCAGGGATAAGGAATAGAGTGAGCACATAGAAGTGGGAAAACAGAAAGTGGTGTGTTCAGGGGAGAGAGAGTGAAGTCCAATTTGGCAGAAGCATCATGAGTTTGAAGAGAAGTGGTGTGAGATTAGTGTGGAATGATATTGTTCTCAGATTGTGAAAAAAAAATTATGAAAACGGAAATCAAGCACAAGAGTTTGAACTTTATTTAGTGAGCTCAAAAGACAAAGGATTTTGAGCAGAAGGATAATTTGATCGAATCTTTTCATAAAGATGTCTAAACTGATGGAAGTATAGGGGAGATTTGGAAGGGGGAAAGAATAGAGACAGCAAGAGCTTACCAGGCTTTTGTAGAACTGTGGGTCTGATAATGAGGGTCTGTAAGCTTGGAATGACAAAGAGCAGGAATTGTTTCTAGCTAAGCGCTCAGTACGGTTCTTGCATACACTTAAATTCTTGTTTGATTGAGAAGGAATATACTCAAGAGAAGTCATGCCATCAGGATGGATAGGATCTAATGGTTATCATTGACCAGGGGAGGCTGGGATAAGAAAATCCTTGGTTTTCAGATATGAGAAAACATGCAGATATTAGTGTGTCTGATGGAAAGAGTGAATGAAGGACTTTCAGGTCATGTTGTCTTATGGCAGATAGGAGTGAAGCTCAGAAGACAGTGTTGGAGATTGAAGTTTGAGAATTGTTTGCCTGGAAAGGATTGTTGAAGTCACAGGAATGGTTTTCTAAGTAAGATGTAGAGAGAAGAGGGCTAAGAGGATGAAGAACTTGTAATCTAGTCATTAGGAATAGCTGATGTAGTAGTAGCAGAGTCAAGACAGTAAATTTTAGGGAAAAGAGCATTATCAGAAGGAGAAGGTAATTGAGAACTTCAAATAGTACCAAGAGGACAAGAAAAGATGAGAGAATGGGGAAAAAAGTCATTACATTTGTTTGATGAAGAGATCTGTTGAGAGATTTTTCAGTAGAGTGCTGGGGATGGAAGCCAAATTCCAGTTGAGTTAAGAGTGTATTGAAAAGGAGAGTTCAGGTAGGAGAACCAGGAGAGGGTAGGGTTAAAAAAAAAAAAAAGCAAACAAGCCTAGAGAGAAGAGAGTAAACCTAAAAATAATACAAAGGTAGAAGATAGAATGATAACAATAATAATAAAATAATATATAAATAATAAATATAAATATAAAAATAATAAAAAAGCTATAGCATGCAATTGAAACAATACAATCCTGACCTATTAAACAAGTTATTGATAATGGGAAATGGGCACTAGATAGTAGACATCATCACCTCTTTTAATAGGTAACATCTATTAATAATGAATTATCAAATTAATTATTAATAATTTAATAATTTTATAGAGAACATTTTATATAAATGAATTGCCATATCAAGAAGCCAAAAAGAGCCTAAAAGGCCCCATAGACAGCAAATAACCAACTTCCTTGTCAGGTGGAGAGAGGGTGCAACCAAAAGCAAGAGCAGTTTAGAACATAAGCTTATTTATAAAATCTTATAAAGGACAATGGAATATTATGAGCAGTATTATTTCACAAAGCAGAGAGGATGAAGCCATTTTAAGGGAATCTTGGCATGAGACCCAACTAAGCAAAACCACCCCAAGGTCATTTCAGGATTCAAGTGGAAAGAGGACAACAAACGAGGAAAATGGAAATGACGTGTGAAAATTTTTATAACAAACTGTTATAAAACATCAAGGACAGTTGAGCCACTACACGTAGACTCTGATATCACGTGTGAATAGAAGGGGTCAGAAGAGCTGACGTTCAAGAGAACAAAGACAGGATCAGCATCTGAATCAGACCAAATGTGCTTAGAGAAGATACATGCGCTATATATATATATATATATAAATACATATATATATATATATATATATATCCATAACTGTGAGGGTATGAAGTCATTCATACACAAAGTATTTAAATAAAGGGAAAATACCAAAGGCTTCATGCTTTATCAATAATGAAGAAAATGCACATACAGATATTTACCAACTAATATGTCGATTTTTCCATTTTTAGCACAGTTTTATGAGAGTTTATATCCAGCAGAATTCTCTGTAATGATACTAGTAGAGAACAAGTAGATTTCACAGGCAATATTACACAGTAGATTACATGTGTAATGTCAAACAACTGACCAAAAGATGTAGAATACACAAGAAACTGGAGTTATGTTAATTTTTTTGAGACTTTTATTTTGTTGATTAGATCAAAATTCCAGTTATTTCCTCCCTCCTATTAGGAATATTATTGATTAGTAATTGATTTTGATGAATTGAGTGACAGGAGAGAGAAGTTTTTGTCAAAAGGGCTCAAGCCAGTTCAGAATGCAAAGCAAGAGTTCTGTTGGAATTCCCAGGTCAGGGTTTTTTAACTGCCCCAGGAGCTCAGAGACTCTGCTCAGTTGTCGGACTGACTCTCATTCTCTTGGGATCAGAACTTGGTCCTAGAGGTAGCAAAGTTCCTGAGTTCCTTGGTCTTTCCCTGTGACATTTTGGGAATACCAGGACTTAGAGTTCGTTGATCCTTTTGCTGTGTTTGGAGAGAAGTTACTGACAGAGAAGAAACCAGAAGTTTGTTCATCCTGTCTAACTCTTGTTCATCTACTTTCTATAAGTTCACTACCTGGTCTTGGCTTCTAACTGCTGACACTGATTCACCACCACATAGCTACATTTTCCCCATAACCCCCAGCTCATTGGTCCTGGGTATGAGTCAGAGTATTTTGTCCTTTTCATTGCATGTTAGACTTCTCTTTTACCATCTTCACTAAGCAACCTATCCTCCTTTGAGTTTCAAAATAACTAAATAGCATCACCTGGTCAAGATCCTGGTGATTGTTGCCTATCAACCCCCACAACACCCTCTTTCCTTCCTCATCAGTTTAGTGTCTGATCAACAGTCTTTTTCTCTCTTCCATCTTCTGCTTTCATACTAAGGGGCTTCATTAGTCCCTCAAATACCTCAGCTTTCCCAGTCCTTCAATCTACTCAGTTGCTACATCCAGCTCCCCAACTCTATATCAGTTATATAGAGAGATAGTTATGTCCTTGATCTTACCATAACCAATGAATGTTCCATTTTCTTCTTTTTCAATTCTGAAAATTCTTTGGTCTGCTGTTTTATTAATCTCAAGTATGCCTCCCACTGAGGCAAGGCAAACATTGTTCTTCCCAAATCATTTCCTTTTCCCACTCTTTCCAGTCTGCATTGTCATTGCTTCTCAAGCCTCTTACAGAATCCCCTGCCCTTTCAGCTGAGGATCTTGCTAAAATAATTTAAAGTCATTAGTCAGGACTTCTCCCTTCAGCCCATCTCTTCTTTCATTAATCTCCTCACGTGTTCAGATATCTGATCAAAATACCACCATTTTGGGCAAAGCCAATCCCCACTACATGTACTTATGACCCTATGCTTTCCTTTATTCTCCAAGGGAAATTGCCCTTTTAACCCTACTCTCTTCAGTCCTTCCATATCTATTGCCTACAAACATGCCCATGTCCCTTCTATCCTTAAGAACCCTCATTTGGTCTTATATCTTTTGCTATTTGTTCTGTAGGTTTTTCCCTTCTTGACTTGAGAAAACTCCATACTCAGAGTCTCCACTTCCTTTCTTCTTTCTTCCAAACCAACTTTGCAAGTTGGCTTCTGTCTTTATTCCATTGAAACTGCTCTCTCCAAAGTTATTAGTGATCTAATGGCCTTTTTGCCTGATTCTTCCTGACCTCTGCAGCATTTAATGATGTTGATCAATCTCTTCCCACATACTCTCTCCCTCATGAGCTCTCATGATATTACTATCTCTTAAATATCCCTACCGTCTGAGCAGTCTCTTGCTGGATCTTCAACCATGTCCTGTCCACTAACTGTGTATGTCCCCCAAGACCTTGTCCTTGAACCTCTTCTCTTTTCCCTCTATATTATCTCATGTGATGATCTCATCAGTTCCTAAGGTTTAATTATCACCTTTATATAGCTGATTCCCACATTTTTTTAAATCTGGTACTAGTGTCCTGAGCTAGAGTCACATATCACCCAGTGGACATTTTGAACTGGGTGTTCCATAGGCATTTCAAATTCAACATGCTCAAAGCAGAACTCATCATCTTTTTCCTAAAATCCATCCCTCCTTTAGACTTCCCTCATCTCCTTTGTCACTATTCTCTCAGTCATTTGGGGATTACAACCTGAGGACATCTGCTTTAACCAGTAAATCAAAATCTTTTCTTTCTTTTTGGAGACCGATCACTTGTTACTTTCCCTCAAACATTATACCTACCAGCCAGTCTATCCTATTCATAGCATTATATTTTCTATCTCTATGCATTCTTTTGTATGTACTCTCCCCACTTCTAGGATATTTTCTCTTCTAACCTCCACTTTATAGAATCCCTGCTTCTTTCCAAGTAGAACTCTGGTGCTATATTCTTCAGGAGAACTTTGCTGATCCTATCTTTCTCCTATTCCTGGAATTGACTTCCTCTTTACTTTGCCTCATCTCTGTAGCTCAACCACCATTTTCTGCATGAAGCCTCCTGATTTCTCTCCTTCCTATCTTGCCTTCTTTTAGAACTATCTCTTTAGAGCTGCCTTATATTTAACTATTTTCTATGTGTTTTAATTTATTAACTTAATATTCATGCTATGTGTGTTGGGGGTGCAGGTGAAACAGTGCTAAGATTGAAGTCAAGAAGACTCATCTTCCTGGATTCAAATCTGGCCTCAGATGTTTACTGAGTTATCCCAGGCAGATTTATTTCAGTTACCTCCTCTGTAAAATGAATTGGAGAAGGAAATGGCTAACCATTCCAGGTTCTTTGCCAAGAAAATTCCAAATAGTTGCTACTATCATTTCAGTGCAGAAGACTTTCAAGCCTACTTGTCCAGCCATTTCCTTTCTCAACTCCCATTTCCAACTACTGTTTAGGCATCTTAAGTTAAAGTTCCTGTTCACATCTTACACTCAATATGTTCAAAACTGAAGTAATTTACCCTTTTCCCCTTCCTATTCTTGTCTACTTGTCCAGCCACATCCTCCCCAGCCTCCAGACTCACCTCTCCAACTGCCTTTTAGACATCTCAAATTAGATGTTGTGTTGACATTTTAAATTCATTCTTTCTATAAGATAAATTCATTCCTTTGGGAGTAAGTTAAAAGATTCAATAAAAAGTGTTGGTTTGGAGTATATTATATGCCATATGAGATACACTGGCTTCAGTATGCAGGATACAGTGTCTTGTTTAGCAATAAAGCACTCTAGGTTTATAATTTATGATATAAATGTTAAATACTTCTTGGGCTATGGTAAATTTTGATTAGTTGTGGAGTTGAGGGAAGTACAACCCTGATATTAATTTCAAATATCCATTTTTTATAAGGATGATGTTGTGATGGGCACTCTCACAGTAAGAGAAAATTTACAGTTTTCAGCAGCACTTCGACTTCCCACAAGCATGAACAACCAGGAAAAGAATGAACGAATTGACAAGGTTATCAAGGAGCTAGGTTTGGAGAAAGTAGCTGATTCCAAGGTAATGGTTAAAAGCTGATAATCTGAGAATGATCAATACCAAATGTTATGTGATCTATAGAGTTACATTATTTTTATTAGATGTTTTGTGACAAAATCTATATGATCTTCTTAAATGACTTATTCCAGTCTATAAAATTGATATTATATAATAAAATCAAAATTTTAATTAACATGTAATGCTATAGTACTAGTGATTATAATTCACATTTATATAATGCTTTTAGGTTCAGAAAGTATTTTCCTCTTATCAACTTTGTCATGTAGGGGAAACAAATTTGTCCTCGTTTTTCAAATAAGAAAGTTGGAAGACAAAGAGATTAAGTAATGATGATAATAGGTAATATGTATATAGTGTTTACCGTGTGCCAGCCAGTTTGCTAAATGCTTTGCAAATATTATCTCATTTGATCCTCAGAACAGCCTTGGGAGGAAGGTGCTATTCTTGTCCTCATTTTAAAAATGAGGAAACAGAGATAAACAGAGGTCAAATGACTTGCCTAAGGCCACACAACTTCATATGTCCAAGACTAAAGTGTTTCAGGCCCTCTTACTTAAAAAACAGTACTCTTCCCTCTATTTTTATCAATAAGGATTCAACACTATAGATATGAGAGAGACAATATGTATTTATTCTTTTCTTTTTTTGGAGAGTTGGGTGGGACAGGGTCCAGAGATCTCCCTTTTTGCATGGAACTGCAGTTCACAAATCCCACATCATTTAAACAATATATTGTTTTTCCTCATCCTCCAGGCAATTTTACTTATTTTGTTCCTTTTCTCTTTTTCTGCATTTCTATTGTCTTCTTTCCAAATATCTCTTATATGCTATGATAAATAGAAAGGATTACTGAACTTCATTGATCATTGATCCCAAGCCACTGCTCTAGGGGATAGATGAATGGATAAGAAATTGCCTTTATTTAGTCTTCTGTGGAAGTAGTCCTTGGCATTCAAAAGATTAAATCTATTCAACTGTTAATGTAGTTTGTGTATTATTAGCACTGCCTTTTGTAAACCTTAAAATCCTATGCAAAATAAAGTTGTTTGTTGTGGGAGTGTTTGGCTGAAGCCAATGCCCTCTTCCTTTTAACTGTTTTAATGCTTCTAAGTAAATGATTTATGGAAATGTACAGCTCTTGTGTTTACACTATATCACATTACATCTCTGTGTAACATTTCAATGACATTGAGTAGTAAAAATAATTTTATTAAGGAGATTAAAATCATAGGTAAGAATGAGATTTGGGAGTATTTCCAGTATCCATGATATCACCACTGTCAAAGTTAATGAAAAGTAAATTTTTATTCCTTTTTAATGATACGACTTCTTGATGGCTTCTTGACTCTGTTGTCTTTTACATCAAATGTCTTAGGTTATGTCTCTAAGAATGACTTTATGATTATTATTTTTTGGTTTTTTTTCTGTGAGCTTCCCTTTGTTTTAGGTCAATCTCACTTCCTCACTTCCTTTCTCCCTTTCTTATCTCTGTGTATTCCTATATTCCTATATTCTTCTCTGTAAGTTACTCAAAAATAATTCATGCCTAATGGTTGCTATAGAGCAGTGATAGTGAACCTATGGCACAGGTGCCGAAAGGATACACAGAAAGAGCCCTCTCTGTGAGCACACCCGCTGTCCCCCACCAGAGTTTGTTACTAGAAAGCCAGAGGGGCAGAGCTGCTCCCCTTTCCCTCTCCATACACCTGAGGACATGCCTCACTTCCCCCACCCCTCTGCCCAGCAGCCAATGGGAGCAATTCCTCCCTCCCCTGTGTGGGTAAGGATGAAGGCACGAGGGGTGAGGTGGGGAGGTTGCAGCACTTGATCTCTGGTGGGAGTGGGCATAGCACTCAGTCTGAGTCCTGGCAGAGCAAGACTGTGTACTCTGTCTCTAAAAGGTTCACCATCACTGTTGTAAAGCATTCAGAGGCATAATCTTACCCCTTAAGAAATTTGCAGTCTTTTAGTCTAGACTAGTAAGCTTCAAACTTTTTCAGTTTCTGGTCCTATCCATAAGAAATTTTTGAGCTCATATGCCAATGTGTCTATTTATTTATTTACAAGTTATGGACATTTATTACTATACTAATCATTATATACATTATAAATCTTAGATGAAAATAGACATTTTTCATTTAAGTAATTAATTTAGAATATCTTTCCATGATTACATGATTCATGTTCTTTCCCTTTCCTCCTCCCTCCCCACTCCTGGAGCCAATGAGCAATTCCACTGGGTTTTACATGTTCAAAACCTATTTCTATATTATTCATATTTGCAATAGAGTGATCATTTAAAGTCAACATCCCCAGTTATATATCCATAGAACCATGTGATCAAGGAAATGTTTTTTCTTCTGTGTTTCTACTCCCAGTTCTTTCTCTGGATGCGGATACATTCTTTCTCATAAGTCCCTCAGAAGTGTCCTGGATCATTGCATTGCTGCTAGTACAGACATCCATTACATTTGATTTTACCACAGTGTATCAGTCTCTGTGTACAATGTTCTCTTGGTTCTGTTCCTTTCACTCTGCATCAATTCCTGGAGGTCTTTCCAGTTCACATGGAATTCCTCCAGTTTATTATTCCTTTGAGCACAATAGTATTCCATCACCATCAGATACCACAGTTTGTTCAGCCATTCCCCAATCGAAGGGCATCCCCTCATTTTCCAGTTTTTTGCCACCACAAAGAGCATGGCTATGAATAAAAAAGACATTTTTAAAGAGTGAGATTACTGAAAAAGGAAATAATGTTTGAACCTAGGGAACTGAATAGGCAACCACTGATGTTTATTGAATAGAGGAGTACCTTGTTCAGCTATAGGAAGATCACTTTGGCAGCTCTTTAGAGGAAGGGTTGGTAAGGGGGCAGAACTGAATCAGGGAGTCCAATGTTCTGCATTAGTCCAGACCTTGAGACCCTAAAGAAGACTGTGTGAATAGAGAAGAAACAGATGGAAGAGTTGTTTTGGGGGTAAAAATGACAACATTTGACAGCCAACCAGATGTGGGTCAAGTGAGAATGAGTCATAGGCGATGAGACAAAAGTTGTGATCCTAGATGATACTAAAGACTGGTGATGGAAATTTGGAAGAGAGATGGGTTTTTCAGGAAGAATCAGATCTTAGATATACATCATAATACATTCTTGTCTACTGATCCTGCAAAACTCTATGCCACGCAAAATAAAAACAGGCAAGGGAAGGGGTAGCTAGATGGCTCAGTGGATCAAGAGCCAGGCCTGGATACAGGAGATTCTGGGTTCAAACCTGTCTTAAGACACTTCCTATCCAGGCCACTTTGGGCAAGTCACTTAACCCCAGTTCTCTAGCTCTTCCACTATTCTGCCTTAGAACCATTACTACAGTGTTGATTCTAAGATGGAAAGTAAAGATTTTTTTTTTTAAAAGAGGTAAAAGTTGAGCTCTTGCTAGCCACTGCCCCAAGTATAGAGCTCATGTACCAAGGGGCATTTGTAGCCATGGGGTGATCTGAGGGGTAAAGGATGTGAGTAGAATTTTCTTGATGGTACCTGTTGTAGATGACTGGGTAGCATTTACCTTCCCTGAGGGGCCAGGGCCCCACTCTCCACCCCCCAAGAGGCTGGAAGCCTGCACCATGGTCAAGCCCCATGATTGACTCTCCAGAGGATAGTGGGATGTAATCCATCTTCCAATCTTCCATTTGGTTGATCACTTCCTTCTTGGGATGTGTCCCAGCCCCCATCTCTGGAGACCTCAGATCTAGCCAAGGCACATGAACACGATCAATTGCTGTATCTTAAGAAAAACTGTGTTCAGAGGAAAGGTCGAACCAGAGATTGTGTTGGAGGGTTAAAATTGTTAATTGAATCCAGGAAAGCTTCCTAGAGAAGATGGCCCTGGTAAGTGATTTAAAAGAAAACATGAGGTTAAGCTTTCCCCTTTTCAAGGTACTTCTTTTTTTTTTTTTTTAAACCCTTTCTTTCCATCTTAGAATCAATAGTATGTATTGGTTCCAAGGCAGAAGAGCAGTAAGGGTTAGGCAATGGGGATTGAGTGCCTGAGGCCAGATTTGAGCCTAGGTCCTCCCATTTCTAGGCCTGACTCTTAGTCCACTGAGCCACCTAGCTGCCCTCTCAAGGTATCTCTTATGAATATGGTAAGCAATAGGTGTTTCCCTTTTTTCTTTTTCCTATCTGTACCTTTTTTTGAGATAGGAATTTTACCAAATTGAGACTGTCTTCAGTGTTTGAATTTGTTGCTAATAGTTTAAAATTAAATAATGATTTAGTACAGAACTTATCTTTTTCTGGAACATGATACTCTCTTGCTTTAGGTAGGAACTCCATTCTCTCGTGGTGTATCTGGAGGAGAGAGAAAAAGGACAAGTATTGGAATGGAACTCATTTCTGATCCATCTGTCTTGTTTTTGGATGAGCCCACTACTGGCTTAGACTCCAGTACAGCAAATGCTGTTCTTTTACTACTGAAGAGGTAAGTCACTGCTCCAAGAAGTCTTTCCTAATTCTTATAGTTGTTAGTTATTGCACCCTTACCACAATTATTTTGTATTTACATGTGTTCACAATGTTTCCCCCATGTAGAATGTTAGCTTCTTGCAGGCAAAATTTTGTTTTTTGTTGTTAAAACCCTTTCCTGCTAGGTCCACATTAACTATATATAAACTAATACCTAAATAATCCTCACAACAGTAGCTCAGTGGGTTGAGAGCCAGGCCTAGAGACGGGAGGTCCTAGATTAAAATCTGGCCTCAGACACTTCCCAGCTGTTGTGACCCTGGGCAAGTCACTTGACCCCCATTGCCTACTCTTACCACTCTTCTGCCTTGGAGCCAATACATAGTATTGACTCCAAGACGGAAGGTAAGGGGTTTAAAAAAAAAAAAACCTGCAGGGGCAGGTAGAAAGCCAGTTCTAAAAGTGGAAGGTTCTGGGTCCAAATCTGACCTCAGATGCTTCCTAGCTGTGTGACTCTGGGCAAGTCACTTAACCCCCATTGCCTAACCGTTACCACTCTTCTGTCTTGGAACTCATACACCGTATTGATTATAAGATGAAAGATAAAGATGTAAAACAAACAAACCCTTGTTCATTATTTTGTACATGATAGTAGGTATTTAATAAATCTTTGATGTACTAATCTTATAGGATAAAATAGTTTTGATAGAGGTACTGTCTGAATTTTTCTATTACATATAGTTCTCACTTTATGTAGATTTATGTTATGCTAATTCAATTTCCCAAAGGGCTACAGGACCCCTTATCCCATATATGGCCCAGGCTTTGGTTCTGGCCCCAGCTCCTTGCAGATGGCAGCAAGAGGCACCAGTGGCAGAGGTGGTAGTGGCAGCATTGATAATGCAACCGCATGCCAGGGGTCCTCTGCTTCAGGTTCTGAAGCTACTTTGGCTGTGGAGAGCCTCATGAAGGGAAGTCTGTAGAAGAATCCACTTATGTTAAGCAAAAACTGGCTGTATATAGAGTTTATTATAGGGCTGCAATTAATATTGTTTTAAATGATTACTCATAAAATAGTAAAAGAATATATAAAACACTATGTGAATTTTATATCTGGCCTTAAAATAGTCATCATAATTGCAGCCTTCCTTTATTATAAATATTTTCCCAGTTTGTTGCTTCCCTTCTAATTTTGGTTGCATTGGTTTTGTTTTTACAAAACCCTTTTAATTTAATATAATTGACATTATTCATTTTACATCTTTAAATGTTCGCCATCTCTTGCTTGGTCCTAAATTCTTTCCTTTCCCATAGATCTGACAGGTATACTATTCTATGTTCACCCAGTTTACTTATAATTTCCCTCTTTGTATTTGTCATTTACCCATTCTGAATTTATCTTGGTATAGGGTGTGAGACGTTAATCTAAACCTGTTCTCTCCCATACTGTTTTCCAATTTCCCCCGCAGTTTTTGTCAAATGGTAGGTTCTTGTCCCAAAAGCTGGGATCTTTGGTTTTATTGTGCACTCCCTTGCTGAGGTCATTTACCCCAAGTCTATTCCATTGATCCACCCTTCTATTTCTTAGCCAGTATCATATTGTTTTGATGATTACTGCTTTATAGTACAATTTAAGATCTGGTACTGATAGGCCTCCATCCTTCACATTTTTTTCATTAGTTCCAATTGCAGTCTTCCTTGATGGCACAGAAATTTAAAGTAAATTTCTTGGGATCTGATTTAGGCCTTACTTTGATCCTTTTTTCCTGGGACACAGTTGAAAGTAAACGAATAGAAATAAATACAGTTTAGGATTCAGAAGCTTGCCCTCATACACAACATACAATGTACATCATAAGCTTCATAAACAAATAAAAAAAACAAATTTCAAAATTATTAAAGATTATGATTATGATTTTACCCCTTGACATTTATGTTAAAAAAATTGGAAATCAGCTGCTTTTACTTTCTTATGTTATTAGTGAGATATGCTTCAAAATGAAGAGTAAGCATGGTATGAAGAAGATAAGAGAAAACTCTAATGAATTAGAGAAGCTCAAAGTAGTATCCTCTTCAAGGAAATACATTTGCCATAGGTTTACTATTTCCATTTTCTACCTTCAATTTAGGATGTCTAAGCAGGGAAAAACAATCATCTTCTCTATACATCAGCCTCGATATTCCATCTTCAAGTTGTTTGACAGTCTGACCTTATTGGCTTCTGGAAGATTGATTTTCCATGGTCCTGCTCAGGAAGCCTTGGAATACTTTGCTAATGCCGGTACAGTAGATTTTTTTTCATGCTTTCATGAAAATAATTGGAGTAGCTGATTTAGGTATCTTCCAGATACAAATTCCATATGATATGGTTTCCTAAAAGAAAAAATTGAGTGGTAGTAGTGTTAATAAAACAAAAAAATCTCAAGATTGTCATCAATCTGTGGTATGGGACCACTATGGGTTTTTCCCCAAACACAATTATGCAAGTAAAATATAACAATAATTAAGTTACTATATTATTTATCCTCTATTCTTTGTTCCTTCACAATTACTACAATTAATCTTGATTCAGCTTATATAGGAGAAATGAGGGAGATAAAATCATTGTTGTATATTTCCTCCTCCTCATACCAATACCTATTTTGTGTACACAGTAGAATCATGTGATGCAGTCTATAATTGCTATATATACTACATAAGGGGAAAATAATAGTCAAAATTAACCCTTAAAAGTTCCTTAACCCAGAAGCCAATATAATTGAGGAGAAGCATTACCTATAGTCATGCTCTCTCCACATTCCCCTCTAAATGATTATAAAAAATTACATCTCAAAATTAAATTCTGGAGTGGCAGAGCTAACAAAACATCATGGTGAGCATTTTTCACCTAAGACAACATACAAAGTCTAAAGGATAGGTCTGTACACTGGGGTTGGGGCTGGCCCAGAGAACATGTGTTGACAACAGAAGCTGTAGACCTTGGAGGTTGGTGGCAACAATAGCAGGAATAGCTTCTGGAGATCTCAACCCAGAGACAGTAAGTAGATAGGACAACTCATCAGAAAGTGATTATAGTGCACCTGGACCTGTTTGGCAACTCCATTGCTCACACTCACTTCCGAGTTGCAGTTAGTCCTATGAGGGAAAGGAACATTTTAGGTCACAAAGGTTTCCTGAGGAGCAATAGTGCTTATAGTTACAAAGGGTTAGGGGCTCTTCCTGAATAAGGACCAGATTGCAAACCAGAACAGTGACGATACTTCTACTCAGATCACACTGAAAACTTCCAAACTCTCAGATCTGGCTTTGAATATAGCAATGTAAGAAAGCCTGAAGCTCAGGATAGTGTCCCATCCCTTGAATACCAGAAATAGAGTCCAACTTTAACAAAGGGTTCAAAGTCAAGAAATAGGCTGGAAAAATGAGCAAACAATAAAAAAATAACTTGACCATAAAAAGCTACTATAGTGATAGGGAAGATAAAGGCTAAGTTAAAAAAGAAAGCAAGTATGTTAAAATAGCTTCAAACAAAACCTCAAAGAAAAAAAAAGTAAATTGGACATGAGTCCATCAAGAATTCCGAGAGGAGCTAAAAAATGATATTAAAAATCAGAATGGTAGAGGGAAAATTGGGGAAAGAAATGAGAATGCGTAAGATAACTATGAAAAGACAATAGATTGATAAAGGAGGCTCACACAGAAAAAATATCAAAGAGAATGGGTGGAGTCAAGATGATGGCTTAGAAGCAGCAAAAGTCAATTCCTCTGTGAAAACCCTTCCACACCAATCAAAAACAAAGCAATTCAAGGGGGACAGAAAATCAAATCCAACAAGAAGACAGAGCTGAGGGACCCTTCTGCTCGATTCAACTTTGAAGGTATACAGAGAAGGTTGAATTCTTGGGATTAAGGAAAAGAACAGAGGAAGGTCCCAGGGCCTCTTCCCCCACCTACTGTGCTGAGACTTGGGTGGTTGATGGGATCTTGAGGTGAGGGCTCCAACCTGGTAGAAGTGCCTTGCTACCACAACTATAGGAAGCTCAGGGCTCTGACCACAGCTGGCAAGGAGGCAACTGGAGGAGAGAAGCAGAGAAGAGGGTAGACTGGTCAGACTGGTTGAAGCCTTCAGCTACCTCACCTCCATCTTAGGCCTCTACCTCTGGAAGTTTTGGCTTCAGGACACTTTCAGCTCTGCAGATCAGTTCAATTGATTTAATCCAGTTTATCAATAGTGCAGAGAAGAAGTCTCCAGAGGGCAGAGGTTGAAGTCTCATGGAGTTGGCAGAAAACCAGAGGAGCAAGTAGAGTGGACACAGAGCCAGACTCAGCAGTGAGACAGAGCCACAGATCTCTTCTGCTCAATCCAAAGGTATGCAAATAAAGTCTAATTCTCGGGTAAAGAGATCCAACACCCTTCCCCCACCTACTACATACTGAGACCTGCAGTAGGAATCCAGCTGACTGGGATCCCAGTGCGAAGGCTGTAACCACAATGGAGTACCTTGATACTACCATGGGATGCTCAGGGTTCTGACTGTGTGGCTGGCAGAAAGTAGAGAGGAGATCTTAGGGTAACTACCTTCAGCCTCCACACCTTTACTTTGACCTTTAGCCTCTGCTGGCAGCTGGGGAATGTCTGGCCTCAGTGCACATTAATACAACTGATCAGCTCCATCAGCCTAATCCAGTTAATCAAAATAGCAGAGAAGCCCAGGGCTGAAAAGCCCAAACTCACAGATCTAATAAATAAACAGAAGAGGAAGAATACAGTCAATAAGGATGGGGAAAGAAGGAAAAAAATATGAGTAAACAACAGAAAAAGAAAAATGAAATTACATTCAACAGCTTCTTTTCAGGTAATAAACAAAGAAAAAATGGAACAGAGGAGGACCAAGGAACACCTAGCAAAAACACCTAAAAAAAACTCAACCAATTGGACTCAGGCTCTGGAAGAACTCAAAACACAATTCAAAAAACAATTAAGAGAGTTTGAATAAAACTGCAGAAAGAACTTAAAAAGCAAAATAGGTCATCTGGAAACAGAGGCACATGAACTAAAACAAGAAAGTAGTGACCAAAAAGCCAGAATTGACCAGCTTGAAAACAAGGCAAAGAAAGTAAAAGAAAGTTAAAAAAAAACAATGACCTACAAAGAAAAATAGATCAAAAGGAAAAGGAGGATCAAAAAGTCAGGGATGAAATTATGTCTTTAAAAATTAGAATCGAATAGTTAGAAGTGAATGACTTCACAAGTCGGCAGGCATCTATAAAACAAAATCAAAAGAATGAAAAAATGAAACACCTCATTGATAAAACAACAGACATGGAAAATAGATCCAGAACAGATAGTTTAAGAATTATTGGACTACCTGAAAATCATGACCAAAGAAAAAGCCTGGACATCATTCTACAGGAAATTATCCAAGAAAATTGCCCTGATATTCTTGAACAAGAGGATAAAGTAAAGATTGCAAGAATCCACAGATTACATCCTGCATTAAATCCCTAATTGACAATGCTCAGGAATGTTATAGCCAAGTTCAATAACTTTCAGACCAAGGAAAAGATATTATAAACTGCTAAAAAGAAATAGTTTCAGATATCTTGGAACCACAATCAGGATTACACAGGACCTGGCTGCATCCACACTGAAGGATCGGAAGGCATGGAATATAATATTCTGGAAAGCAAGAGAACTGGGTCTCCAACCAAGAATCAACTACCTATTAAAATTATAACTATATTCTTGCAGGGTTAAATATGGTCATTTCATAGAATAGAAGACTTCCAAACATTCATAAAGAAAACACCTGACTTAAACAGAAAATTTGATGCCCAAACACAGAACTCAAGAGAATCACCAAAAGGTTATTAAGAAAGGGGGGGGGAGAAAAACCAAACTTTTTTTAAGGGACCAATAAGTTCAAATGATTTGTATTTTTACATGAAAAGATGATGATGGTAACTCTTAAAAATTGTTATCAATCATTGTCATCAGGGTAGCTAGAAGAATTTTACTTGGAGGGAACAATGACAAACTGTATAGGATGAAATGTCAAAAATATATAAAAAACTAGGGGTAAAAAAAGAGGATAATACTAAGAGAAATGGGAAAAGAGATAAAATGAGGTAAATGTATTTTATAAAGGAGCGCATAGGGGGAGGGAAAGAGAAGACCAATACAATGGAAGGGTGAAAGAGGTTGGAGACAAGTAATATTTAAATCTTACGTGCATTTAAATTGATTCAGAGAGGGAAGACCAAAGATCCATTGGGGCAAAGAACTGAATCATAGAGAAGTAGAAGGGTAATAAACAGAGGGTAGGGAAGGGAGTAATACAAAGAAGGGAAAGGTTGGGGGTCATTTAAAAGGCACCATATAAGAAGAGGGGAATAATAAGAAGGGGGAGAGGAAATTAAGATGGTTAAGAGAAAAGCTAGAATCAAAGGAGGAAGTCAAAATGGAGGGGAATACACAGATAGTAATCATAACTGTGAATGTGAATGAGAAAAACTCACCCATAAAAAGGAAACAGCAGAATGGATTAAAAACCAGAATCCTACCATATGATGTCTACAAGAAACACACTTGAAGCAGGTAGACATACACAGGGTAAAGGTAAGAGGGTAGAACAGAATTTACTGGGCTGCAACTGAGACAAAAAAGTCAGGAGTAGCAATTATGTTCTCAGACAAAATGAAAGCAAAAAAGGTGTGATTAAAAGAGATGAAGAAGATAATTACATCTTAATGAAATGCAATACAAATAATGAAGAAATATCAGTACTCAACATATATGCACCAAATGTATTCCGATTTCCAAAAGAGAAATTAAGGGAGCTTAAGAAGGAAATAGATAGTAAAACCATACTAGTGGGGGACTTCAAGCTTCCCCTATCAGAACTAGATAAATAAAACCAAAAAATAAGAAAGAAGTAAGGGAAGTGAATGAAATGTTAGAAAAATTAGAGCTAATAGATATCTAGAGAAAAATAAATAGGGTTAAAAATGTATTTTCTTTTCAGTAGTACATGGCACATAGACAAAGATTGACCATATGCTAGGTCATAAAAACATTGCAAACAAATGTAGAAAAGCAGAAATAATAAATGCAGTTTTCTTAGACCATAATACAATAATAATCATAATAAGGGCTTATGGAAAGGCAAATTTAAAATTAACTGGAAATAAATAATCTAATTCTTAAATACTGGTGGGTCAAAGAACAAATGAAAGAAACAATTACTGATTTTCATTGAAGAGAATGACAATGAGGAAACAACATATCAAAATCAATGGGATGCAGCCAAAGTAGTACTTGGAGGAATTTATATGTCTTAGTGCATATATCTCAACAAATCAGAGAGGGAAGAGATCAATGAATTGGGCATATAATTTAAAAAACTAGAAAGAGAACAAATAAAAAATTGCCACATAAAAACCAAATTGGAAATACTAAAAAATCAACGGAGAAATTAATAAAATTGAAAATAAAAGGATTATTAAACTAATAAGAGTAGGACATAGTACTTTGAAAAAAAAACAAATAAAATAGATAAAGTACTGGTTAATCTAATAAAAAAATCAAATCAAATCAACAGTATTAAAGATGAAAAGGGTGATCTCACCTCTAATGAAGAGGAAATTAAGATAATTAGTAAGAACTATTTTGCCCAACTGTGTAGCAATAAATATGACAATCTAGGTGAAATGGGTGAATATTTACAAAAAAAAAATTCCCCAGGACCAGATGGATTCACAAGTGAATTCTATCAAACATTTAAAGAACAACTAATCCCAATGGTATACAAACTATTTGACAAAAAAAAAACAACAACAACAACAAAGAAAGAGTTTTATCAAATTCCCTTTATGATACAAATATGGTACTGATTCTAAAGCCAGGCAGACCAAAAACAGAGAAAGAAAACAACAGACCAATCTCCTTAATGAACATAGATGCAAAAATTTTAAGTAGAATACTAGTAAAAAAAGACTACAGCAAGTTATCATGAGGATTATTTACTACGACCAGGTGGAATTTATACCAGGAATGCAAGGATGGTTTAATATTAGGAAAACCATTCATGTAATTGACCATATCATTAACCAAACCAACAGAAATCACATGATTATCTCAATAGAGGCAGAACAAGCCTTTGATAAAATACAACACCCATTCTTATTGAAAACAGTAGGAAGTATTGGAATAGATGTTCCTTTCCTAAAAATAATAAACAGTATCTATATATACATATATATATGCATATATATATATATATATATATATATATAAAACCATCAGCAAGCAGCATCTGCAATGGGGATAAGTCAGAAGCCTTCCCAATAAAATCAGGAGTGAAACAAGGATGCCCATTATCACCTCTATTTTTTAACATTGTTCTAGAAATGTTTGTGGTAGCAATTAGAGAAGAAAAAGGAATTGAAGGGATTAAAGTAGGCAACAAGGAGACTAAACTATTACTCTTTGCAGATGATATAATGGTCTATTTAGAGAATCCTAGAAAATCAACTAAAAATCTAGTGGAGGGGCAGCTGGGTAGCTCAGTGGAGTGAGAGTCAGGCCTAGAGACAGGAGGTCCTAGGTTCAAACCCGGCCTCAGCCACTTCCCAGCTGTGTGACCCTGGGCAGGTCACTTGACCCCCATTGCCCACCCTTACCAATCTTCCACCTATGAGACAATACACCGAAGTACAAGGGTTTAAAAAAAAAATCTAAAAAAAAATTAAAAAAAAAAAGCTAGTGGAAATAATCAACAACTTTAGCAAAGTTGCAGGATGCAAAATAAACCCGCATAAATCATCAGTATCTCTATATATTTCCAACACAATTCAGCAGAAAGAGTTAGAAAGAGAAATTCTATTTAAAATCACCTTAGACCAGTGATGGGCAAACTTTTTAAAGAGAGGGCCAAAGGAAAGAAAGTGCGCATCTGTCAGTCTGTTTCTAAGGCAACTCTTTTGAAGTTTCATTGTATTGTATCTTATTCATTCGTCACATTAGGAATAATGCCACTGCCACCAGATAGAACATTTCAGAGGGCCACATCTGGCTCACGGGCTGTAGTTTGCCCACCACTGCCCTAGACAATATAAAATATCTAGGAATCTATTTGCCAAAAGAAACACAGGAATTATATGAACACAACTACTAAACACTTTCCACACAATTAAAACTAGATCTAAATAATTGGAAAAACAATTTCTCATGGATAGTACGGGGTAACATAATAAAAATTAGAATCCTACCCAGATTAATTTACTTATTCAGGGCCGTGCCTATCAAACTACCAAGAAACTTTTTTATAGAATTAGAAAAGGTTATAACAAAGTTCATTTGGAAGAACAAAAGATCAAGACTATCAAGGGAAATAATGAAAAAAATGTGAAGGATGGAGGCCTATCAGTACCAGATCTTAAGTTATGCTATAAAATAGTGATCATCAAAACAATATGATACTGGCTAAGAGATAGAAAGGTAGATCAATGGAATAGACTTGGAGTAAATGACCTCAGCAAGAGAGTATACAATAAACTCGAAGATCCTGGCTTTTGGGACAAGAACAAACTGCTGGGATAATTGGAAAACAGTATGGGAGAGATTAGGTTTAGATCAATATCTCATACCCTATACCAAGATAAATTCAGAATGGGTAAATGACTTAAATATAAAGAGGGAAATTATAAGTAAATTAGGTGAACATAGAATAGTATACTCGTCAGATCTATGGAAAACGAAAGAATTTAAGACCAGCAAGAGATAGAGAATATTGCAAAATGTAAAATGAATAATGTCAATTAATTTAAATTAAAAGGCTTTTGTGTAAACAAAACCAATGCAACCAAAATGAGAAAGGAAGCAATAAATTGGGAAAAAATATTCATAACAAAAACCTCTGACAAAGGTCTAATTTCTCAAATTTATAAGAAGGTAAGCCGATTGTACAAAGAAATCAAGTCATTCCCCAATTGATAATTGGTCAAGGGACATGAATAAAGAAATCAAAACTATCAATAAAAGCATGAAAAAGTGTTCTAAATCTCTCCTAATTAGAGAAATGCAAGTCAAAACAACTCTGATGTACCATCTTCCACCTAGCAGACTGCCAATATGGCAGCAGAGGAAAATAATAAATGTTGGAGGGGATTTGGCAAAATTAGGACACTAACACTGCTGATGAAACTGTGAATTGATCCAACCATTCTGGAAGGCAATTTGGAATTATGGCCAGAGGGCTTTAAATGACTGCCTGCCCTTTTATCCAGCCATACTACTGCTGAGTTTGTACCCAAGAAAGATAATAAGGAAAAATACATTCACAAAAATATTCATAGCCACGCTCTTTGTGGTGGCAAAAAAACTGGAAAATGAGGTGGTGTACATCGATTGGGGAATGACTGAACAAATTGGGGTATCTGCTGGTGATGGAATCCTATTGTGTTGAAAGGAATTATGAACTGAAGGAATTCCATGTGAATTGGAAAGACTTCCAGGAAGTGATGCAGAGAGAAAGGAGCAGAACCAAGAGAACATTGTACACAGAGACTGATACACTGTGGTACAATTGAATGTAATGGACTTCTCTACTAGCAGCAATGCAGTGATCCAGAACAATTCTGAGGGACTTATGAGAAAGAATGCTTTTCACATCTAGAGAAAGAACTAAGGGAGTAGAAACATAGAAGAAAAACATATGATTGATCATGTGGTTCAAGGGAGAGATGATTAGGGTTTTGGCTTTAAAAGATAACTACTGCAAATATGAATAATATGGAAATTGGTTTTGAACAATGATGCATGTATAATCCAGTGAAATTGCTTGTTAGCTCCAGGAGTTGAAAGGAAAAGAATATGAATCTTGGAGACATGGAAAAATATTTTAAATAAATTTAAAAAAATAAAAAGGGATTAAAAGTAAAAAAAAAAAAAAAGAAAAAACCAAAGAACTTTAACCTTAAATAAAAGCACCTAACACCTTAAAAAAACAAAATTGGCCAAATGGAAAATTAGAATTGTCCATGTAAACTATCTTCTTGGAAAAATAACTGATTTGGAAAATAGACTGAAAGAGATATTATTTAAGAATTATGAACTACCTGAAAGTCATGATTAAACAAAAGCCTAGACATTATATTTCAAGAAATTATTTTTTAAAGTACCTTAAATTATTATGTACAGCAGTGATTCCCAAAATGGGTGCTGCAGCGATCCAGGGGGAGATGATGGCCACAAGTGCATTTATCTTTCCTATTAATTGCTATTAAAATTTTTAAAAAATTAATTTCCAGGGAGCTAAGTAATATTTTTTCTGGAAAGGGGGCAGTAGGCCAAAAAAGTTTGGGAACCACTGATGTACATCATAGTATCTACATAACTCTTCTTATGGAATTAACTAAACATGTTTCATTGAATGCAAATTTTATTTTTCAACTAAACCCAACTAAGTTATTAATGTGGAGGGAAGCAGGAACTAATATTTCTACCCAAACCAAAGATAATAGGACCAAAATAGACTTGTCAGAAGAACTGTTGAGAGGGGAAATGAGCTTTATACACATGTGATTATATTAGAGAGTGATCATACTACCACAGAATTGTTTGTTCTTCCTTGGCCATGAGGGCAAAGAGACACAAAGGGAAGACAGTAGAGTATTAAGGCAAGGTTTGACCCAGGCCTTCCTGACTCCAGGCCACTGCACCACCTAGCTCCTTTGTCAAGGTCTACCTCTATTCAATACAGTTCATTGATTCAAAGATTTATGAAGGGCCTATTATGAGAAGCTGGGAATGCAGAGATAAGAACTGAAGTAGTTCCTTCCCTTAAAGGGCTCCCTCCTCAAAGAGAAAACTTGAATGCTAGGAAAGCCAACTAAAAATATCCTTCTCATTGGCTCTACCTATCCAAGGGAAAAGAATGAATACATGGTAGGTAGGATGAAGAAGAAATTCTAGATTCATACCACTTTGAGATGCCACATAGTGAGACGCATATAGGAACTGAGACTGGTTGAGGGAGCAACAAAGTCCCATATTCCATCTTGTGCCAGTTTTATGTTCACTCCAACTCAAATAGTGGAGTGGCAGATGGAATTATTAGTACTACTTAAATTATATTCATTCTCTCTCTCTCTCTCTCNAACAAAGTCCCATATTCCATCTTGTGCCAGTTTTATGTTCACTCCAACTCAAATAGTGGAGTGGCAGATGGAATTATTAGTACTACTTAAATTATATTCACTCTCTCTCTCTCTCTCTCTCTCTCTCTTTCTCTCTCTCATATTATGGAAGTTAAATGTATATAATATAATTTCCTTAGTAGCAATTGATAAATAATAGTTGATTATGGAGTGAATGAACTTGGAGGTACCATAAAGGAGAGGGGTTCTCCCCAAAGTCATGCAACTAGTGAGTAGTAGCACTAATATCTGACTCCTAATCATTTCTCAGCTCTACTTATTTCTCTCTGTATTGACTGTCCCAACACCACCTTCCCACTCCCATTCTAACCTTCTTCTTCCCTGTCCTCAAGGGAATTTGATTGCTTAATGTAATAATTCTGCTGCCCAAAAATCTTTAGTGGCTCTCTGTGATCTCTTTAAGTTATAGTTCATACTCTTCAACATGTATTAAGGTCCTCCATAATCTGGCTCTGAAGTCTTTTTTTCATATTACTTCATTTTTAGATCAGCCATACTGTGTTACTAGCTGTTGCACAAAATCCCCATGCCATTTCCTACCTCAAGGCATTCAAATAAATTGTCTTTCTACCTAGAATGTACTTTGGATCTCTAATTTTCAAATTCCTTTTCTTCCTTTAAGGCCTATCTCTGTTGTTGAATCCGTTAATCAATAGACACTTATTAAGTAAGCACCTCTTATATTCCAGAATGATAAAATCGAAATACGTCCTGATCTCTGAATTCTCACTTGATAGTACTATAGTACTTTTTCTTTGCTTAGATATCCTTAGAGCCCTTTCTCTCCTTTTCTTCATTCATGCCTTATTTTGTATATTTCTTCTTTATGTATATATGATCACCCCTTAAGGGAGGAGCCCTTTGAGGGAAGGGACTATTTCAGTTCTTATCTCTGCATTCCCAGCTTCTCATAATAGGCCCTTCATAAATGTTTGAATCAATGAGTTGTATTAAATAGAAGTAGACCTTGACAAAGGTGCAGTGGCCAGCAGCCAGGAAGACCTGGCCTCAGCCAGGTGTGTGACCCTGGGCAAATCACTTAATCCAGTTTGCCTCAGCTTCTTTACTACAAAATGAGTTGGAGAAGGAAATGGCAATCCACTCTACTCCAAGAAAACCCCAAATGGTGTTGCAAAGAATAGGACACAACTGACCAGCTAATCCTAGAAGGATATAGAGTCCCCGAAGAAATCATGTTTTGTGCTTTTCCTCTCCTTTTTTCTCCCATGTACATTTTAAGTTGATTTCATCCATATAGGGGGCTGTGTTGAAGGAGAAAAAAATTAGGGTTTAGATTGAGGTAGATTATGTAGGAAAAGGAGCAATCTCAGTGTCTATGTCTGGGTTGGTAGAGAAAATGTCAGAAAAATTCATGTGCTGATTCTGTATATAAGGTTGTTTTGCATATGTACCTATATGTGTTTGTGAACATACACACTCACACACTCACAGAGAAACACAAGCACATATATATTATCTACCCCGATGTCTGAACAGCAGGCTGTGGCTTGGTAAATCTGTTCTTTCCTCAGGGCAGGCCAGGGTACAGGGTGGATCTGCTTACTCCTTCTGCTCCATGGGAAGCTTCCTCTTGTTCTTTTTCCTCACTCTCCCCTCCCCCTTCCCCCATTTCTTCCTTTCACTCCCAGAAGTGAGTCCTGCCAGATTTGAGAGGAGTTGTCTTAAATGTGGGGATGTCAGAGGGAAGAAATATTCAAGCCCCAATATAATAATTCTCGTTCAGCATATAGGCAAGTGTACGGCGTAATTGCTTGGCTAAGAAGACTGATTGAATCTGCATTATTGAATTATTAGTATGCATAGGAAGAAAAATAAATAAAAAAGGAAAGGCAAGATTTTTGAACCCTGTGCCTCTTGACTCTTTGCCCTTGTTTCTTCCTCATAGATCCCTACTAACTTACTTCCCATTCCCTAACTTTACTCCCACTTACTGAATTTGGCCATGTTTGGGTTCTCTTTATAGGATATCACTGTGAGCCCTATAATAATCCAGCAGATTTCTTCTTGGATATCATTAATGGAGACTCTTCTGCTGTGCAGTTAAACAGAGAAGAAGGAACTGGTGAAGGTAAGGATGTAGAAAGTGATTGATGAATTTCTGAGATTCTTAGCATTAAATCCATACTAGTTTCCTGAAGTTAAGAAACATGAAGACATTGGGTTGGGTCTTGCTATATAGGTGTTAAATAAGCCGTAAACACCCAATTTTATCATCTCAATTTCAGTAGAGTTCCAGCTGGCTGGTCAGTAAGATATTTGCTACTTATATTGTACCCCATTTGAGATATCAATGACAATATATGCATGGAACATTAGTTTTGGTGATAATTTTTTGTTGTTGTCAGTTAACTTGAGCATAAGGATTTAGGAGTTTCCACATAATTGATATCAAGGACCAATATTAAAATGAGGATTTGAGTTCATCACAAAAAGCGAATAACCAAAAATTATTTGTTAAAACATCCAAAATAGAGTATAAACCTTCACTTCTGGAGCTATAATAACTCTAGCTAGTAAAGTAATGCTGTTAACTTTTTTCAAAGTGTGATTACCTAAGCTCATCAACATTTGAGAGAAGATCGAGTTTAAATATTTTTTGTCAATTAAATATGAACTTTAAAATAATTTCCTTTTGTAAAGTTTTGAAATGAGAATATTAGGGAAACTAATGAGCAATTATTTACATCAGTTGTACTTTTAATAATTCAACTTTGCTTTTTTTCTTTAATCCAAAGCTAAGAAAAATTCAGAACCTGCTCAGCAAGATAAACCCATTATAGATGAATTAGCAGAGGTTTATATTAATTCTACCTACTTCAAGGAAACTAAAGCAGCACTAGATACATTCTCTGTGGGGCATAAAAAGATGAAGACTACTGCTTTCCATGAAATAACGTATAATACCTCCTTTTGTCATCAACTCAAATGGGTGTCCAAACGGTCATTCACAAATTTACTGCGTAGCCCACAGGCCTCCATAGCTCAGGTAAAGTTGCTACATCTTTTCAAACATGGCTGTGATCATAACAGATCTTAAGTAAATTGTGAAGTACTGATTGAGACCGTTCCTACTATAAGACAAAGTTAGGGTCCACATAAAATAAGAAGTATGACTGATAAATTTTATAGATTCTGGTTTTTGTCCTCCTTCCTGATCTCATGCCATTTCTTTCCTTTTCCCTTCTCTTTTTATGTCATTGTCTCAAAGGATGAATCAATATAGTTCAAAATCATTTTTATGCATTATGAAAGCCTAGGAAAGCAGTTCATTGGAATTTTATTTCCTTCAGTGTAGCCTCTGAGGGAAGCACTAGATTCACTCCAGTGACATAATCATCACTCTAAGAGGAAACCTCTTTTTGGATTTGCCTTCACGCCAGCAGATTTTTTTGATTATCTTCATTAATGCTGTTTTTTCTTCTGCAGGATAGTTTTATTTTTAGAAACATTCAAAAATCAAATAGAACCAGCTATGATAAATAGGTTGGGTAGTCAATTGAGAAGATGTTGTTTTCTGTCAGAAACAAATGCATTTATAAAGTGATGACACTAATTGTCTCATGTGGATTAGAAGCAAATTCTCAAAGAAGAATTTTAGAGAATCTTCAGGATGGCACTGCTTTGGGTGTTTCTTATAATTTTTGTGAAAAAATCAGTCTTACTCTTTATCTCCCTTTTAAATACGCCTATAGCTTTATGCCATGAAGAATGTATCTTTAACCTCACTCCTGGAGATTTCATTCCTATGGTACCATTTTACTAAACTGATTGGGCCCATCCAAGAACAGTGATGGCCCTGATTGATATATTACAAACAAAAGTTAAATTTGGATCATCTTGGACTTGCTTATTATAGACGTACCATTATGTTTCCCACACAGTGTCCAGTCATGTTTGAACACAGTCAAAATGAAATTTCTGGATTTGTGATGATTTATATGCAGCTTTTTGAAAGATAGGCACTGGTAGAGGTGGGGTAAGGAGTGGAGCCAAGATGAAAGGAATCATGATAACTAAGTTCCCCTCTTGTACAAACAGATGTAGAAAATGCCCCAAACTGAATACTGATGGAGAAATACATAAAAAGTCATAGTGAGTCATTTGTCCAGCCCACATTGGCCTAGGAAGACTGACCTAGGGAAGTCTGTGGATCCTGGGAAAAGTCAGGTTAGGAGCACTCCAGTGTCCGTGGAGAAATTGTGCACCAGAGTAAAAGGAGGTCCCACACTGAACCCAGATCTATATTGGACCATTGTTATGTAGACAGGTTCAGACTGATAGTTTTTTCCCCCCAACAACTCAGGCCTGGGTTACAGATCCAGGGCAGAGTGAGAAAGGGACTTGCCCACAGCAGTGGCATTCCCAGGTAGGAAGATCCTAGGTGGTTTATGGAGAAAGGAAGGAGTTCAGGAACCAGCAGCAACAGCAGTGTGGCTCAGACCCCAGGCAAAGTAGAGGGTCACTTTGAACATGTAGCCAAGCCTGTAGAGGAATAACCAGGATGGAAATCCCAGACCAGAAATGGGATCAATGCCACTGAGCCAACAGAGCTCTCCAGTAGCAGTCTATTCTTACTCAGACCCAAACCCAGAACTTGTAGAATTCAGACAGCAATCAGATCCTGTCCTGGATTAGACCACTGGGAACACTAAAAGCTTGTAGGTCCCCAGCCTGTCAACATAACTATCCCAAGATGGCAACAGAATTAGCCCAGACTTTCCTTTTGGAAGTACTTTCTTGGTTATCCCTAACCTCAAGTGTGAAATGAGGAAGTAGGCTAGAAGAAAGGGCAAAAACAAAACCCCCTCAAAAACCATTATAGTGACAGTCACTCAAGACACAAACTCAGAAAAAGAAAATGACTCTCAACTTCTTAAAGAAAAATACAACTGAGACACAGACTCAACTAGAATTCTCAGAAGAGTTGAAAGAAGATTTAGAAAAAAAAAGAGTTTAAAATGTTTTTGTAAATGAAATGAGAGAACTTGAGGAAAAAATTAGAACAGAAATGAGAGCTATGGAAAAAAGAAATGGAAAGGAAAATTGCCACAACAGATACAAAATCCTGTTCAAGCAACAAATTCCCTAAAAATTAGAATGGACCAAATAGAAGTCAATGATTCTATGAGGCAACAGTAAATACTAAAATAAAGTCAAAAGGCTGAAAAAAATAAGAAAAAGTAAGAAACCTCATAGGTATCAACAACTAAACAGGAAAATAGACTGAAGAGGAAAAAAATTAAGAATCATTGGACTCTTCAAATTCCATGATCAAAAAGAAGAGCATAGAAATGTTTCAAGAAATTATAAAATTGCCCAGATCTCTTGGAAATGGGGCAAATTAGCAATAAAATACACTTGATACCTCCTGAAAGAAACCCCAAGATAAAAACTTCCAGGAACATCATAGCCAAAAATCCAGAATTTTTTGGTCATAGCAAAAATACTGCATGCATTCAAAAAGAAAGAATTCAAAAATGGAGGAACCATAATGTGTTGTAGTCACATGTGATTTAGCAGCCCCCACATAAAGGAATGAAGGACTTGAATTATAATATTAGAAAAGGGAAAGGGTTTGAGCTTAGAAGCCAAGTATAAGCTATATAACAAAACTAAGTAAAATACTATAGTGGAAAAAATTATACCTTTAGTGTTATAGAAAAGTTCCATGCATTCCCAATAATATTTTAATTTTTTTTCTGATTACATGTAAAAACAATTTTAAAATTAGTTTTTAAATCTCCAATTTCTCTCCATCCCTCCTCTCCATCTTCCCTGAGATGGTAAGTAATTTGATCTGAATCATACATGTGCAGTCCTGTAAACATTTACATATTAGTCATGCTATAGAAGAATACACTTTCCAAAAAAAAAAACATGAAGAAAATAAAGTTAAAAATAGTATGCTTTAATCTGTATTCAGATTCCATCAGTTCTTTCTCTGAAGATATGTAGCATTTCCCATCATTAGTACTTTGGAATCATTAGCTTGGATCATTGTATTGCTGAGAATAGCTAAATCATTCAAATCATCATATAATATTACTATCACTATGTACAACTTTCTCCTGGTTCTGCCCACTTCACTTTGCATCCGTTCATGTAAGTCTTTCCAGGTTTTTGTGAAATAGTACTGATCTCCTTCTCTTATGGCACAATAGTATTACATTACAGTCATATAATACAACTTGTTCAGCCATTTTCTATTAGATGGATACCTTTCAATCTGCTTTTTAGAAGCTCAAAGTCTAATAAGGCCACATGACATTGTCAAATGAGCCTTATAGCCATGAAGGTCTGGGTTCTAGTGCCCCTGCCTTTGACACACTGGCTACATGATTCTGGGCAAGTAAGATGGTAGAATGGTTGCTGATCTACAGTGGTAGAAGAAATATCCATGAGAATTCTGTATGCCAGTGACGCCAGTGACTTGTTCAGGTTCAAACAGCCAGAAAGTATGTGAGGTCAAATTTGAACTCAGATCTTCTGATTATTAGTTTTTAAAAATAGAACAATCTATTCTCTCTCATTTAAAGACATTAAAAATATTTTTGAATGGTTTTTTGAAGTTGTCTAGTACTCTGATTTTATGTGTACAGGGAACTTGAGGATACTTCCTTTACCAATACAGTTTATAGTCTGAGAAAATTGCCTGGGATACAGAATAGTATCTGGGCAAATAAGTTGCCCATTGTTATTGTTTCTCTTCCTGCTTCTGAGATATACTCCATATTACTACACCAAACTTCCAGTTTTTTAATATGTCCCATCATTTCATTACATAAACTCAAGATGTTGTTAAGGTGTACTCTGATTTGAAGAATGCCATAGACATCAGTTTGGTGGGGAAATCCAACATTTTCCTCATGTTTTATAATGACTTGTAATCTAGTGACAAAATAGTTATTTTTAAACTTCAGTTCTTAAATAGATGAGGTATTTGTTTTTGCTTCTAATTGCAACATTCTTTCTTCTTTCTTTTCTATCCTTTTTCTTATGAAGATAATCATCACAGCTTTCCTAGGATTGGTTGTAGGTGGCATTTTCTATGGACTAAAGAATGATCCTACTGGAATTCAGAATAGGTAAGTAACCCAGCTCCAGGATCTCTGGGAAGGAACTGTAATACTTTTCAAGTGTGTAAAGAGCTAAATGTCATCCCTGAGTTGAAGGAAGCTGAGCTAGCAAATTGAATTATGAGAATTGGTGGTCAATTTTCATCAGTTTTCTTGTTGTTGTTTTTTTTTTAACTGCTCCACTTGAATGGACAACTTTTTCTGGTCATTCTATTGGATGATAACTACTATTATTGGGATTCTTGCCCAGTTTCAGGGTAGCATAAAAATACAAAGCTGTATTTATATTAGAAAAAAGCAAGTACAGTGTTCTGCATCATGTTCAAAGCAATTTTGTTTGTTTCTTCTCTGAATGAGAACTCTGGAAGAACTGTTAACAATTACCCTTTTTTAAGCTTTGTTGCCATATGACATGAATAAAACATCATTTCTTGACACTAACACTACTGTGCTCACCTTTTTCAGTGGTACACAAATATCTACTTGTTAGTGTTAGCAAAGCTTTGAGGCTTCCTTATTTCCACTCTGGTGGTTTTGGAAACTACATGAGAGGGTGATTGGGTTGGAGTTCATAGTAGAGGACAGTCAGGTTTGCTGTTCTGTTGTGTACTGCCCTCTATGGTATTGGCTTTCCCACTTTTCTTTGGTCCTCCATTCTCCCTCCTTTTCTGTCTCTATTTGCCTTTTGTTCCCACTCTTCTCTCCTTCCCTTTTCTCTGTTGTTTTTTTTTTCTTCTTCCATATACATCCTCTCCCATTCTGTGAGCATTTTTGGCTTTTATATCCTCTTGCTTTTATTTCTTTTCCTTTATTTTCTACCTCTGGAAGAAAATCAAATTATTTGGATTGCATATGAGTAAGACTTTTCTGTATTATACAATAATGGTTCTCTTATTTGGCAATCATATAACCAATAACCTTAATTTGGAACATAGCTGAGAGCAAAAGCATTTGAGAATCAGTCCCAAAACAGATATCATCCCAGCTGTGTTCAGAAGTGCTTTATTTGGTGGGGTAGTTAGGTGGTTCATTGGTTTGAGTGTCAAGAGGTCCTGGCTTCAGATTTGGGCTCAGACACTTTTTAGTTGTGTGACCCTGGGTAAGTCACTTAACTCCCACTGCCTAGCCTTTTCCATTCTTCTACCTTCAAACCAATACACAGTGTTGATTCTAAGATGGAAGATCAGGATTTAAAAAAAAAAGTAGAGGAATTCTCAGTCATTACTTTTTTTTTCTTATTTAAATATGCTTCTAGGAAGTTTGGCTTTTTGTTTCACATCAGATACTGAGTGGAGAGTTAAGGAATTCTTTAAGAACTCAAGAAAACTTAGTAGTTCATATTTGAAAAACTGTCATTAAGTATTTTTAACATCATTGCATTAAGGTATTCATTATGATGACCCTGAGTCATCAGGAAAGGAAAGCATACTCTGTTTATGAAGGTTGAGGAAGTGCATAGTACATTTAAGCAAGATTTCCATCCAAGATGTTTGAAAATTAAAAATAACTTTTGTTACATGAAGGGGATAAATAAGCCTTGTTACATGGAAAATCTAATCCTATGAAGTATCTCCCAGATATCATCATATATATAGAATGTTACCTTAATCTCAGTTTAAGACTGGGGCTGCTGGGTGTTAGAAATCCACTACAAAGAAAAATACCACCAGATGGGACAATCTGGCTTCTATGGTAGAAATGGCATGTTCTCACCCAGGTTTTGGTTAGTGTTGTTTGATGCTGCACAGATGAGTGGAAGAAGGGGGTGATTAATATTGACCAGAAATCAGATTTATTGTTGTCATCATTTATAAACAAAATCCTATCATTTTATCATAGGGCACGCAATTGACTGCAGGTAACTTTTGAACAATTTCTTCTTTCATAGGGCTGGGGTGCTCTTTTTCCTGACCAACAACCAGTGTTTTAGCAGTGTTTCCGCAGTGGAGCTTTTGGTGGTGGAAAAAAAGCTGTTTATGTAAGTGACCTCTATTCTAGCCTGCATTCAGCCACTAAAGAATTTTCTTAAAGTGTAGCTCTGACCTTGTCATCCCTCCTACTTAATAAACTCCAGTGACTCCCTATTGCCTCCAGGATCAAATACAAAATTCTCTGTCATTCAAAGCCCTTCCTAACCGAAATCCCTTCTGCCTTTTCTGTCTTCTCATATCTTACTCTCTGCCACAGACTCTTCAGTCCAGTGACACCGGCCTCCTTGCTGTCCTATTTAACAAGATATTCTACCTCTTGACTCTGTACATTTTCTATGGCTGTCTCCCTTGCGTGGTACACACAACCTCCTTTTCCCTGCCTACTGGCTTCACTAGCTTTTTTTATGTTTCAACTAAATCCTGTCTTTTATGGCAAACCTTTCTCAATCCCTTTTAAATCCTTCCTTTTAAAATTTTTCTATTTATCTTGTAATATAACTTGTATGTATGTATTTATTTGCATGTTGTCTTCCCCATTGGATCATGAGCTCTTTGTGAGGGCAGAGACAGTCCTTTATCTTTTTTTTGTATCCAGATATCAAATTTATCCCTTTTGTCATTTATATACAAAATCATTTAACAGAAGGAATGTGACTGACTGCAGGTAATTTTGAACAGTTTTTTTTTCCCATAATGCTGCTCCCTGGCCTTTAACACCATGCCTTTCACAATAGTTGCTTAATAAATGTTTGTTTGATTATTTGATATCAAATAGCTCCCATTTTGCTTGGGGGGGGGGTGCCATAATTCTTAGACAAGTTCTGTTATAGGTTCAATGGAAAGGAGCCTGGTTTAGAGTGCATTAGCTGGTCAGATGGCAATGCTAGGAGGTCTGAATGAAATGGACAGTGCAGCTGGTGAAGTCTAATGGACTCTGGATATAGTGGCAGAATGCATGATGAGTTTTAGGGGTTCTCCATCTTACCAGTCAGTGACTCCCTGTTCATCCAACCAGTGTGATTAGTTCCAGTGCTATGTACTTCTCAGAAGGAGGGGAGGTTAGGGTAGGGTACCATCTAGGGCAGTGATGGCGAGGGGTGGGTGATGTGAAAAATGTCCTCAGGTGCCCATGGAGAGGGAGAGGGGAGCAGCCTGTCCCTGCATCCCTCTAGCTTCCTAGGAACAAACTGGTGAACCCTGTGCTGGGGCAGCAGCACACATGCCCACAGAGGTGGCTCAGAGTGTCCTCCCCTGACACATGTGCCATAGGTTTGCCACGGACCAAGGGGCAAAATAGGGATCTTGGGGTCCTTTTGGCAAGGATTAGAATGAGGAGGGGAAGTCAGCATCCAGCCAGAAGGAGAAAAGGAATCTGGTCAGTAAGGTTGGAGGTCCTGCTCCATCAGAGCCTCTGATTGGGGAGGAATGGACTCTGGAGAAAGGAATGATTAATCTCTGAAATAGCCTTGGAGCAGAGGGAAAGTGGAGGAACTCAAATCAGGGATAACCTACTTGCAAGATTTTAGTGACCAGCTCCCTTTAGCTGCTAGTAATCAGCATCTGGCCATCTTAAAGAAAATGTCAGTTTTATTGTTGGTTTATGATAGTTATACAAAATCATGACAATGATAAATTATTATTATATATTATATCACATAAATTTTCTGCTGAAATCAGATAAATTGTTATTAAACTTGACAGGTAAAATAAAAAAGTATAACAACCATAATTATGTTTTTAACTATGTTTTATTGATGCCTTTGATTTTTATGTTACATTAATTTCTGAATATAACTTTCCCTATCAAGATACCTCTTATAACAGATAAAAAACCATGGGCACCCACTTTGTTTTCATAAAATTCCTCATCTCTGCCTCACTTCTCTTTCTTTAAGTGCAACTGGGGCACCGTTTTCTGCATGCAACCTTTTTTGATTCTCTCAAATTGTTAATGTCTCTTTCCAGACTTCCTTGTATTTAAGTATTTTATATAATTCATATTTATACTGTGTATACTTGTCTATGTATTTATTGCCTCCTTCATTATAATATAAGCTTCTTGGGAATATAAGAATTTTTTTATTCCTTTCTCCTTTATTCCATAGCACCTAGCACAGTGCTCAGCACATAATAGGCATTTAATAAATAACCGACTGATAATTGTGTCTTAAAAATACTGATTATGCAGTGCTTATAACTCACAGAAGTTTAGGTAGTGATTTTTCCCCAAGAGGTAGCTTTTTTAAAAAATTATTTTTCATTCTTTAGATTTATATTTTGAAAGAAATTTAGAGGACATCTGAATCAACCCATTTATCTACAAATACTTTAAGATGTGTAACACTTTTATATTTATAAAAATATATTAATATATAATATATGCATATATTTTACATTTATATACAAATAATGCACCCCAACTTCATTGTTCATAGCCACATAGTAAATAAGTAGTAGAACTAGGATTTGAATCCTTGTCTTTCTTTTTAAAAAAATCTTTTATGGCCCATCTTAGAATTAATATTGTGTAATGGTTCCAAGGCAGAAGAGTGGCAAGGGCTTGGCAATGAAGGTTAAGTGACTTGCCGTGGGTCACCCAGCTAAAATAACATGAGGTCAGATTTGAACCCAGGACCTCTAGTCTGGCTCTTAATCCACTGAGTCAACTAGCTGTCCCCTCCTTATCTCTTGACTCCAGGTACTTTGCTTTTTTTCACCAATATCATAATGCCTCTAGGCTATCTGATGACTTTTTTCTTTAGTGCTTTAGGATTTCTTTTCTCTTGTGAACATTGTGAAGTTTACATTTTCCAACAAATATCCACATGTGCATCCTCAAGTACTTTACTCCAAAACACTTAAGCAGAAACACTGATTAGAGTGATTGGCTCTGATAGTAAGGCATGTGCCACTTCTTAGATTTTTCTGTTAGCAGAAAAGAAGTATCTATGCTTTGACATGAACAATTTGGTACCAGTGTTATTCATGGTGGTTTTTTTTCCCCTTGAGGTGTTGTCTTCATTTACTCAGTTGCCATTGTATATATTGTTCTCTTCTCTCTCCTTTCTAGAATTTCTTCTTGGGTAAAAGCTTAATAAAATAGTTTCTCATTTCTTCTAATTTGCTGTTCAAAGTGTGATGTTAAGTTCATGGAACCTTTTAAAAGCTAAATTGTTAAGCTGCCCCTTGTTATATATATGTATATAAATATGTTTACATGTATATAAATAATTGTTTTTATTCCGTTCTTTTTTAGACATGAGTATGTCAGCCGCTACTACAGAGTTTCTTCATATTTATTATTTATTTATCATTTATTTATGTATTATTTAAACTGTCCCTTGTTATTATATCTGTATATAAATAATTGTTTTTATTCTGTTCTTTTTTAGACATGAGTATGTTAGTGGCTACTACAGAGTTTCTTCATATTTTTTCGCGAAGTTGTTATCTGACTTACTCCCTATGAGAATGTTGCCAAGCATCATATTCACTTGTATAACATATTTTATGTTAGGTAAGTAACACAAAGACAAGATTTATCTAAAGCACTTCAGTTTTAGAAGAAACAAAAGGATCTCTACCTGTTGCTTCCCCCCCCCCCAAGTTAGCCACAGTGCTCAGCATATAGTAGGTTCTCAATTGTTGAACTTATTTTTTAATTAAAAAAATTTCTTTATTACATTAAAATTCCCAGGTATCTCCTGCTTCCCCTGCCTTCCCTGTGCTATAAAAGGCATATTTTCACAAAAAGATATATGTTCTATTTATGTAAATATTAAATTTTGATCCTGAAGATAAAAAGTTACTTTTTTTTTTAGCTAACATCCTTTTTTTTTTAACATTTATTAATATACATTTTTAACATGGTTGCCTGATTCATACTCCTCTTATCCCCTTC
>NC_058135.1:43339921-43392919 GCF_016433145.1 Gracilinanus agilis | reverse complement strand
TTTCCTTCTATTTTTTCAGTCTTTTGACTTTGTTTTATTTGTTCTTGTTGTCTTGAGAGATCATTAGCTTCCAATTGCTCGATTCTAGCCTTTAGGGATTGATTTTCGGCTATAATCTTTCGGTTTTCGGCCATAATCTTCTGGAATTCCTTTTCAATCTGGTCATTTCTGGTGTTCAATTGCAAGATTTTACCTTTTAAACAGTTATTTTCTTGCCAGATCTCTTCTGTTTTCCTCAAAATCTCAGTTTTGAACTCTTCCATAGCTTGTGAGGAGTTTTCCTTATTTGAGGAGGGTCCGGATGCTTGTTTGTTCTCCTCCTCTGTTTGCTCGGTTGTCTGGATTTTCTCTGTGTAAAAGTTGTCGAGTGTTAAGGGCTTCTTTTTCTTGTTGTTATTCTTTCTCTTCTGAGTTTCCTGAGGTTGGGTAGCCATCATTAGCCCAGCAGTTTCTCAGGTTTATCCTTGCGCTCAGAGTCTGTCCGCGGTCTATTGGTACCTGAGGTCTGAGTTCTGGTTTTTTCCAAGGTCAAGCCCCCTAGTGGACCCCCTTGCTTGATCCTCTGCAGGAGGTTCCTTTACAAGTCTCAGGGCGCTGCTTCCACAGTTGTATACCGGTCTGCACTGGTTCCCCACTCAGGTTTTCAGAGCTTTAGTTCCTGGCTGTGTCTGCCTCCACCCACGCCTCCGCCAGTGCCTGTGCGCTCTGCGCTGGGTGTCCACTCTCTGCCCTCGCGCTCAGATTTCGCTTGCGTTCTCTGGCTTATTGGGGTCCTAAATCTTGCTGCTCTCAGGAACAGGCCCCGGAGCTGCCAATGACTCGATGGGTGCCCCAAACTTGCTCTATTTCTTTTTAGCTGGCTTCAGAGCTATAGATTTTGTGTGTGGAGGGGTTGGGGGTGGGGTGGTTGCTCAGCCCGCGATTTAGTGAGAGCCCTTTATAGCCTGGAAATGTCTCGATTCCACGTACCTTCCACGCTGTGCCCTGTTGTGGGGTTCCTCCGTTCGTCTGGACTTGTTTTTATGTCCCCTTGAGGAGTTTTGTGTGTTTTGGTCAGGAGAGGTTAAGAGCTGCTTCTTACTCTGCCGCCATCTTAACCCGGAAAACTCCTCAAAAAGTTACTTTTTAAGTAGAGCTACTTTGGTGTTTGCAGTCTTTCTGCAAGGGCCAAGATATTCTTTTAAAATTTTGGACAATTTTTTTTCTTTTTTTTTAATGAGAGCATATTTATAAGACTTTCTGAACTAATGCTTAGCATATTCAACTGATAAAAAAGAAAGATTAATTTATGATACTTGATTTTAAAAAACCCCATTAAAATCCTAATCATTTGGACTAGTTATCTATTAGGTAAGTGTGTGACCTATTATTAGATTTTGACTCCAGACTTGAATTATCACAACCCATTAGGTACTGAAGCAGTAATGAATTAAGTTACTTAATGAAGAATCTCTCAATTTATGTCCTTTTTCAGTTCTTTAAACAGAACAAATAGCCCCGTCTAATTCAGAAGCATTTATTAAGTACATACTGGGTCAGAGGCATTTTCCTAGGTACGGATGATAAAGCATCTGTCATGATCATTATCTATTCTCCCAACACCTATAAGCCAGCCAATGCCTTTTATTGCACCTCTTAGTGTGCTGGAGTCAGGAAGACATCTCCATGAATTTAAATTTAGCTTCGGACACTTTCTACCTGGGCAAGTCACTTAATTGTTTGCTTCAGTTTCCTCATCTGTAAAATGAGATGGAGAAGGAAATGGAAAACTGTTCTAGTATGATTGCCAAGAAAACCCCAAATGGGGGTCACAAAAAACAAGTGAAAAATCACTGAACAATAAAAGTGCTTGATAAATATTTGCTGATTGATAGAGATATTATGTTTTAAAATTAGTTTCCATGTAGTGGTTTTAGCCTTTAGCCACCTTTAGACTTTTGGTATGCCAAACCTATACTCTAGTCTAGGCCTTTCCCAATTCTTGGGGGACTGATAGATCACGACTACCACCTTGCTGTGGCTAGTGCATAAAAAAGTCTGAAGTATTTGGGAAAGCATAGGGATTTGCTTCATGGTCACTTTCCCAATTCCATGTTCATTCTAGGAGTTTTTAATTTTTCCTGTAAGACTTTTATCTCTGGTACCTCTTATTCAATGGACAGAATAGGTTTATTGGTTTCACTTTTTGTTAGTTTTGTCAAATTTATTTTTTGTAAAGCACCATGGGAAGATATACAGAAAAACCAATTTTCTGGCACATAAACATACACTTAAGTGAGTAAAAGAGGTCAAACACAAAAAGATAGATTGCCCAGGTGGTATGTTATATTTGCATAAAAAAATCAACTTATTGACAAATATTTTTAAATGCCTATTATAAAGACATAAATGAAACAGTAAGTTTTTTGAAAGGAGAAGGAAAAACCAAAAGAAAAATACATTTCCTCTTTGTATACCTAGTCCTAGCACAGAAATCACCTAATAAATGCTTGTTGACGGAGTAGAATGAGCATTTGGGATTGAGCTAAGAGATGTGGTTTTCATCTTTGGCTTTTTGACTATATCATATGTGATCCTGGATAAATTATTAAAACCTATGGACCCTCAGTGTCTTCAGCTGGCAAGTAAGGGGATTCTGTTAGATCTATTCGATTGGCCTTTCTCTAATTTTCTGTGGCTTGAGAAGTGCTTCCCATACATTGTTGTTCCAGTTGAGTCTTACAACATCTCTGTGAGAGAGCTACAATGGAGATCTACATTCCCATTTTACAGATGAGGAAGATGAGACCTGGATGGTAATGACTTGCCTGTAGCTATTCAGCTAATAAACATGCCAATTGTAAAGTCTGAGAATGAAGGCAAGCTTGGCCAGGAGGCTCTTGCCCATACGTTGGTTATAATATTCTCTCTTAAAACCACAGTGTTGCAAACAACTGCGTTGTCTTCCTATTTTATTTTTTTTCTGTGCTAAGGACTGAAGAAGGAGGTGGGGGCCTTCTTCATCATGATGTTTTCCCTCATGATGGTTTCGTACACCGCCAGTTCTATGGCCCTGGCTATTGCCGCAGGTCAGAGTGTCGTGTCTGTGGCCAACATCCTCATGACCATCTCATTTGTTTTCATGATGGTGAGTAGGAAACGTTTGTTTCTGATTCTCGTGGGTTGGGTCTTTCCATTTTTTCAGTTACGTAGAACCTCATTGTTGAACTGCATGATAGAGAAAAGGGAAAGATTGGCTCCTGGGTTAAGTAAAGTGGCCTGTTGAAGAGCAAGCCAGCTTTCTTTCACTGCTCCCTTCTCACTTTTTAGTGGAGAATAGACATAGTTAAAGCCTTTGACAACGGTGTTGAGAGCCTCTGTTTTAGAGATTTGCTTTCATGGCAGAGGAGGTAGGACTTGAACAAGGCCATCTGGAATCCAAGGCTGGCTTTCTACCTACTCTCTTCCATGGTCTCCACAAATGACTTTAAAAATGACAAAATTCATCTTATTCGTGGAGGCAAGGTTTATCTTTTTTATCTTTTAATAACGTTTTTAGTATTAAATTGTAAAGTGTGCCAGTCATCTGGAGATCAAAGGTTTTCCTTTTTGGTCTTCTGTCCTGGAACCATGAGCTCACATAGGTGGAAAGACGCTCACATATACAGAATGTACCTGAACGTGAATCCTCCATATAACACACCTCTATGAAGAGATGATTCAAATGTCTCTTCCTTAGGGCGCAGAGGTTTATCTTCAAGGACCTGTCTAGTGACAGAAAATGCTACATAAAGGGGAGCTTTTTTTACATGCAAATACTGAAATGCATAAAAGATTGATTAGAATAGTGGAGACAAGTATTGTTGCTTTATATGAGCAAGTATTAGGACGTTAGTTGGTGAAGAGGAGATGGTGAGACCATTCCCTAGAAAAAGATAGCTGCCAAGTTTCTGAAATCTATTGCTAATGACATCATCCTGAAGCCTGACTCTTTTTCTTTTTGTAGATATTTTCAGGATTGTTAGTAAATCTCAACACCATTGTGCCCTGGCTTTCGTGGCTCCAATATTTAAGCATTCCTCGATATGGTTATACAGTAAGTGTTTCTTTTGTTTATTATAACTAAGATCCTGGCTCTGATTAGAGGAAATCTGAAACTAGGAAGTCACACTAACTGTTCCCTATGGAATCAGACTCTTCTCTCTTTACATTTAGGTCAGTATGAGCAGATGCTTCATGGTCCAGGCCATGCTGCCAAGGGTCAATAGTCACCTCATTTTTTCCTATGAGATGCCACCAGCCTCACAATTCTGCCTGGTAGCATAGAAAAGAACTGAAAGTGAAGGAAGAGAGAATTGATTAAGTAAAGGTGAATGGATTTTCCTAGGGATTAGCTCAGTGAATAAATAAGGACATGGATGATAATAGATCACCCTCTAAAGCTTTTATTTTCAAATAAAAATGAAGGGCAGCTCCATTTTTAATACTAGCACCTGCTTTCAAAAGAAAGTCAGCCCTGCGAAAAGGGTGGTGCAGGAGAAGAGTCTACGACTTGGATATTATGGTAAGTTCCAATTAGTCATCTTGAGTTCTCTGAGGTGAATTGACTTTTCAGGAACTAATTTACCTCATGATGAACCTTCTAATTTACTTAGTAGGACACTGATTCTGATGAAATAAGAGAGTGTGGGAACAAATAGAGTGCTCCTTTTGGAAACAGCACTATGGATTATTCTAGTGTGTTTTTATGAGATTTGTGTTCAGAAGCTGAGGAGTTTAAAACTAAGGAGTCCCACAGCCAGTGCTTTTTCACCTTATGGACTTTGATCAGGCTGATGAAAATTTTGACCTGTTACTTTTCATGCCTACAAAGGCTTAGGAAGCCCATTGTATTTTAAAATTAATAATCATGGATCAAAGAAAAGGGAAGAGGACATCTATGTTCAAAAATATTTATAGCAGCTCATTCTGTGGTGGTAAAGTATGGGAAATTGAGGAGATGCCCATAAATAAGGGAATGGCTGAAGAAATTATGATACGGGATTATGAGAGTATTCTATGCTATTTCAAACTCTCTCCTTTCTAACTCTCCTCCCACTCACTGAGAAGTCAAGAAATAAGATATCAATTATATGTATGAAGTCATGTAAAATATATTTCATATTAGCTATATTGCAAAAGAGACAACATACACTCACACATACAGAAAAGTAAGGTGGGAAAAGTATGTTTTGTTTAGCATAATTTTAATTGTATTATGATCCAGAAAGGATATTTAATATTTCTGGTGTTCTGCATTTGTTTGTGAGGTTTTTATGTCATAATAAATGGTCATTTTTTTTCAGCCATATATAGCTGAGAAAAAGATATATTCCTTTCTATTTCCATTCAGTTTTCTCCAGATGTCTGTAATATCTGACTTTTCTAAAATTCTTTAATGTGGAAGGGGTGGGTGAGAATAATTTTTTTCCAACATGCCCTGAAGCAGGTACTGTGGAGCACTTTAGAGGTTAGAAGAAGCCAAGGTCATTCGTTGCATCCCAAGCCATCACCAGTTTTGGGCTTTTGTCTTACCACTGGACTTCATTGATTCTGGAAAAGAGAAGTGAGGCTGACAACTTTGTGTACCTGCTTCACTTAAATCCAATTTATGTGCAAGCCAAAAGACATCACCCAGTGATAGCATTTTGGTCCTCTTCAAGTATGGAAAACCAACCAACTATATGTTTAGTATTGATATTACTTGCCTGTGGTGCTTTTTAACAAGATGTATTTTCTCTGCTTATCTCTTAATTAGATTTATTTTTGCTTTTTCTTTGTCTGAGATCATGATTGCTACTCCTGTCTTTTTTATCTCAGCTGAAGTATAGCATATTCTACTCCAGCCCCCTTAATTTAACTCTGTGTATATATTTCAAGTGCATTTCTTGCAAACCACAAATTGTTGGATTCTGGTTCTTAAACCATTCTACAGTCCTCTTCTGTTTTATGGGTGAATTCATTCCCTTCATAGTTATAAGTGCTTTCTCCTCCTTCCTATTTTCTTCTGTTTTTCCTTCTCTTTTTATTCTATCCTTTCTCTAAAGTCTGTGTTGCTTCTGAGCCTGCCTTCCTTTATCTATCCTCCCTGTTGAGTAACATAGATTTCTGTGCCCAACTGAGAATATATGTGTGTATGTGTGTTTATATACCTCATTCTCATACATTCAATATATCTATCTATCTATCTATCTATCTATCTATCTATCTATATATATATATATGTACATATATATACATTCTCTCTTTGAACCAATTTAGGTGAGAATGAGGTTCAAATGTTGCCCTCCATCTCCTCCCATCATTTTCCCTTTCACTGTAAAAGCTCTTTCTTGTACTCCTCTTTTATATGAGATAAATTTCCCCATTCTTCCTCTTCCTTCTCCCAATACATCCCTCTTTCCCATTTCTTTTTTTTTTTGAGATCATCCCATCATAATTGACTCACCTCTATACCTTCTTGTCTCTGTAGAGTCCTTCTAACTGCCCAATAATGATAGAGTTCTTAGGAGTTAGATGTATGATCTTCCTATATAGGAATGTAAACATTTTAACCTTATTAAGTCTCTTATGATTTCTCTTTCATGTTTACCTTATTGTGCTTCTCTTGAATCTTATATTTGAAGGTAATTTAAAAAATTTTTCTTGTCTTTTCATCAGGAATGCTTAAACGTCCTTTATTTTATTAAATATCCATTACCCCCCATCCCCAAAGGATTACATTCTGTTTTGTTAGATGAGTTATTCTTAGTTGTAATCTCAGCTACTTTGCCTTCTGAAATATCATATTCTAAGCCTTCTGATCCTTTAATATAGAAACTGCTAAATGTTGTGTTTTATTGGCTATTCCCCATAATATTTGAAATGTTTCTTTTTGGCTGCTTGTACTATTTTTTCCTTGACCTGGTAGCTCTGGAATTTGGCTATAATCTTACTAGAGCTTTCATTTTGGGATCTCTTTCAGGAGGTGATTGATGAATTCTCTTAATTTCCATATTACCTTCTGGTTTTAGGGCTTCAGGGCAGTTTCCCTTTGTATCTTGAAATATATCTAGACTCTTTATCATAATTTTTATGAAGTCTAATTCTTAAATGGTCTCTCCTTGATCTGTTTTAAAGATCATTTGTTATTCTGATATTTCATATTTTCTTATAATTTTTTTCATTCTTTTGACTTTGTTCTATTGTTTCTTGATTTCTCAAGCTTCCACTTGCCCAAATATAGGTTGCATTTTTTTTTGACACTCAATAAATGTCCATTTTATGCCTATTCACTCTAAGCTTAGCAGCCATCACCAAGTGTTAAAAGACTATCTTTATTGACTACAGTCTCCTCTGGCTGCTTTTGGAGAAGAGTTCGGCACACTTAATGAGCAAGAAATCATACATCTCAGTGACAGATTGGAAGTTCTTCAATCAATCAACAATCACAACCAGAGCATTGTGTTGCCCTGAGAGTCCTGGTGTTGCATGTCCAACTTCTAGTTAGGGTTCTCTCAGGTAGTTCACAGAGTGGGGCTGGTTGGTATAGGCAGCCAGGGACAAGAAAAACTCACCAAAGAAGTAGTTGCCTTTGTCCTTGCTCTGGAAGTAGGGTCCATGAACCTGTCTATGAACATCAGTGCCTTGGGCCCCGAGAGTTCCACATAACATTTGTAGTGGTGTTTATTGGATATGTGCAGGATAGACTGACCTTCTCTTGGACTGAAATATGGCTCCTTACAATGTTTATCCATCTCTTCATTTATTTACTCAACAAACATTTATTTATCATTTAGAATATGTCAGGTGATAGATATCCTGAGTACTTGGTAGTAGACATCTCAGAAGGGTAAGTTGGTGTACATGTTGCCCGTGCACTTGTCTGTGTCCAGGAACATTGGGATGGTATTATTGCATCTGTTGCTGAGGTTCAGTAGGGCTTTAGGCATGCATATATTCCCCAAGGAATGTTCCTGAAACGCCTCATCTTTTCAGCCCTTCTTGTGAATGATTAGGCAGAAGAAAAACCTATAAACAGGCCCATCATGGAAACCTAGCACATAATATTGAAAAGAACAGGTTGAATAAAGACTTTAAGGATAGGAGTAGATGAGGAGCTTTGGGAGTCTGTATCCCCCATTTCAGATAAGTCCCTTGGGGGGAGCCTCTTTGGGCTTTGGCTTCCTTTTTTGTAAAATGAGAGAATTGGACTAGATGACCCTTGAAGTCTTTTCTTGCTCTGATGGGATGATTTTATGATTGTGATTATCTTATACAAAGTAAGACTTCAAGAGCAAGAGGGTATAAGAGAGAATAAAAAAAAACCTAGACCAAAAGCTGGGAAGAAAAGAAAGAAGGAAACAAGAATTATACTTTTTAAAGAATTATTTCCTTCAGTGAGCTTTTGTACTTTCTTTCTCATTTGACCAAATTCTGCTTTTTTTTCTTCCTTCCTTCCTTCCTTCCTTCCTTCCTTCCTTCCTTCCTTCCTTCCTCCTTCCCTTCCTTCCTTCCTTTCCTTCTTTTCCTTCCTTTCCATCCTTCCCCCTTCCTTCCATCTTAGAATCAATGTTGTGTATTGGTTCCAAGGCAGAAGAATGGTAAGGGTTAGGCAATGGGGCCAGATTTGAACTCAGGATCTCCCATTCCTAGGCCTGGCTCTCTGTCTACTGAGCCACCTAGATGCCTCCTTAAAAAGTAATTTTTATCCATGAAGTTTTATACCTCTTTTACCATTTGGCCAATTCTGTCGTTTCCTTAAGTGTGTTTTGTGCCCCCTTTACCAAGATATTGTCTTTCTATAATTTTCTTCCTTTGCCTTCATATCTTTATACAGTTTTTCCTCTCCCACTTCCACTTGCAAGTGATATTGTTCCTCAAGAGTCCCTGCTTCCTCTTGGCTAAAAGTGCCCCTCTCTGTCTTTACACCATGACCTTAAAGTGGCTAGTTGCCAAACATCATCTGGTTCTGCACAAGCACTAGCACAGGGGTTCCCCTTTAATCTCTTTCTGACCTGTTGCCCAATCCCCTTAATTTCTCTTGAGTGAGAGCTCCCAAACCTGTTGCCACTGCTCTTGACTCCACCAAATCCTATGGCTGATGTTGCACCCATGTGGGCTCTGCTCCCCCAGAAATTAATTTGAAGCATTATTTTAAATTGTTTGGAGGGCAATGTTTGGAGATCTCAGCTGAGTGCCTTCTCTAGTTTGCCATCTTTACCAAAAGAACATTTTATGATTCTAAGACTCAAGGTAAGAGTTTAAAAGGAGGTGCTCTAGGTTGGTGCAATTAGATGGTTCAGTGGATAGAGTGCAAGGCCTGGAGATAGAAGGTCCAGGATTGAAATCAGATGTTTCCTAGCTATGTGACTCTGGCCAAGTCACTTAACCCCAATTGCCTAGCCTTTACTACTCTTCTATTTTGGAATTGATACTCAATATCATTTCTAAGAAGGTATGTTTTGTTTTTTTTAAAAAAGAGACAGTATTGTATATAGTAACAGCAATATTGTGAAGATGCTATTCTAATCTATACAGTGATCTAAGACAGTATCAAAGGAGTCATGAAAAATACTGGCCACATCCAGAGAGAGAACTGATGAGTATGGATTGATGTATATTTTTTAGATCTGTTTTTCTTGCCTTTTTTCTTTTGCAACATGGCTAATATGGAAATATGTTTTACGTGACTTCACATGTATAATTGCTATCATATTATTTGCCTTTTCAATTTGTAGAGGAGGAACTTTATGGAGGGATAGAATTGGGATATGAATCAAGAGCAATTTAAAGCATTTTTATGTGATTATATATATATTCTATGACTAATATGAAAGAGGTTTTACACTATTATACATGTAAAATCGATATCAGATTTCTTGTCATTTCAGAAAGAAAGGAGGGAAAAGGAAGGGTCAGAATTTGGCTTAAACATAAAAAAATGAAGGTTAAAATTGTTTTTTCATGTAATTAAGGGAAAAATAATATTACTAAAAATAAAATAATGAAAGAAAAATATTAATACTCATGGTTAAAATATGGTAAATGTTAAGGTAATTTAGAAATATTGAATTATTTAGTACTGTTTTAACCTTTACTTTTTCTAATGTCATAGGCTCTGCAACATAATGAATTTATTGGCCAAAATTTTTGTCCCAATCTCAACTCCACAGCTCCAAATAGTTCCTGTGAATACGCAGTGTAAGTTTGTGTAATACTTGCCATTATGTCTTATTTTTCCAAAGTCTAAATCTTATCCACATTTGTTAGTAAAAAAATTTCCCTCTTTTTATCCACTTTCTATGAGGTTTCACTTTTTAATATTTGATTTAAATATTTGATTAAATAATTTATTTGATTAAGTCATTTACAGTTGTTGATAACTCAAAGTATTTTAGTTATATAAAAGACATGCAGGTACTGAGATGCTACTTTCTAGTAGTTAGTTCACAAGAGAGACCAATAGTAGCACGGGGTCATGAATGGAAACTTGCTCTGTGACACTGTTAAGATGAACTATTCTTTCAGCATGCATTTTTTAAAAACCCTTATCTTCCATCTTATCTTCCATCTTAGAATCAATACTGTGATTGGTTCCAAGACTAGGCAACGGGGATGATTAAGGTACTTGCTCAGGTTCACTCAGCTAGAAAGTGTTTGAGGCTAGATTTGAACCCAGCACCTTCTGTCTCCAAGACTGGCTCTCAATCCACTGAGCCACTTACCTGCCTCCTCAGCATGCATTTTTAGGCACCTATTTTTGCCCAGGATTGTGGAGACAAAAACAAAAGGAGAAAGAGCTCCTAAGGACACGGGGATGATATTCTAGAGTACCTACTGTGTGTGCCCCACACTGTGATAAGTGCTTTATAATTGTTATCTCATTTGATCATCAAAACAAACCCTGCAAAGTTAATGCATTTATTATTCTAATTTTACTGATGAGGAAACGGAGGCAAATGGAAGTCCATTGACTTGCCTGTGGTCACACAACTGGTGTTGTAGATCTGATTTGAATTGTCTCCAGTTCCATTCTCAGGGCTCTACCCACTGTGTAAGGCAGCAGCCTATAGTCATGCCTTTAAGTGTAGTTACACAATAAAGTGATCATTGCCTGCTGATTGAGAAGATCTAGATCTGAGCTGGGCATGCGATTGTGCTTAAGAGTTTCCGAATCTTGTTTTCTCATCCATAAAATTCAGATAACCCCTCAAAGTTAATTGTCAGGATCAAATTAGAAAATATGTATGAAATTTTATAAATGGCAAACCTCTATGTTAATATGAGTTTAATTATTATCATCACATCTCTATTGGACCTAACCTTTGGAATGGACTCTTCCCAAGTCTTGTTCTTTCATATAGTTACTGGAGCTCAGGAATTAATTCATTGCATGGCAAACCTTCCAGAAACCCCAATGTAGCGTCCATGTACCAGAGTTCTCATCTGGGCGCTCACTACTTTGTGCCTAGAGAGTGACCACAAAAGCATCTCCATTTTCTGCTAAGGGTTAGGCATTAGTGGGGGACTTTTTTTCTTTTCTTTTCCTTTTGTTTCTTTTCTTTTCTTTAATTACAATTCTGTATATTGGTTCCAAGGCAGAAGAGTGATAAGGGCTAGGTAATGGGGGGGTAAGTGACTTGCCCAGCTAAAAAAATGTCTGAGGCTAGATCTGAACTCGGGACCTTCCATCTCTAGGCCTGGCTCTCAATCCACTGAGCCACCCAGCTGCCACCCAGCTGCCCCCTGGTGCGGGACTTTTGGGTGGAATATTTCATATACCGTTAGACTTGGTCAGGTGTTGGTTTTGTGATTAAAAATTTTTTCTCATAAACTCTGTTAGAGGGATAGCTTGCTAAGTAAAAAAGAGGAGTGCTGTATATTTGAAAATTAAGGGGATGTAAAAACCAATGAAATACTAAATAAATACCAATGAAATACTAAAATAAAAAAATTTAAAGGGCAAAATAAAATATGAAAGAAAAATATTTAGAACTAGATGGGGCATTAGTTAACCATTCTTATATGGACTTGCTGATGTAGCCAGCTTTCTAAAAAGTATGATTTTAATGTATTTGTAGAAATTAATTTGTGGTATAGAAAATAGAGAAAAGGCTATAATTTATAATTCTCTTTGAAAATATTTATATTGGGGGCAGCTAGGTGGCTCAATGGATAGAGAGCCAGTCCTAGAGATGGAAGGTCCTGAGTTTAAATCTGGCCTCAGATACTTCCTAGCTGTGTGAGATTCTGGACAAGTCATTTAACCCCCATTGCCTAGCCCTTACCACACTTCTGCCTTCAAACCAATACATAGTATTGGTTCTAAGACTGAAGGTAAGAGTTTTTAAAAAAGAAATTTAAAAAAAAAGCAGAAAATACCCACGTTGATCAGGCATGGTGACTCCTCGGTACTGGAGAGACTGAGGCTACTGGATCTCTTGAGTTTAGCAGTTCTGAGCTGTAGTGGAACCCCCTAAGCATGGAGCAGTTGGAGAATTGGGCTGCCTAAGGAAGAGCAGTTAAGTGGCCCAGATTGAAGTGGAGGAAGTCCAGTATTTTGTGCCTATGGGCTGTGAGATCAGGCTTTTGAGTAGCTACTCCTCTGTCAAGAATTTGGGTAATCTAGTATTCCTACCCCCAAAATACATTGACTGATTTTTAGTTAAGTTTTTAACTTTCTTAGCTTATAATTTCACTAGATCCTGGGAAACCTCATTTTAAAAAAATATATTATCCGCCAGTTTCTCAAAAATAAAACATTGTCTTCTGCATTCTCCTAGTTTGAAGGCTAATATAAATACAGAACCATTGGAGCATCAGTATTTGGGTGACAGCAGACGTTTCTCAGTTCTATCTGAGTGGGCATATTGATCCTAATTGATTTCATTAACCTTGTTGTGTTGATGTTGGGTTTCAGGTGCACTGGAGAAGACTTTTTGAGAAACCAAGGCATTGACTTGTCCGATTGGGGCTTGTGGCAGAACCACGTCGCCTTAGCCTGCATGATCGTCATCTTCCTTACCATCGCTTACCTGAAATTGTTGTTTCTGAAGAAGTTTTCATAAAACACTTGTGAGATACAATGTGATTCCATCTGACAAAACACTTCTGATCATTTAAAAATATTCATTGTTTGAGCTTTTGTTGCTGAAGAATTAATCCTAGTTAAATTGGATTGAATTTTACTGTGATTAACTACTATGTCTCTGCAGTTTATATTCACTATGAAGCTGTTACGGAAATTATGAAAGAAACAGCAACTTAAGCTAAGGACTATTATGTAATTTATCAGTTTATATTTCAGTATGTTTGTAAAAAAGACACTAGATAGAACTCATTGATCTGGCATTGATCAGTAAATAAGTAATATGTATTTACACTACTTTAGCAGGAGCTCTGAAATGTCTTGGGAAGTTAGATCTTTTGGGTGGTGTTTTTTGTTTTTGTTTTTTTTTTTGGATATGGGTTTTATATATTTAGATTTGTCATGACAGTAGACCAAAATTATTGCCCTTTAATAAGCTTATTAAAATAGAATGTATTTGATATTTTCCTAGGAAGCAATAATATCTAACTGTAGAAAAGGAATTACATTGTGGGAAGTGATTGAGATAGAAAGGAGGAGAATGGAGAGTCTAACTCTGCCACTCACGAGTTGTACAAATCTGTTTTTTATTTTAAAGTGTTAACCTTCTGGTTTAGAGTCAATATTCTGCATTGGTTCCAAAGCAGAAGAGGGCAAGGGCTAGGCAATGAATGGGGGCTTAGCTAGGAAATGTCTGAGGCCAGATTTGAACTCAGGACCTCTAATCTCTAGGCCTAATTCTATCTACTGAGACACCTAGCTGCTCCCTACATCTCTTATTAATCAAGTATTTATTAAACAACTTTTAGAAGTTTGGCATTGTGCCAGGTGCTGTGGCTACGAAGATAAAAGTGAGATTGCTCTTGTGTTCAATAAATTTATATTCTATTGGAAGGGAACAATATGTACACACATAAGTATTTATAAGTTAAATAAAAGTTTGTTTGCAAGTCAGGAGAAACTAGGGGCTGAGGAGACAAAGCCTCCTGAGGGAGACTGTATTTGTGCCTTGAAGGAAGGAAGGTAGGGATCCTAAAAGGTGAGACTGGAATCACAGCCAGCAATTTGCACAGGCGTGTGAAATCACCAGGAAGGCTGCTTTGGCTAAATCATAGAGTATATGACGAGAAAGAATATTGTTATTTACCGTTGTATACAGCCATTTCAGGACCTCAGTTATGTACAAATTGAGAGGAGTGGGACTAATTAGGTGCTTCTCAACTTTCCTGAGAAGGTGGTCGAAATTTTTTTGGCTTCAAAATGACAGTAATTGTGCTGTTATTATCAACTGGGTAAAAAATTTTATTATCAAAGTTTGTAATGTATCAATTAATGCTCTTGAATGAATTTGTATTTTATCAATAGGAATTTCTACATATATTTAAAAAGATATTCAGTTTACAAAAGATATGTTTCTGTATTTATGATACTGAATCTTTAATAAAATGAATCCTTTGCAACAACTCTGTAGCTCACAAATTGGAGAAGCAATATCTAGATAATAAAAATCTAGTTGTGGTGACTTTAGTCTCCTTAAGGTCCCATCAGGTCTTAAGAAGATTCCCATCCCTATGTGTTATTGCCCAGTGTTATATTGAATGGCCTGTATCTTTTCCTCATATAATATGATCTCTCTTTCATCTTTTCCTCTCCTAATATGATCCCCATCATCTCAGTAGTCATTGTCAGCAATAACTGAAAAATCATGAAATCATAAAGTTTCAGGGTCGAGAAGACTCTCAGAAACCATCTTGATTCCAGGTCAACCAAAAAAGCTTTTCCTCTCCAATATATGATAATAAAACTGGGAAGGACCTTAGTTCTGTCTCTGCTCTTACCCAAATCATTGAAGTACATGTTAAAAAGCACAAGGCAAACCAGATTCCTACTTTTGACACAATGCCTTTGGTCAACAATTACATGGAGAAATAGACATTTTCTTTGATTTTCAAAGCTTCACAAGCCTTTCCAAAATAAAATTATGTGCCCCAAATAGAGCAATTTTAACTGTATCCAGGGTCTAGGACATCTAGAAGAAGGGTAAACAAACCTTAAGCCCCTTTCCCCTCTTCTCAGTGCAGTGAAGCTGCACTAGCAGAGTTAAGGATATGATAAGTGTACAACAAAACCCACTCCCACAACCAAGTCCTTCCCCTCTTTCCATGGAGCCCCCAGCTCTATGATGCCCGCTGGGAGTGCAGCCCCATGGCACCAGTACTGCAAAGTTCTGAACTTCTAGTGATAAGGCCAACAACTCCGTTATCCCAACAGAGCCTTGGAGCTCCCACAGCACCGGCAGAGCCAATGCCAAAGGGGCTACAGTGCATCCTTCAGACAGTCCTATAGCAGCAAAGCTACAAACCTCCAGATTGCCGGTGCTGGACCAAAGAACTAAGGAATAGAGGGAGTGGGACAGGACACCCTGGTTATGGGAAGCTGTAGCACTTCATCCAGCCTGAGAGAGAGGATAGCATCCAGCTGGGACCACCCATAAGCCATGAAGGGCAGAGACCTAGCCAAGTGAACTGTGAATTACTCAGTGTGGGAGAAGGCTGAGACATTTGGAGATCCAGCCCCAAAGGGAACAACAATCTGAGGAGAGGGAGGGAGTTAGAAAGTGAGTGACGGGAAAATAAGAGGGTTACAGATAAAAACAAACAATTTCAGAAAGAAGAAACAGAGAAGTCAGTAGGAAAAGGACAATAGAAGGCAACCATAGCCTTCAGCTCTAGTAAATAAATTTAGGCATCTATAAATAAATACTTCAGAACAAAGGAAAATTATCTAACACTTGATGAGATGAGATGGAGGATGTGGAATTTGAGAACAAGAAACTACAACATGCTATTCCTGTTTAAAAGAGAATTAGAGCAAAATTGATGTCCTCAGCAAAAATAATGGGCAGAATAGAAAAACTAGGATCTGCAATGGCAAACTTCACCAAAGGAAGAAAAGAGAATAATTGGTGAGAATACACAGAATTAAAGGACAATTTAAAAGAACAATAAAAAACAAAAATATGCTACTAGTAGTGACGCAACAAGCCAGGACATCTCTGAAGGACTTATGGGAAAGAATGCTAACTATATTGAGAGAAAGAAATATGGGAGTAGAAAGCAAAAGAAAAACATGACATTAGTTATTACATGTATATATGGGCATGTGATTTGGGGGTTAGGCTTTTAGGTTAGGCTTTTATAGATTGCTCTATACCAAAAATGAATCATTGGAAATAGATATCAAGTGATAACACTTGTAAGTGGAATTGCTTGTCAGCCCCAGGAGGCAGGAGGGAAGAGGAGAGGGAAAGAAAATTAATCATATAAACATGGAAAAAATATTTTAAAATAAAAATTAATTTTAAAAATATGCTCACTATATAATCAAAACATACTGATTTTGAAGACAAGATGCATAGAGATAAACTAAGGATTATAGATCTCCCCTATCCCCCCAAAAAATTACACCATAATACAGGAAATAATGGAAGACTGCCCAGAACTTCTGAATATAGGAAATGAAATCACAAGTTGCCTCCAGAAAACAAGGTTACAAACTCTAAGTCACATGATAGTTCAGTTTAATAATCAGGGATGTGGTTAGGCAGGGGTCTTACCATGCAGCAATGTTCTCACTGACAAATGCAATAATTAGCATTTTTCTGAGAGTGATGCACAATGGAAAAGGGAAATCCATGGGACAGTCCTATAATGCAGTGGCAGAAACCACCCAAAGGGGAGATCCTGGAATAGATGCCTAGGAAGCTTTGATAGCATGAGGATAATTATAGGGATTCATGAAGCAGAGAATTAGGGTGTAGAGTAGACAGAGAAGATGGATAATGAAGAAAGTGAGAAAAAAATCTTTGAAAAAGGGGGGGGGACAAAATGTATTTTAAAAACCAATGAAGGGGCAGTTAGGTAACTTTGTGGATAGAGTTGGGAGGCTTGGAGTTAGAAGAACCTGGATCTGGCTTCAGACACTAATGAGTTGTGTGACGCTGGATAAGTCATGACCCCAGCTGCCTAGTCCTTATTGATTTTCTGCCTTAGTATTGATTCTTAGTACTTAGTGTTGATTCTAAGGTAAGAATTAATTTTAAAAAATAATGAAAAGGAATAGTTGGAGGAGAGGAGAGGAAGATGAATTCTACTTGACTGAGAAGAAAAAAGGGGGAAGAATTAAAACCCAATAAATGTAGGAGGGAAAAACCTAATAAACCAAAGGGGTAACAAATGGGATGAGGGGTAAAGGCAGCCAGTGAGATTTAAAGTAAAGTAACTGCAGAAACAATACTACATTTATTGCAGGAAGTAGCGAATAATAACTTGAAGAGAACCTCAATATTGGAGGAAAATATAAACTCGATTCATAACTTTAAGTGTGAATGGGTTAAACAATGCAACAAAATAAAAAAGATAACTGAATAAGGAAAAATAATGCAAAGAAAAAACTTTTTAAAAAAACCTCAGATATTCACAAAATAAAGCTAGGAGATGGAAACAAATTTATAATGCATTAAGTGAATCCAAAAAAGCAGAAGTTGGCATTATGATTGGATAAGGAAAGAAATTATATTAGGCTGAAAGGAACCACAGAGAACAAATTCATATCAGTAATAACTCCTCCAAATGACTTAGCATCCAAATTCATAAGGGAAACATTTTCTTTAAGAATACATAAATGGTGACAGTAGGGTCAGGAGACTTTAATATCTTTCGCTCAGTTTTGTATAGGTGCAATAGAGAGATGAACAACAGGTAGAATAGGGAACTGACCAAATTGCTAGAGATACAAGAGTTTAAAGACTTATGTTGTCTTCTAAATGAGAAAGCAAGAGAATATACATTTTTTTCAGAATAGGGGGCAGCTGGGTAGCTCAGTGGATTGAGAGCCAGGCCTAGAGACAGGAGGTCCTAGGTTCAAATCTGGCCTCAGACACTTCCCAGTTGTGTGACCCTGGGCAAGTCACTTAACCCCCATTGCCTAGCCCTTATCACTCTTCTACCTTGGAGTCAAATACTGTTTTGGCTCCAAGGCAGAAGAGTGGTAAGGGTTTAAAAAAACAGAATATATAAAATATTGGGGGTGGAGCCAATTTGGCAGCTTAGTAGCAGCGAAAGCTGAAACCACTGATAATCCTAAACCAACCTTTTTTTTTCTTTTTTTAATTTCTTTTTATTTTATTGATTAATTATGAAAATTTTTCCATGGTTACATGATTCATGTTTTTTCCTCCCCTCTTCCCACCCCCTTCCCACAGCCAATGAGCAATTCCACTCGGTTTTACATGTATCATTGATCAAGGCATATTTCCATATTATTGATATTTGCATTAGGGTGATCATTTAGTGTCTACCTCCTCAATCATATCCCCATCGACCCATGTGGTCAAGCAGTTGTTTTTCTTCTTTGTTTCTGCTCCCACAGTTCTTTCTCTGAATATGGATAGCATTCTTTCTCACAAGTCCCTCAGAAATGTTTTGGATCATTGCATTGCTGCTGGTGGAGAAATCCATTACAGTCAATTTAAACCAATCTTTTTTTTTTTTTTAAACCCTTACCTTCTGTCTTGGAGTCAATACTGTGTATTGGTCCCAAGGGTAGGCAATGGGGGTCAAGTGACTTGCCCAGGGTCACGCAGCTGGGAAGTGTCTGAGGCCAGATTTGAACCTAGGACCCCCCTGTCTCTAGGCCTGGCTCTCAATCCACTGAGCTACCCAGCTGCCCCCTTAAACCAATCTTTTAAAAGCATCTTGAAATGACAGGAGTCAGAAGTATAAAATATCAAATTTTCAAAAGACCCGTTAGAGATCTTATATAACCCAACTTCATAAAAGGAAATAGAGCAGCTGTAAAGGTACTACCAAAAGAAAAAAACAAGTCTTGATGAATTCCCAAGAGAATTATATTAAACTTTTAAAGAATAGGTAGCAACCATACTTCACAAAGTATTTTCCAAAAAAATTTCCAAAGCACACAAAAGACATAAATGCACTTTAAAGAAATAAAGAACAACTTAAGTATCTGAAGAAATATTCAGTACTCATTCACACCATCCTAATAGAATCAAAATAACAATATTACTAAAATTCACACTTTTGATGCTATACTGATCAAATTTGCAAGGGGATATTTTATAAAGCTGAATAAAAATAATAAAATTTGTTTAGAAAATCTGGAATGTTAAGGGAAATGATGAAATTCAAGAAGAATGGATGAAGGGGGAATTGTACTTCAGGCCTCAAACTATATAATATGGTAACATTTATCAAAACCATTTGATAATAGCTAAAGTATAGACAGATAGATTCTTGGAAGAGATTAGACAAAGGAGATTTCAGAAATAATAAAATAAAATAATCCAGTGTTTGATCCAGTGGAAAACAAATTACCTAAAGAAAAATTCCTTCCTTGATTAGAACCACTAGGAGAACTGGAAAGTAATCAGGCAGAAATTAGATTTAATCCAACATTTTATACTACAACAACATATTGTTGGTGGAAGTATGGAATGATATTATCATTTTAGGAAGTAACTTGGAATTATGCAAATAAAGTGACTAAACTATCCTTACCTTTTGAAATAGAGACCCCATTGCTGAGTTATATGTCTGAGGAAGCCATTGATGAGAAAAAACACATTCCCATATATTTATGACAGCATTTAGTGAAGAATTGGAAATTGTCAATAAAAGGTTTTTTTAAAGCATTTGTTTTTTCTAATGTCACATTGTCAAAGCAGGTGAACTTTTGTGCCCAATAAAACACTCTCTTTCTACACAAACCCTTCCCTCTTCCTAACTTCCCCATTACTATATTAGTAGTAGGAATCACCTTCCAGTCACTCATGCTTACAACCTAGGTGTTAACCTTGACACCTCACTTTCACTCTGTCCTCCTGTATCTAATAAGTTGCCAAGATGTCTTATGATTTTACCTTCCTAACACCTGTCAACCTACCTTCTTTTTTCTAACACTGCAACCACCTTGATGTAGGCTCTTACCTCATCACCTTATACAATAGCCTTTTGGGTGGTCTTACTCCAGTCCAAGAAAGCACAGGTCTGACCATGTCATCCACTTGTTCAGAATAAACTCCACTGGCTCCCTCTCACCTCCTAGATCAAATGTAAAATCATCTGGCATTCAAAACCCTTTATAAACTAACCTCTAGAAGGAAAGGATGGGATGAGAAGGGATCAGGAAAAACTTCCAGTAGAAATTGGGATTTTTAGGTGGGACTTAAACAAGATCAGGGAAGGAAGGAAATGGAGATGAGGAAACATTTCAGGTATGGAGGGCAGCCAGAGAAAATGCCCACAGTCAAGAGGTGAAATACCTTGTAAGAGTAAGGTGGCCAGTGTTGATGGTGTAAGGTATAAGAAGACTGAAAATATGAGTGTGTATGTATGAGGGAGTGTAGGTTATGAAAGACTTCAAATACAAAACAGCATTTTGTATATGATTCCAGAAGTGATGGGGGTTTGTCACGAGTTTATTAAAGATGTAGTTGATGCGGTCGGCTCTATACTTTAGGAAAATGGCTTTGGGGACTGAATGGAGGATGGATTGAAGTGGGGAGAGAATTATGGCAGACTGACCAACCAGAAGACTATTTCAGTGGTCTTAATTGTATGGTGATGAGGACCTCCACCAGTGTGGTAACAGTAATAGAGAAATGGGATGAGGGGTATTGCAAGGTGAAATCAATGGGCTTTGGCAACATTGGACATATGGGAGGAGAGGTTGATAGGTTGCAAGCCTGGGGTCCTGGGAAGATGGTAGTGCCCTTGTTTGATATGGGGAGGGTATATGGAGAAAGATAATGAGTTCAGTTTTGGACTTGTCAAGTTTAAGATATGTTCTGGACATCCTGTTTGAGATGTCTGAAAGGGAGCTGGAATTTTAAGTCTGGAGAACAGGTAGATATGAGAATCATTAGCATAGAGATGATAATTAAGTCCACGAGAGCTGATGAGCTCCCCAAATGGTTTTGAGGGAGAATAGAAGACAGAGCCCTGTGGGACACCAAAAATTTGTGTTGAGGACCTGGGTGAGAAAGAACCAGTGCAGAGTGGTGGTTCAGAAACCTAGAGAGAAAAGAAACTCAAGAAGAGCAACAGTATCAAAAGTTGCAGAGTGGTCAAGAAGAATGAGGATGGAGAAAAAGGCCACCAAGTGTGACAATTAGAAGATGAATGAAACTTTGGATAGAGCAGGTTTGGTGGGCAGGTAAGAAAGATGAGGTTGGAAATTGGATTGTACTGGGTTCAGAAGAGAGGAAGTGGAAGCACCCAATGTAGACAGCCTTCTCAGAGAATTTGGCCACAAAGGTCAGAAGTAATATAGGATCATAGTAAGTGAGGGATTTTTCAGGGAAACGCCACATTACAGGGTGATGGCATGTTTAAAGGCAATAGAGGAGTCAACAGAAAGGGAGAAATTAAAGACAAGTGAGAGAATAGTGATGACAGGAGGGCAATTTATTGAAGTGACAGGAATTGGGTTGCTTATGTAAGTAGAGGAGTTTAACCTAAGTAAAGAGGTGGTCAACCTCTTCATGTCAGATAGGGGTGAAGGAAGAGATAATGGCAGAAAGCATTTGAGTGATATGAGATGAGGAAGAGGAGAGAAGACGGAGGGCAAGGCAAATGGCTTTGATATTTTTCCCTGCAAAATACAGGGCAACATTTTCAGCCAAGAGGGTGGGATGAAAGAGAACCATGGGGAAATCTGAAGAGAGTTGAAAAGATTTGGAAAAGATGTGGTGGAGAGTGGAATGAGTTGGTACAATAAAACAAATGAAAGTATAAAAACAAAAGAAATCTCAAAAGTAAATACAAGGCAGTTCTTGGAGGAAGAAATTAAAGCTATCAATCATAGGAAAAGGGGGCAGCTGGGTAGCTCAGTGGATTGAGAGACAGAAAGTCCTGGGTTCAAATATGATTTCATCCACTTCCTAGCTGTGTGACCTTGGGGAAGTCACTTAACCCCCATTGTCTAGCTCTTATCACTTGTCTGCCTTGGAACCAATACATAGTATTGATTCTAATGTGGAAGGTAAGAGTTAAAAAAAATTAATAGTAGGAAAAAATGTTCCAAATCCTTCCTGATTAGAGAAATGCAAATTGAAACAGCTCTGAGATGCCACCTCACACCTAGCAGTTTGGTCAATATGACAGCAAAGGAAAATAATAAATATTGGAGGGAATGTGGCCAAATTGGGAAACTAATACATTGCTGGTGGAGTTGTGAATTGCTCCAACTATTCTGGTAGGCAATTTGCAATTATGCCCAAAGGGTTTTAAAAGAATGCAATCCTTTTGATCCAATAATACCACTACTATCCCAAAGATGAAAAAAATGGGTATGGACCTGTTTGTACAAAAATATTTATAACTTCACTTTTTGCAGTGTCAAAAAATTGGAAATTGGGAGGATGTCCCTCAATTGGGGAATGGCTGAAAAATTTTTGGTATATGATGGTGATAGAATACTACTATGCTATTAAGAAATGATGAAACGGTTGATTTCTATAAGAACTGGAAGGACCTATATGAACTGATGCGGAGTGAAATAAGTAGAACCAGGAAAACTACACAATAACTGAAACACTGTGGAATGATCAGCAATACAATGACCCAGGACAATTCTGAGGACTTATGAAAAAAAATGCTATCCACCTCCAGAAAAAGAATTGTTTAGAATAGAAATGCAGAAGAAAACATATGATTTATCACTTATTTATTTAGGTATATGTTTTGGGGTTTTAGTTTTAAAAGATTACTCTGTTACAAAACTGTTTTTAAAAGTTTCCATATTATTAAAAAAAAGTTTCCATATTTTTATATGGAAACCGGTTTTGAGTGATAATACATGTATAACCTAGTTGAATTGCTTCTCAGCTCTGGGAGTGGGGAGGGAAGAGGGAAAGGAGACTATGAATCATGTAACCTTGGTAAACTTATGTATAGATTTGTTACTGGAATAAAATAAAGAATATTATTTTAAAAGTAAATACAAAATGAAGATGCTTTTAAGAGACATCAGCAAAAGAAGGTCAGGATATTAATAAATTGCCAGCATTTATGTAACATATACTATGCACCGGGTAATGTGCTCAGCACTTTATTCCATTTGATTCTCACAACAACATTATTTTATTTGATCCTCACAACTTAACAGGTGCTAATATCCCCATTTTGAAGTTAAGGAATGAGGCAGAGGTTAAAAGACTTGTCCAACATCAGTTTTGGAGGCTGGATTTGACCTCAGGTCTTCTGACTCCAGGCCCAGTGTTACCTAGTTGCCTTAGAAGAAATAAATTTAAAAAATTTGCATCAAATATTTCTGATGAAAAGTCTTGGCATACAAAATGTAAAAGGAACTAGGAAATATATAAATAAGAACCATTTTCTGATAAGTAAGTGGAATCAGTACATGAATATGAAGCCCTTGAAAGGGATGTTAGTAAAATCTTGTGGAAATATTAAAAAACACTAATAGAGAATTAAATACAAATTAAGATAATTCTGTCATTCTACTTGATACCCATTAAATTGGCAATGATAATAAAAATGAATATTCCAACAGACTATTATGATGGTCCAGGTTTAAGTTGATGAGGATCTGCACCAGGGGAAGTAGTGTCAGAGGTGAGAATGGAGGGAGGAGGGCACTGTCTGAGAAATGTCACAAAGATGAAATCAATATGCCTTGGCAACAGATGGATCTGGGTGGCTGAGGGTTAGTGAGGAATCCAGGATGACTCCTAAGCTGTGAGCCTAAGGAAAAAATATCGAAGCCATTCCCTGAGGAAAATGTTGTTGTCCTCTATAGAAAGAGGAAAGGTAGGAAGCTGGGGAAGGTTGGGAGAAAGAAGAGTTCAATTTTTGGATAGGTTGAGTTTAAGACGTCTACTGGGTATCCAATTCAAGATGTATGGAAGGTGGTTAGAGATGTGGGATTGTAGGTCAGCACAGAATGTGAAACAGAATAAGTAGGTATGAAAAGTATCAGCAAAGAGATCGAAATTAAATCTGTGGGACCTGATAAGATCATATGAAGAGGGGGAAGAGAAGAGGTCTCAGGGTGGAACCTTGTGGATACCTATAATTAGCAGGCATTTCATTAGTATAGGGAACTCCTAGTAAAGAAGTTTTCTTAACCAAACAAGATGGTTATTGAGATATGTACATATGATTTTTTTTTGCAAACCACAAAGCCCTGTGTAAATGTTAATTATTATTATTAGCAATGCAATTTGATATCTTCTCTGCAATTTAAGTCTTAAGAGTTGTTTGCAGGCACTGAGAAGGTGGGACTGACATACAAAGAAGTGGAAGGGCTTGAACCTAGATATTACTGACTGAGAGTAGCCTTTTGTACCCTATGAAGCACCACTTCAGTGTTACATACACAATACAAATACCTACAGTCATAAAGAATCTGGAATAAGTCATAAATTGGCCTCAGAAATCTGGCCAGGAATTAGATCAAGTCCCTCTTATTTGTACCAGGTTTGTGGGAAACTTACATTTGTTTGTGGGAAATTTACATTTTATTTTTTGGTGATTCCATTATTTAATTGATGTGGATATCCCTAAATATATGTAAAGTTATTCTTTTCATTTTATAGATAAGTAGTGAGGCTAAGAGAATGAAGCAGATATAGATCTTGCATATATAGTATGCAAGAGTTAGAAAGTAATTCTAACATTTCACTGACCTGACCCTGAAAGGAAAAGGAGATTAAGGGAAAAAAACAAGTATGAAAGCACTACAGTGTGACTTATAAGGATGCCTAAATTCTGCAGTGTGATTGCCTGAATTTAGGCAGCCTAATGAATTCCTATGTTCAGAATCACAAGGTCAGAGAAAACTGCTCCATCTGCTAGGCAGACAAAAGTGACAGGATTTGGTATTGGGGAAAGAAAGCAGATGAGGATACAGCCTTCTGATCTTATTCATAGCACAATCTACAGCTTCTTGAAGAGATCTAGAAGCTTCCTGTTAGTAGAAGTGTGAATAACAGATGTAGAATGAGGAACATATTGCCAGACTTGGTGAATTTGCAGGTTGTTTTGCTTAACTATACTTTTTCATGAAAGTATTTCTTGCCAGAGAACCTGGACTAAATGGTTACAATATTGAATTATTATTCTATAGGAAGCTCTGTCTAAGTTTTGGTGAAGTGAACTAAGTCATTGTACTTAGACTGTAAATCATTACTAACCATTGTCCATATAAAAAGCTTGTGAGACTGAAAAATGACTGGTTTAAAAAAAACCCACCACCTCAATAAGCCATGAAAAAAAAAATGGAACTGTATAAGCTACAGGGCCAGTTGAAGTCTACAACTTCAAATGTAGCTTCTCTTGATCTCCATAAGTTCCTATAAGTATATTCTCATGAATCTATTAGCCAATTTTTTGGAGGCAGGGTAGGGATGGTGGAGATTTTGTTATGCTTTAGGAATCTTGTCACTTTAATCAATGGAATCACTGTAACATTAAGTACATTATTTGCTCCAAAAGTATTTTCTATTGAAGTGGAATCTCTATTTCTCTATGGTAAATAGAAGAGCTATCAGGGTACAGAGTGTTGGGATTGGAGTTGGGAAAACCAAGGTTTCTATCTTAGGGAGTTGTTTCCTTCAGTGTTTATTTTTTGTCCTCCATTTCCACTTGGCCATTTTCAGCCTTAAGAAAATTGTTTTCTTCAGTGTGTGTTTGTTTTGCTTCTGTTTCCATTTGGTTAATTTTAGTCTTTTAGTCTTTAGGTAATTGTTTTCTTTGTTATATTTTTGCCTCTGTTTCCACTTGGCCTATTCTAGTCTTTTGGGAGTTGTTTTCTTCCTTGAAATTTCTCTCTAGTTGTTGATCCTATCAATTCTCAATATCAATAATATTTTGATTTTTTAAACTTCTTTCCAAGTTCCAAGGGTTCTTTTGGGACCTGACAATCTTTTACACTTGCCCTTGAGGTTTCACATGTCTCCATTTTTGGCACTGTTGTCTTCTTCTGAGTTTATATTCTGATCTTCCTTGACACTAAAGTAAAACTCTAAGGTTAGGTTTTTTCCTTTATTTTTTGTTCATATTTCCAATTGTTTTTTTTTTCTTTTGACCTTTCCTATTTGTTGCTTCTGGTGTAGAGGGAGTGCTGTTCCAAGCGTGCAGTATAGTCTGCTCTGGAGTTAATGTAGGTTCCACTGTCTTTGGGTCCCACAGTGTAAACTCGGGAGTGTGTATGACCTTGGCTAGCTTGCTGTGAAGGGGCTTGTAGCTGTTATGTCCTGCTAGATTTCCCTCCTTGACTGCCACTTCTCCTGGTGTCTCACTCAATGGACTAATCCTTGATCTTTTGGTACCTTTCTCAGGTCTTGTGAAGTGGACTGATCCCTGCCCTGCCAAGTTCCTTTCCTTGGCTGAATGCTGACAACTGGTCCTTGCTCTGCTGGCACCTTTCCCTGGGCTTATACTTGCCAGTACTTTTTCCCAAGCTGCATGAGGTGCACTGGTTTCTGCTCTACCAGTTCCCCCAATGTTGCCTGAGCTTCTCGCCTCTTTCCCCTCCATGAGACAAGCCCCTCCTATTTTCCTTAGTTTTGAGATTCTTTTTTAGTATGTTTATTTTTGGAGATGGGTTTGGGTTAACTCAAAGAGTTCCTTATTCCACCATCTTAGCTCCTAAAAACAGAAGTTCTTTTATCTTAGTAATTTAAGGTCTTTGAGGCTCAGTTTCTCATCTATGAAATGAAGAATGTAAGAGTTAAATTAAAACTCTGGTTCCTATTTTTCATAAAGTTTTATTAGTATCACCTGGATAAGAAAAGGCAGAGAGATAGAGAGAGAAAAAAATAGCCATGTGGATGCTCAATATGGCTCCCTTAGCCATCTTCCCCTTGGCTGGTTCCTGCTGAAAGAGACCTCACTTCCTCGCCTCAAACCTTTTTTTCCTCCCTCTCTTTCTGAGTCCACTTCAATCACATCCAGTTCAAACTCAGTCACATAATGTGCACTAGATGACATAACTAGTGTGTAGGAACATAGGTAAGACCCCATGCATGATCCTGGGAGAGGGTTCCCTTTACACAGGAGGTTGGGACTATATGGTTTCTAGCTCCTTTACAGCTTGAAATATTTAATTGTTAAATTAAATTAAATATTTAAGTTTATTAGAATATCAAGGTAATGAGTAAATAAGCCAAGTTTCTTTCCTTTTGTAAAAGACCACTGATACATATGCTGTTATGTGTAACATATAAATCTTTATTAGGAAGTAAGGTGCTAGGAGTTAGAAAACAATTAAAATCTTTGATTGCTGTAGAAAACATGAAATATGTAAGAGCTTCTTATTAAGGCCAGTATATATATATATATATATATATTTGGAAAGAAAAGGAAATGAAGGCAAGATAACATTCTTCAATGACTAAGAAAGAAGAAAGACTGCAACTGTGAAGAAAAAAAATGAATGACAATTATATGAAATGATATTACATTTTTATATTTAAAATAAAAATTATATAACAATATAGAGTATTATAAGACTACTACTGGCCATGATTATTTTTTGGCACATAGTCAAAACACATACATGGATATCCCATGAAATTATTGCACTTCAAAATGAAGTTTGTTTCTAAGTAACATGTTATTCTACACACATATACACACATACACAGGTACACACGTACACACACACACACACACACACACACACACACACACATACACACACACACGTCCTAGCAATACAAATACATTGATTTCTTATTTAGTAAATAGGTTTTTGTGGTGATATAGTATATTCAGAAAAAAGTAACATTTGAAGGAAAATATGTTCAAAAGTCAGGCTGAGAAAGTATTCTGAAGGAATATGGCATGTTTTCTCTAGAAATCGATCCAGAGGACGATATTTACTATGTTTTTAATTATTAGATGACTAACATAGTAATTCATGTAAACAAAGTTTCTACTCCAAGAATCCTTAATAATCCTATCTTCCTTATTTCTTTCTTCTCTCACTGTTAGAATTAATCTCTAAAATATTTTGCTCTCTTCTTTTTGCTCAGTCTTTTTCAGGCATGTCTGACTCTCTGCGACCCCATTTGGGGTTTTCTTGGCAAAGATACTGGTGTGGCTTGTCATTCTGTTCTCCAGCTCATTTTACAGATAAGAAAACAGAGGCAAACAAGGTGAAATGTCTTGCCCAAAGTCACGCAGCTAGTACTGTCTGAGGTCAGATTTGAAAACAGGAAATTGAATCTTCCTAACTTTAGGAATGGCACTTTATCCACTGTGACATTAGCTTTCAGTTAATTACAGAACTTTTCACATCTCAGAATTCATTTTTTTTTCTTTTTGGTCAGGCAAATATATTATCTCTACTTGGAAACATAAGGCTCCAAAATTTGGCAACTTACCTGTTAGTCTATAAATTCAAAATAAACAAATATTTCAGGGATGATTTGACTTTCAATACAAAAAATTTCTTTCCACACAATTGGGTCATTCTGGTTATATGCTATCCTAATAGTAACATCTTAATAAAGTAATTCTTATAAAATCTGAATCTTTTAGTACATAAATTTAGTGAGTCAGTACCAATTTCCTCAGTTGACTATATATTATTGGTTTGAGAAGTAAAAACATCTTTTTCTTTTTCTTTCTCTTACCTAAATATACTAAGATATTTATTAATTTAGGGAATAAATAGCCAGAGTTCCACCTCTCTTCTAATCTTATTCAATGATTTTGTGTTACAGAGGTCACACTGAGATCTTTGGTTGTCTTTATCAAAAAGTTGCCAAATATTCATATTCCTATTAATCCATTCAAACCAATGTTCATATTATATATATATATATATACATATACATATATAGTTAGTTAGTATAGTTTTATACATAGGTTCAATAAGACAACATAGAAGCAAACAGTGATTTTAAACATTAAACAAGCTAATCAATCAAAGAAATTCCAAGTAGGACCATTCATTCTTTGGCTTAAGAGTTCCTGTTTCTCCTATCCTTCACCTATATTTGGACACCTTATTGGAACAAACAAGTCTTTTTTTTTTTCAATTAAAAGTAAAACAAAGAACTAAGGTTGATGTGATATGAAGTATTTAGAAAATCTGAGCTGAAGTTAGCATTGCCATGTTCCCTCAACTATACTGCAAATATGACATAATATTAACTTATTTTTGGTTTGGAAACAAAAAATTTTTTTCCTTAAAAGCATTACTGCTGCTACTTCAGAAAGTTACTTTTATCGTCCATTGATGTGATATATAGTAAGATTCACAACAACCACCCACTACTGCTTTTAGTATTCTTCAAAAGAGATTTGTTCATTTCTATACTCAAAAGAGTAGAAAAAGAAAAAGAAAAATCTTCCTTCATCTATAGGGGAAAACTTTATGTACAATAAATTAAAGTGCAGTGGAAAAAAAAAATTGGTCAAAGGGACCACCGTACATCAGATCTTTGGTCAGGAGATATAAATAGGATATTTATTACTGCAACACAGAATTTGTTTACTTCCAATCAGAAAGGTACAGACTACCCATGGATACTAGCACCTCCATTTCCCCCTCCACTTTCTATGCCTTCTGTAGACTGAGAGGATGAAGGACGGGAACCCCTAGGACGAGGCTGGCCATTTAGTCCCATAGGAGTACCTAAGCGCTGACTTATTTGGGAAGCTGCATCATCAGATTCCCAGCGTTCTAATTCTTCCCGCACAAGTCGCTCCATCTGCTCCCTGTGGATTTCATTATCACGACCAAGTCTTTCATCCTAAGGAGAAAGGAAGACCGAGATGATGATGACGATAACAAGCGATGCAGAGCTTAGAAGTGATAAAGATGAACATCTTTTTGAAGCACTGAAAAATATGAATGGGGCTCGGGGGTTCTGGTTGTGATTAGGTAAGAATGATGCTTACAGTATGTCTGGAAAATGAGCATCCTAGATTCCACAGCCTCTAAGGTCCTGTACAGCTCTAAACCTGTGATCTCATGATCTTACGTTTATAATTCACATTCAGAAATAGGAATTTATTTATTTATAATTGATTAATTTTTTAAAAATGCTTACCATTTATCTTAGATGGAATACTGCTCTAAGGCAGAAAAGCAGTAAGGAAGAGCTGAGTGACTTGCCCAGGGTCACACAGCTAGGAAGTGTCTGAGGCCAGATTTGAACCCAGGACCTTCCATCTCTAGGCCTGGTTCTCAATAATTTATAATTTTTAATTATGTTCAAAAGATACTAAGAAAGAAAAAATGTAAATTATTGAAAAGTAAGATAAAGATCATATAAATTCTGGTTTCTTAAAAGCAAAAAAAAAAAGGTATTTTGAAATTTGTCTCATTAGAGATATTAGCCAAGTCATACAGCAATATTTTATAGCACTTTTTTTGTGAAATCTATCCTATACCTCTATTTAGACAGAAAAATAGGTATTGTTCCTGTTAAAAAAAGGGAGATTTTCAAACCAAACTCCTCACCAGTGAGGTGCATTGAGACAGCTAGTTAGTATGTTTCCCTTATTAGGGAATTATTATTATTATTACTACACATTATTATGTGACAGATACATGCTAATCCATTCAGATGCTCATATTGTTCTTTCTTTTGACCAATAGCAAGATAATGACTAGAACTAGGCAGGTAGGCTACAGCACAGAACTAAGTGAAATGATCCATTAGAGGAAAGCACAGACTTTATACTGTGTCAAATATCATTTCCTCCTTCTTATTCTGAGCCTTTTGGCTTTGTTTTTTCACATTCACTTGGTGCTCCTAGAATTAGTACCTGGCCTCCATAATACCACTCTATGAGGTGCTACTTCTATTAATATTACTGACATTGCTATGGAAGAAATGTGGTTAGTGTCGCTAAACTTTTATTCTACTCAAGTCATAATCCCAGAACTTCTTACCTCTGTCACTCCATCTAGTAGCCTTCCCAATACTTCCCGTCTTTTCAGTTTGGCTCTCTCCATGATTTCCAGTTTCACGATGACAGCATCAATTTTGGAGACAACGCTGCCAATGGAGTGCTCCATCCGGTCCACTCGTCTAACCAGTCTGTGGGAAACCAATGATTATGAGAAAGCATAGCTACTATCTTCCAAATCTTTTTTTTTTTTTTTTTTTTTTTTAGCCTAGCCAATTTGGGTTGGTGGAAAAAGAAAAAAGGCAGGCAAATTTAAATGAAACAATGTAATAAAGATAAAAAAAAAAAAAGCTTTATCAGACCATTCAAATGGTTTCTTCAATTATGAAGTCAAGGTGGGGATGGGAGGCATTGTTTACAGCCAGAGAGGAGATGAATAAATGGCTTTGGTTTGTCCCATTAAGATTCTCATCTACAGGGGCAGCTGGGTGGCTCACTGGATTGAGAGCCAGGTCTAGAGAAGGGAGGTCCTAGGTTCAAATCTGGCCTCAGACACTTCCCAGCTGTGTGACTCTGGGAAATCATTTAGACCCCCCATTTCCTAGCCCTTACCTATCTTCTGCCTTGGAACCAATTCACAGTATTGATTCCAAGATGGAAGGTAAGGGTTTAAAAAATATTCTCATAAAAACTGAGCCAACCAAAATATTCTTACACTTGAAACTCTTCATAAGAAACTCCACTAGAGCTGCTGCCCCTCCTTCGAGAGCTATGCCCACTGTCCTCATCATCGTCCTCTTCGGAATCATCTAGGTTCCGGGGGAAACTTCGAATGCTCATGGGTCGGGGCAAAGAGCTGTGATCCAGGTCCAGATCCTCCTGCAGAATGGACAAAATCCTGACTTGAATGAGGAGGCTGAGGATGAAGGCTGTCAAAAGCTGCAGTGAGATGCCCTGTTCTTAGGAGTTAAGCTAACATGCATCCTCAAGCACTAGTGCCTACTATGAGCCAGGCACAATACTAAGCACCACACAGACAAAGAAAGGCCAAAACAGTCCCTGCTCTCAAAGGGTTCATAATCTAAATGGGGGAGAAAACATGCAAACAACCATGTTCAGACAAGTTATCAACAGGAAAAAAAATGGAATTTATCAACACAGAAAGGCTTCTTGTAGAAGGTGGGAATTTAGTTGGGATCTGAAGAAATTCAGGAGATGGAGAAGAGGAGGAATGGCATGGGGAATAGCCAGTGAAAATGCCTTGAGTTGGGGTACCAAGATGGCTCGGTGGATTGAGAGCCAGCCCTGGAGACAGAGGTTCCTGGTTTGAAATCTGACCCTAGATACTTCTTAGCTGTGTGATCCTGGGTAAGTCACTTAACACCCATTGCCTAACCTTTACCACTCTTCTGCTTTGGAACCAATACATAGTATTGATTCTAAGATGGAAAACAAGGGTAAGAAAGAAAAAAGAAAGAAAGAGAGAGAAAAAAAGAGAAAAAAGAAAGAGTAAGAAAGAGAAAGAAAAAGAGATTAGGAAAGAGAAAGAAAGGAAGGAAGGGAGGAAGAAAGGGTGGGAGAAAGAAAGAAAGAGAAAGAAAGGTAAGAAGAAAGGAAGAAGGAGAAAGAAAGAAGGAAGGAAAAAAGAAAGAAAGGTAAACAGATAGATAATTGTGGGGCAAGTAGGTGTCTCAGTGGATAGAAAGCCAGGCCTGGAGATGAGAAGTCTTGGGTTCAAATTTGGACTCAGACATTTCCTAGCTGTGTGAGCCTGGGCAAGTGACTTAACCTCCACTGCCTAGCCCTTATTGCTTTTCTGCCTTGGAATTGATACTTAGTATGGATTCTGAGACAGAAAAAAAGAGAGAGATTTTGCTGGTAAACTCCGGGTATAGTAGTTTCAGTTGAATGTTAGATTGGATTGAGTATTTCAAAAAAAAGTTGGAGCCATTGATTGTAGACATTTCTTTTCTCAAGGAACTTAGTCACAAAAAGGGAAGAGAGACATAGGAGATGGAGAGAGATTAAACAGATATTTATGATAATTTCCATCTGCTTTAGTTGCTTGCTGATAGAAACTCTTCTCTTAAATGGAAGAGTATGCTTCCATATCAACCACTTTAAGTAAGCTTCTCCCTAGCCTCAACTCATATGTACTAAGAAAACATATTCCATTAAAGAAGCATTTCTTAAACACATTAAAAATAACACATGCCAGGCACATATGATGCAGAGTGGAGATCTAGGCTACAAGTCAGGAGGCCTTGTCCTGCTTCTCAACACATACTGGCTGTGTGAGACCCCAGTAAAGTCATGTAGGACTCTACATTGTAGAATAAGTGCAGCTCTGTCTTTGGACAGGTCATTTCTGGATGAAGAGTTCCCTACATTGCTGAAATCACCAGTCTGTTTCTATTCCCAAATCCTCTTCTTTCCCTTTCCCACAGAAACTATTAAATAAATGTAGAAAAAGTAGCTTTAAGTCTGTAAATCCTCACAGTAGACTGATAACATCCTGGCTTTTCTGACAGTGTGGGCTTAGAGTTATGAGTTCTGAACAATCTTATAGGAAATATTTGGATAACCTGCTAAGGGGAGAAGCCTGTCAAGAAGCCCAGTTATTTGGAAATCAACATATTCCTTCCATTGCCTAAGTAAAGAAGACAATTGTCTCTCTCAGCCCTGCAGCTTGCAAAGGCAAAGCAAAATCTTTAGTCAAAGAATTCTTCCCTAATTTTTCACTTATCTGGCAAAGATGTGATTGTAGTTAAGCTAGATCATGAAAGACAAGCCAACAAGCTGCTAAAATTAATGGAAAAACTCATAAAGCCATCTCCACAACTTCTTAGTCTTAATTCCCTCAAATGCTAAGAAGTTAAACATCTTGCCCAGGGACACATAGCCAGTTTGAGTCAGAAGTGGAATATGAACCTGGGTCTTCCTAACTCTGAACTCCTGCCACTGTCTAGCTGGATGACTTACAAGTAAAACACCTTATGTCTTTTAGCCTCTTTCCTTACATATAAATATATTATTAATATCATATAAAGTCATTGTGAGGAACTACTTGATTAAATATTTAAACATGATATAATGTGAGCTATCATTACTATCATTAATCTGAAAAACGTGACTTTTTCCTAACTTATTTACAATTAAATCAGTGACAAAAGTCAGTGCTTTTTTTTTTAAAAAGCAAACATACTTCCAACATGAAAGGAACATTGAAAATCCCAAACATTAACAAAAGCTAATGCTTTTTCAATCAAATTCAGCTTTAATATACCCAGGATAGTTTAGATGCTAAATAGTTCTAGCATCTCTTTTCATTACTAAGAGTACAACTTTAAGTAACAGGTAAGATATATTTGAGATTACCTTTGGCAATTTAAGAAAAAAATTAAAAGGTACTTTGTTAATTGAGAGCGCTGTAATAATATTCTGAAGAAACACAAAATTCTGTATATACACTTTATGATATTTGTTCAGAAATTCTTGTTATTAAGCTTTATCTAAAAGAGTGACATACTGTGGAGAATTGGTCTTGGAATCCAGCAGCCCTTGTTTAATTTGCTCCTCTGACACAAGACTTACTGGGTAGTGTCCCTGACAATAATAAAATTAGAATGAGGGTTTTTTGGGGGAGAAGATAAAGAAGTTCAGTTCTGTCCATGTTGAGTTTAAGATATCTAGGGGTCATATGGTTCAATATGTCTAATACACATTTAGAAATATAAGACTGGGGAGTAGGAGAGAGGTTAGAGCTAGATAAACAGATCTGAGAATCATTTATTATATCCCATATTTGCTCTATAGATAGTCCATCTATACTTTTATGTGGACTTAAGTGTCTATGAATCAGATCAAGATTTTATTATCTTGTGTCCATATGAAAATATCTCTCTCCCAGTAAAAGGTAAACTTCTTAAAAGTAGGAATTGTGTCATTTTAGGTATTTCTGTTCCCTAGCACCTAGCACTTAGTAGGTGCTTCATATTGCTTGTTGAGTGGCTGACTAATTGAAAATGCTTTTCAACATTTGATAATAAATTATCAAAAAGTATTCTCAGATATTTACAAGGTTACAGCAAAGAGGGACAAAAAGACCTATGTTGATTTTCTAGTTATTACTTGAAAATGGTCTTTAAGATGCATCTTCCTTTGTTTTTTATTAAAACAGAATATGTTTTTGGCCATCATCAATGACACATACTCTGAAGTTAAATCTGATATGGCTCAGCAGAAGACTGAAATGGAATTATCAGATCTCATCAGAAAGGTAATAATTTATTCAAAGAACTGCTTCCTGTTTGGTCAGATTTCTAAATCAAAAGACCCATAAAACTAAGAAATAAAAAGGGAGGAGATTTCCAATTAGGGGTTCCAGAATCATTTGTTTTTCTTAGACCTCCAAGTAAGGTACCATTTATACTATTTAGCCAAACAAGAGTCTTTGAAATAAAAAGCATATAGCCATTTTCTGCAGTTTAAATATTATCTTGTGGTAAAGACTGAGCAGATTGCCTCTGGAAGTGCCAATTGGATAATTTCTAAAATTTTATAAATACCTTTTTGTTTTTACACTACAATTACTTACACATACACACACACTCATACTCACTCATACACACATATGTTCTTGTATCAAAGAAAAACAAATTAGGGTAAAATGAATTATGCCTCACTTTTTTTAGGGCTGTCAAAAAGCCATGATCAAATTGAAACTTAAAAAAAACACTGTGGATGACATCTCAGAGAGTCTGCAGCAAAGTGGAGGCAAGTTAAACTTCGATGAACTTCGCCAAGATCTAAAAGGGTAATAATCCTGCTTTCTCTAAGGCCCATTAATTGCCAATATTAAATTTTTGCTCTGTGGTACTGTGTTCCTGGTGATATCTAAATGTTGCATGTACTAAGACAGGGTTAGTGTCTTCCTGCAGTGATTGCTAGGAAATGTCTAGTTTCCTTTAAGGAATTCATATTTTCTCCTTGTGCTTTTTTATGTGTGCCAGATCCTGATGTCAATAAATTAACCTGTATTCTCTCTGTTTTCAGGAAGGGCCACACAGATGCAGAGATTGAAGCAATATTCACAAAATATGATCAGGATGGTGACCAGGAATTGACTGAGCATGAACACCAGCAGATGAGAGATGACTTAGAAAAAGAGAGGGTATGTCTATTTGGGGCAGTGTGGATAACTTCTTGATGGCAGTTGATTGAAAAAGCATTAGCTTTTGTTAATGTTTGGGATTTTCAATGTTCCTTTCATGTTGGAAGTATGTTTGCTTTTAAAAAAAAGCACTGACTTTTGTCACTGATTTAATTGTAAATAAGTTAGGAAAAAGTCACGTTTTTCAGATTAATGATAGTAATGATAGCTCACATTATATCATGTTTAAATATTTAATCAAGTAGTTCCTCACAATGACTTTATATGATATTAATAATATATTTATATGTAAGGAAAGAGGCTAAAAGACATAAGGTGTTTTACTTGTAAGTCATCCAGCTAGACAGTGGCAGGAGTTCAGAGTTAGGAAGACCCAGGTTCATATTCCACTTCTGACTCAAACTGGCTATGTGTCCCTGGGCAAGATGTTTAACTTCTTAGCATTTGAGGGAATTAAGACTAAGAAGTTGTGGAGATGGCTTTATGAATTTTTCCACTAATTTTAGCAGCTTGTTGGCTTGTCTTTCATGATCTAGCTTAACTACAATCACATCTTTGCCAGATAAGTGAAAAATTAGGGAAGAATTCTTTGACTAAAGATTTTGCTTTGCCTTTGCAAGCTGCAGGGCTGAGAGAGACAATTGTCTTCTTTACTTAGGCAATGGAAGGAATATGTTGATTTCCAAATAACTGGGCTTCTTGACAGGCTTCTCCCCTTAGCAGGTTATCCAAATATTTCCTATAAGATTGTTCAGAACTCATAACTCTAAGCCCACACTGTCAGAAAAGCCAGGATGTTATCAGTCTACTGTGAGGATTTACAGACTTAAAGCTACTTTTTCTACATTTATTTAAAAAATAGTTTCTGTGGGAAGAGTCACAGTTGTTTGGTGGTATATGTCTATTAATTTCTGACTTAATTGAATTCACCCAAGGATGAAGTCATTAAAGTTTGTCAGATTTATCTTCCTTCTTGTCCAATTACAGAAAATATTGCAAGACAACTGTTTGTATAATGCCCTAAAACTATAGGAAGATCCTTTGAACTAATTTCATTCTCGAATGTTTAGGAAATTAATCTCTTTTTCTAGTGAATATATCGCTAACTTTAGAAGAAGGAGGAGGAAAAAAAGCCAGCAGCTCTCTTCATAGAGGTTCTGTGTGATTTTAGTTGCTTATCTGAATAAGTACCATATTTTGGGATTTTAAAAATATTTATTTTATTTATTTAAAAAGATTCTCTGTGGGATATTTAGTTGTTAAGTGTTATATGACTCTGAATTCTAAAATAGACAGGGGAAGGAGTTTGAATGGCACCAATTTGTAGTAGTGGAGGGAATTTCCTACTTTGGGAATTCTCTGCTCCAAAGGTCCAGTCCTTCTTCTTTCTATCATATAGTTCAAGAAACTGAGTTACAAAGAGTTAATTGGCCCCAGTCATACCAAAAAAGTAAATAGCAAATCTGGGACTCTTGCTTCTTAGTCTAGGTGGGGTTAGCATCCTCTGGACTTTTGGATTTCTCCCATATGAGCCTTGTTCTTGCCCTTAAATAACACCTGCTAAAGTAACAGCTGTTAATTAAATCTTCAAGTTAATTAAGGTTTCCAGTAGGGACCTTTATGGCCATTTTCACAGGGTAATATTAAAGATGGAAAAGAGTTAGAGTAATAGAACAAAGAGAGCCTGAGGACACTACATATAAGGAAGCACTCACCCCATTTCCCTTCTCCCAACCTTCAGTCCATTCTCATGACTGTTAGAAGCCTAAGACTGAGAGACTGGAGATTGTCTTCACTTGGGCTTCTGTCCACTGTCTTGGCCACATAAAGAAAGTGAGAAATAACTAGTGAATGGCCACCACTCTTCCTCATCTCATTTCTGTGATAACATGAGAAAATCAATACCTAGTATACACTTTCTGAAAGAAGGTCCTGCATTAGCCTATGCTCTCCCCTTACAGCAACTTTTTCTTAAGGACAGGGATATATATTCTTTTTCTTTTTCTTATCAGATACTGTAAATTTAAAAAAATGAATTTAGGACCCCAAATTAAGGGTTCATTTAAGTCTCTTATCATCAGTCTAACAAAAATATATAGTTGGATTAAAAAATAGCTCAATAATTTTAACAGACTTATTTGTTTCTCCCACATTCTTGCCTCCTCACTGACTGTCTGTCCTCCATGCCTTATAGTGATCTCCCTCCTCTTCTCCACATCTGTCATTTCTTACAAGACACCACTCAAGTGCCATCTTCTGCAGAACACCTTCCTGGTCTCCCCCATGTATTTAAGCCTTCATTCTACTTTGTATGGATCCAATATGCACATAAATATGTACATTTTCTTTCTTTGATTAGCATGTAAACTCCTAGAGAGCAGGAATGGATTTTTTTTTCTCTTCCTATTCCTATGGTGTACTTGTTGATAGAGTAAGGATGGAAGGCAGAAATTGAACTTCCACTTCCTGACTCCAACTCCAGCTTTCTATTTATTACATCATTCCTTTTACCACTCCCTTGCCATCGTTTTTTTTTTGCCTATGATAGGAAGAAGATGCTTAATATATGCTATATCCATATAGCAAGATTCCAAAGTGGAATATAAAAAAAGAAAGATGGATATTATTTGATCTCAAATGCTATTCAGTTATGCTAAATAAAACTCATAATCAACAACTAACCCCGAGAATTATCCTAAGGAAAATAAGAGCAATATAATACAGAAGAAAATATTAGATTTGGAGTTAGAGGAACTGGATTTTAATCCTTTCTTTATAATTTATTACCTGTATAGTTGATTAAGTAAGTATCGACCTCCCTTGGACTCAATTTCTCCATTTAAAAAATTAAAAAATGTCCTAAATGACCCCTGATTTCCCTTCCAGCTTTAAATCTACACCCTTGTAACTCTAGAGGCCTGTTATTAAATCTTCCCAATCACTAACATGATTGACTTTAAAGAGAAGTTAGAGAAGAAGAATGCCAGGTTGACTTGGCCATTTACTCTCAGTGTGACATTAGCTAGTAGCTTAAACTCTTTGGGTTTTAGTTTCCTTAACTACAAATTGAGGAGGGTCAGACTAGATGAACTGGAAGGTCCATTCCCAGCAAATGAGTAAGAAAATTTTAAATTTTAAGTAGGATAAATACTAGCAATCTTGGTTCCAAAAAAGTTTTGAGGAAATGAACTTCCTATTTATATATTGCTGATATATTAGAAAAGACTGATTAGTAAGAAAGCATGTCAGCAAAACTAATCGATATATTAGTCTTGTTTTCTAGAGAAAATCCTGGAGAATGTTCAAATGCTACCTGTGAAATAACAACTTGTCCTCTGAAAACCCTGGAAGAGCAAACACCAACAGAGGGCAGGTATGTGATATATTTGCACACACTCAAAACCAGTCCTCAAAACTTTTATCCCTTTATGCATTTTACCAACAGTATTTCTGGAATATTCTTCAGGAGTGTTGCTATTACAGTATTTCTGTAATATTTCCAGAAATTATTTCTGGAATATTCTTCAGGAGTATTGCTATTAAAAGGCTAAATGTATATTAGTAGAAAATGAAGAATGAGGTGAAAGAAATGGTAGGGATTGGAAGGCAAATCAAATCATTAACCACTTCATCATAAACCATACCAAAAGGATATACATACCAAAAGAATGAAGAGCATAAAGAATACAAAAGTAGTGAAATAAATGGGTCCCAAAAATCGGTTGGCTTCCTCAAGTTCAGTGAAGTTGAAATCTCCCAAAATGATGCGGAATTGAGTGAAACTAAAAAAACAAAACAAATGTCTAGCAGTTGATTTAGCACTTCTTAAATATGATTTCACAGTTTGAGACCTTATCAGAGACACAAATACTAGAAAACAAAGTACTATATATTTTGTCTGCTTCAAAAATTATTAGTCACTTTAGAGGAACTTCACTATTTATATCAACAGATTTCAAGAAGATAGATTTTTGTGCCTTAAATATGTCATTTTACAGTTTGATAATGAAGGAGGGAACTTCATACATTAGCCATAAGACAGATTAAAAAGGAACATGTCCTAAGAATTCAGTGGGTACATTTGATGAAATATTTCTAATAATCAGGGTGGATTCCAATTGAAAATGTGCTTAAAAACAAACTTAGAAAAATTTTATTAAAGAATATCACACCACAATCTTAAGCACTCAAACATCTGACCTCAAGTGGCATCTCAAGTGAGACAGTAGGATTTAATATTTTGTTCAGTGTGGTTGGCGTGGATATTAATGAAGCTTATGTCTCTTATCAGTCAACAACATTCATGATATGGCACCCATTATGGGCAAGGAACTTCCCTATTCTTCCATTTTCTGATTACTCTATGAGTATATCTTCTCTCCAGAGTATGATGTTTCCACAGATGCTTCCTTTTTTGTTGGGGAAGAGAGTGAGAGGGAAGGGAGCTTATGTGGGAAAGTCCAAGACTCAAACTACTGTAAGGGTCACAGACAGTTTTATTAATAGAATTATTTGAAATGAAAAGGTAACACTGCTAGGTTTATACCCCAAAGAGATCATAAGGAAAAAAACTTGTACAAAAATATTTATGGCCACACTCTTTGTGGTGGCAAAAAACTGGAAAAAGAGGATATGTCCTTCAATTGGGGAATGGCTGAACAAATTGTGGAATATGCTGGTGATGGAATACTATTGTGCTCAAAGGAATAATGAACTGGAGGAATTCCATGTGATCTGGAAAGACCTCCAGGAATTGATGCAGAGTGAAAGGAACAGAACCAGGAGAACATTGTACACAGAGGTACAATCATACACTGTGGTACAATCAAATGTAATGGACTTCTCTACTAGCAACAATGCAATGATCCAGGACAATTCTGAGGGAATTATGAGAAAGAACATTATCCACATCTAGAGGAAGAACTGTCAAAGCAGAAACACAGAAGAAAAATAACTGCCTGATCACACGGGTGGATGGGAATATAATTAGGGATACTGACTCAAAGTGAACACCCTAATGCAAATATCAATAATATGGAAATTGGTCTTGATCAATTTGATACATGTAAAACCCAGTGGAATTGTGGGCTATGGGAGGGGATGGGAGGAGGGGAGGGATAGAACATGAATCCTATAATCATGGAGAAATGTTATAAATTAATAAATTAAGTTAAAAAAAAAGAAATTAAAAGGTAAGCTACATGAACTGATGCAGAGTGAAATAAACAGAACCAGGAGGTCATTATACACAGTATCTGAAACATTGTGGGATGTTCAAATGTGATAGACTTTGCTACTAACAGCTATACAGAACATCCAGGACAATTCTGAGGGATTTATGAAAAAGAATGCTATCCGCCTCCAGAGAAAGGACTGTTGAAGTAGGAATGCAAAAGAAAACATATGGTTTATCACTTGTTTATTTAGGTATATGATTTGGGGTTTGGGTTTTAAAAGATTACTCTATTACAAAAATGAATAATATGGAAACAAATTTTGATTGATAATACATATATAACCCAGTCAAATTGCTTGTCAGCTCTGGGAGGGGGGAAGGAATAAGAATCATGTAACCATGGAAAATGATGTGTAAATTTGCTATTGGTATAAAATAAAGGAAAATTAAAGAAAAATAAAGAAAATAAAAGGCCACATCTTTCAAGGCAAACAGAAATTGGGGGGCAGCTTGCGGGGCATAGTGGAAAGAGAGCCAGGCCCAGAGATGAGAGGCCCTAGGTTTAAATCTGGCCTCAGATACTTCCTAGCTGTGTGACCTTGGGCAAGTCACTTAACTACAGTTGCCTAGCCCTTACCATTCTTCTGGCTTAGAATCAATACTTAGTATTGATTCTAAGAAAGAAGGTAACAGTTTAAAATTCCCCCCAAAACAGAAACTGGACTAGCAGTCCTAGAATGGCTAACATTTACATTTGGGTGCTAAAAAGTCCTAAGGGTCAAGACTACTTTAGTAGAGATGGATTATGGGATTAAAAACTAAATTTCATTGAGAAATAATGGAATGGATTAAAAATAAATATAAAAAGGTTAGTGACCTATTTAAAAAAGATTACAAATAAAAGTGCCAACATTTTGGAGGCTTTTATCTTCTTTCTAGTACTATTCTAATATTTCTATGAAAGTCAATTACATTATTGCTTAAATTTTTTTTTAAAATTTGGTCCTGAAGGACCAAAATAATTGGTCTTTGGATGGTCCATCAAGTTCTTTTACCAAGTCCCCAGGACATAAAGATCATTGCCGCAAAGCCCTTCTGAAAATTGCAGATGTACTTACATACATTCCTGGAATGTGCTGAAGTCATCAACCTGAGTGCCGAAGACAAGGTAAGCCAACTGAGCATATGCAAGAAAAATAATCAAAAACATAATTGCAAAGCCAACAAGGTCCTTGGCACAGCGAGACATGGTAGTGGAGAGCTGGCTCATGGTTCTGTTGAAGTTGATGAATTTAAAAAGCTGTAAGAGAAACATGAATTCAAACTGCCAGTTCTACAGAACATTAAATTCCTACAAATGAAACTGAATATAACTGGCTTTGTTAATCTTCAATGCAAGCAAAGAAGTCCTCTTTTAACAAAGTTTAGAATAAGAATATAAGGAACCTTCTCCTCTTTTCCCTTCCCACTCCCAAATAACTAGTCAAGTGCTTACTGAGCACCTGCTATGTTCTCAGAGGGAGAAAACTCTCTAACTTGGTGCTGAACTAGTGAGAAACAAATATAATGAACTCACAATATATAGCTGGCCCAGGACCCAGACCAGACTATTATATCCACTTTGCTCCTGCCCCCCCACCCCTCACCACCTGGAATAGTACCTCTAGGCTAGATCTCCAGAAAGGATTCTCTACCTCTTCCACATTCAGGAGTTGAGAGAGCTAATGTACTCATTTTTGAAACTCCTTGGGGAATTGCTTTGACTAACAAATGACTAAGGGCAAACTCAGCTGGCTCACTATATCTAGATGCCTCAGATTATGGTTCACAATCTATCAGGATTTTCACATCAATCATCTCTCCATTTATACTGCTGCTACCCATGTATTTCCCATTCCTCCAACTTCTTGTTTTGGGCACAATAATAAAATATTATTTTGAGCAATTATCATTATTCTCAAAGGTCTTATCCACTGGCAACTCTATGGATCAATTCACCATCCCAGTGACTCCCCAGGCTAATACTTCTCTAATATATGTTGTAGATAGCAATTAAAATATAATGTTCTTGACAAGAGAGACTATATCTTGTGTATTTTGTACAATGTCATAAGTGGGAAGGTCAGAATTTGAACCTGGGTTTTCTGACTACAAACCATCATATTTATCATATATATCTCTTTTCTTTCTTTCCTTTTATTTTTTAAAAAGGATTGGGCAAATCTCATATTCAACACCCTGATTTTATTTTTTGCATATGTTTGGTGCTTCTCACAGAAGCTATTCCAAACATTTCCTTGTCTCCTTAGACTTCTCATACAATCCTTTCCCTAGACTTTCAGATGAGGATCTTGCCAGTTTACTGTGTGGCAACTCCCACTCCAAGGTTATTTCTCTAAGAACCTCCTCTTCTCCCTTTTCTTTAACTCAAAACCTTTAGAAATCATCCCTCACTGTCTCTTCCTTAGCTCTAATCTGTAACAAGGAGGTGACTGTTTTCCTTGCAAAAGGCTATTTCTTATACATATGCCCCAAATCTCAGTGCTGTCCAAAAGATTTGCCCCCAATCATGCTCTCTCTTCATAATCATTAACTTCTCCTATCCATTCTTTCCCATTGCTTTAAAACATGCTCATCTCCTCATCCTTTTAATACCAGATAATACTATTTCCTTGTTGTCCTATACTTACTCTGTACTTGGGCAAACTCTTAGAAAAAACTTTCTCTATATCTACATCCTCTCCTCTGCAACCATTTCCAATTTTGTTTCCAACATCATCATTCAACTGAAATGGCTTTTTCCAAAGTTAACAATGATCTACCCAAAAAAAGGGTTTTTTAAAATATCTTTTTATGATGGGTAAATTTCTCCTCATACCCATTCTACTCCCAGAATGTCTATGAAACCAAGATTTTTTTTAAGAAAAAAAGAGAAGAAAAAAATCATTTAAATAATCAGAAAAAAGTCTGACAATCTATGTTCCTCACCCATGAACGATCTCTTCAAAGTAGGGGGAACAGACATCTTCTCATCTCTCACCTGAGGGATGGGGCAGTTTATTCTTTGTGATTCTGCAATATTTATTTTCTGTTACTTTAAGGTGTGCTCTTTCCATTTATAACAATGTAATTATTGTATATATTGTTTTGTTGGCTTTGCTTACTACTGAATGTGTATCAGTTCATGTAAGTCTTTCTATTCTTCTCTTAAATCATTATATTTATCATTTTCATTGTTTCTAATAGCAGAATAACATTCCCTTACATCCATGTATCATGATTTATTTAATCATGCCCTAATCAATGGGTATTTACTTGGCTTCTAGTTCTTGGGGTGTATTCCTAGTAATAGATTTTCTAGGTTGATGGGTACTAATAATCACTTAATCACTAAATTTGATTGTCTTTCTTAGTTTTCATTCTTCTTGATTACTCTGTTGCCATTTGATATTGTCAACTATGCCTTCAGTTTACTTGTCTTTTTCAATTTTCATGGCACTACTCTCTTCTGATTCTTACCTATCTAACCATTCTTTATCATATTTTTGTCAGCTCATCATGCATACCAGATTTCCTGTGTTCCCCAAGGTTCTGTCCTGGGATCTTTTCTTTCTTTACATTTTCTTTTGGTAAACCCATTTCCCCAGATTTAAATATCTAGTCTCCACCTTGAATTCCAGTGTGTATCACCAACTGCTTTTTGGATATTTCGAACTGGATATCCTGGAAACATTTTGAATTCAACTTGTCCAAAATATAATGCACTGTATTTTCATCCAAACTGAACTCTCTTCCAAATACAGAAATTCTGCATTTCTCTCAGAGATATCATTATTCCAGTCTCTCATATTCATAATCTTGCTGGTTTCCTTGGTTCCTCATTCTCTTATCTCTCTTATACAATCACTTGCTAATTCTTGCCATTTCTCCCTCCCCATCTCTTCACTTGGATCAAATTCTATAACTGAATAGTGTGTGCAGGACCTACATTGTCCTGAATATAGTGGGCAAGACAAAATCTCTCCCCTCCAAAAGACTTAGGGGCTCTTCTGGTCTCAGCCAGCACTGGCCCTTGCCTGGGAGCTCTCTCTGTCACAGGGCTCTAGGATGTCTCTATTTTCAACTATACATGGGGTTCTTCCATTCTGCTGCTGGAATCATGAGATACTCCTTTGTTGGGTTGCTGCCACAGTAGTCAGGGACTATTTTGGCTGGATTTTGTCCAAAACCTTTCTCCTACAGCTAGGCTTGTGTGCCTGGTGCTACCCTTGACCATGTTTGGTATATACTAAGGCTGTTCTCTCTGCTAGGCTAGGTCTGGGTTACAGTGCTATTAATCCCATTGTTCTACTTTATTTATATGAACCATCAAAATTACCTTAATCCAGACAAAGAAGACCATCACTGCTGCCACATTGTTGAACTGTATTTGCCAATATGCTAGAGGCTCCAAGTTGGGGAAAGTATTCTGATCTTCAAGGTATTTCAGCAGCAATTCTACATTGGATTTCCTATAGATGTTAATTCCTATAGCTACTATTGACAGCTAGGAGAAAGAAATATGACCAATATTTACAGAATCTATTGCCTTAAAGCCATAGACTTAAAAAAATGTATTGCTATCTTTTGTTTTTATATCACTTCACTTCCCAATATATATAACTCTTTTTGCCTCTCCCCAGTTATGCCTTACAACAAAGAGTAAAAAAAGAAAAGAGGAGTAAGAAAGTGATTTAGTTTAAAAGCACATCAACTGAGTTGGACAAAATATGACATGTTTGGCACCCACTGTCCTCCACTTTTGCAAAGAAGGAAGGATGTACATTATCTCTTTCTTCAAATGAGATAATATTTATAAAGCTCTTAGCACAGTGCCCAATACATTCTTTTTTTTTTTTTTAAACCCTTGTACTTCTGTGTATTGTCTCATAGGTGGAAGATTGGTAAGGGTGGGCAATGGGGGTCAAGTGACTTACCCAGGGTCACACAGCTGGGAAGTGGCTGAGGCCGGGTTTGAACCTAGGACCTCCTGTCTCTAGGCCTGACTCTCACTCCACTGAGCTACCCAGCTGCCCCCCAATACATTCTTAATGCTTATTCTCTCCTCCTTACCATTCTCTTCGAGACCAAGATTAGTTATTATAATTTACACTGTCATGTTGTTTAAAATTGTTGTTCTTTTCATTATATTTGAGTTATTCTAAATGTGATTTCCCTAGGTTTCCTTACTTTACTTTCATTAGTTCATGTAAGTAGAAGATAATATACCTTAACGTATGAGCTGATTTTTCAGTAGCTTAATATAAAGTTGATCTGAGCTATTAGGATAGGTTACTCTGACTCTAAAAGGATTAAGAATCCTGTATCCTTGGCAAAAGGGTTGGTTGGTATATGAAGGTAGCAATCCAGAGCCATCTCTGTTTATTTTTCCCAGATTTACAGTGTAGCAAAATTACTGGAATCTAGATCACTCCTTTTTGCCTTTAGTGATTAAATTAACTTCTCAGATTCCTGAAAAGCAGTGTTGAAAGGCTATAGAAAGTATATATAATTGTGAGAAAGTCAAGGAGGAAAAAATTTGTAAAGTGATTTTAAAGGTGTATTTTCCTTTCAAGTTTCAGATACAGGCAAAGGAAAAGCTGTTGGCTCAACTCTCTTCACAGGAAAAGGAAAAGTAGGAGGTGAAGAAAAGGAAGAGAAATAGAAGACCCCCCCCCCCAATTTAGGGAGGATGCAACAGTACTAATTATCAGCTTTTGTGCATCATCTAGTCACAAAATGTTGGCTCCTATTTAACTTCATTTATTTATTTATTTATTAGTTGACTGCAAATCACATTCTATTCTATATTTTTCTTTGATTGTTTAAATTTAACATTTAAGTGTTTCCTTGGTTAGAGCACAGTTTGGTTCCTATTTTAATTGAGTATTTTCTCCAACTCTCATAAAGCACATTTAGCTCAAGGTAGGGGGAGGGAAAGAGTAAGGGCAGAAGGGAGGAAAAGAGGGGAAAAGAGACACAGAGTCAGAATCCTAGTACCTTCCCTCTGCAGATTATTTCCTTTTTATCTCCTACATAGCTTGTTTGTACATGTCTGTTTGCACATTGTCTCCTCCATCCTCCATTAGATTGTGAGCTCCTTAATGGCAGGGGCTATCTTTTTCTTTCTGTGTATTGTCATTGCTTAGCATAATACCTGGTACATAGTAGGAACTTAAATACTTGTTAAATTAATTTTACAAAAAATTCCATTTCAAAACAGTTGGAAGATTTTTTTTTAAGGAGTGGGATCTAGTTAATAAGTATGGAACTAGTGTGGAAAATTTCAGTGCATAAACCATCAAAGTCAACTGATCACTCAGCTATACCCTAATAATATTCAATTCCTGATCAGTGTGAACACCATCAGGGTAGGGTCTTTATTCTTTGGTTTTTGTTTTCCTAAGACCTAGGAGAACTCCTAGTACACAGAAAGTATTTAATAAATACTTAACTCACTGAGTGTCTTGAGGCACTTAAAACTTAAAAAAACTTGAAAAACTTAAAAAAAGTAGTGACCCTTTCTTTTTATTCATAAAAGGTACACTGCTACATTAGTGACAACAGTCAACTGAAAAGATAAGAAAGTGTGCAAAATAGATTTCCAAAGACAAACCATGAAAATATGATTGAATCCTAGAAATCATTCCTGGGTTTCCCTATGACTTAGCTAGCTATGTTCCAGTTAACTACTTCCTAAGGAAGTTACTGAGCTTTTTTATCAAAAGAAATATGTATCATATAATATTGTTAACATACATATAAGTTTTCCCTGTTTACTCTTAATTTTAAAAAGAAATGAAGACCAAAAAGTACGGCTTCCTCTGAATTTTGTTTCACAAAATCATGTCCATGATTACCAATATACCCAGTTGAGTACTTTGTAATACTGTCCTCTTGTTGCTTTAATACAGAATGGAATTTTATTAAGACCTTGGCCCATTATTATATTATTAGGAAACTGGGAACATGGATTTTATATATAATTAAGTGTTGATATGATATGGTTAGCCAATAAGGCTAACCATTAATTTTAAGACATCTATGTTGGAGAGGGTGCCTTTTTGCTTTTTTTTTGTAACCATCATGAAATTTTGAATTTGAAGCTAAGAATTTTTAATAGCTTCATACACTTGATTTCCACAGAGGTCTATTTTATATTTGAAATTAGCAGATGAAGCTAAAATTTTACCGACTTAATTTTGTTTTAATATCATCCTCATTTTGAAACACATCCCTACCTAATTTATGCAGAGACACCTTTTTTTTTAAACAGGAAGCAAAAAAAAAAAGAAAAAATATAGTTGAGCAATGCATTATCTAGGCTTGACAGTATATATCATGTTTCATATCCATAGTCCCTGACTTCTGCAAAGAAGAGTTATATGAACAGATAACATTTTTCTATTCTTTGATAAAAAATAATGACAAGGAAAGATATTTTACCTAAACTGCATGGCTATCATCAATATAAAGCAAGTATGAATACAACCCAAAGTCAGTCAGAGGGTGCGTGTGTGTGTGTGTGTGTGTGTGTGTGTGTGTGTTTATGTTTAGGAAATAAAACCTAATGAAGGATAATCTTCAAATATAAGAATAGAAAACAATTTCTCAGACTTCTTCCTAAGAGTCACAGTGATCAAAATTCCAGATCATTTGCACTCTGCTCCTTTTAAAGGCACATATTCTCTATACATTTTAAACAGGAATAAAGAAACCATATGATAGCATGCCTCAATGGGTTTAGCATCTGTGGTTTCATTAGTGTCAGCATGACTTTCACAATGTAGACTACAACTCATTTATTCCTTACAAGATGGTGTCTCTGAATTGCTGTAGCCAAAAAAGTCATTACCCAGGAGTGAATCTGGTGATGAACCTCTCCTAACTTAATCAAGCTGGCCCTAGAATATCAATGTCAGTTTCTTGATCAAATCCTTTTCATCTTGGAAAGACTTACTGTGGCTTATACCATGCTACCACAGGCTTCAAGAGGCTGATTTTTAGGGCCAATTAGTTAGCTCAGTGGATTGAGAACCAAGCCTAGAGACAGGAGGTTCTAGGTTCAAATCTGGGCTCAGACTCTTCCCACCTGTGTGACCCTGGGCAAGTCACTTGACCCCCATTGGCTAGGCCTCCTGTTTTTCTGCCTTGACCAAAATCCAGTATTGATTCTAAACCAGAACGTAAGGATTTTTAAAAAGGGGGCTGATTTTTCACTGAGGGACTCAGGCGAAGGAAGGCTTGTAATTCTGATTTCTTACTGAGACTCTAGAATTAATTATACAAAATTAAACTGATATATGAAAAAACTTAAGGAAATTTCAAAGGGCAACAAAAGTCATGTATAAGTAAGATATCTGGTTAAGAGACTTCTCATTTAAGAGATGTATTATGGTTATTATTGTTTCATAATTTCTTCCCATCATAGAGCCAAATCTGAGTAGATGGATGATTCACTAATCTCATCACTTATAAGAAAAGAAAGCTTAGCTCAGAAGATATATTTGGGTTAAGTACAGTGAAAAAAAATACATACTATAGATGCTGTGTTATGGAACTAGAGAATCATCAAATTCTATGTAAATTGAAAGGCAGCGGGAGCAGGGAAGAGCATGTGAGATCTAGAGCCAGAGGACCAGTCACCCCTCTGCTACCTCTATGGGATCTTGGGCAAATCACTTCACCCAAAGGTCTTGGTTTTCTCAGGGGTAAGTTGGTTGGACTAGATGACCTCTGAGGTTCACTTAAGCTCTAAATCCATTATCCTATTAAATGTGGAGACCTTTAAATTCCCCATAGGAAAATGCTAGGAAATCTTTTAATTGATATTTTTAAAAATGAGCAGAATCAGGAGTATGACTTATATAGTGATAAGAATGAGGAATGAGGAACTATGACTCCAGAGGACTGATGAAGTGAATTAACATATCCAGAAAGATGGTTTTGGGATCAAGGTATAGAACAAAGCATTTATCTTGGGGAACGGAAAATGTATGGATTTATTTTGTTTTTCACTATGTTTATTTCTGAAAAGGACTGTGAAGAGAAAAGGAGCTAGTGATAGAGTTTCCTAGAAAAGAAGAAAGGAAGGTGACTGAAGAAATTTAAAAATTAACTAAAGGGAAACAGAAAAGTTTTGAAAGTAATATGTTAGATTTATTATATACTTTTTTTTTAAACCCTTACCTTCCGTCTTAGAGTCAATACAGTATATTGGCTCCAAGGCAGAAGAGTGGTAAGGATAGGCAATGGGGGTCAAGTGACTTGCCCAGGGTCACACAGCTGGGAAGTATCTGAGACCAGATTTGAACCTAAGACCTCCAGTCTCTAGGCCTGACTCTCAATCCACTGAGCTACCCAGCTGTCCCTATTAATATACTTTTTTTAAAGAAAGCAAACTGCATAATAGAACATATGGTTTTAAATATAATCCTTTTTCTGTTCTACTTTGTATATAAATGTGTTCCTTTTTTGGGGGGAGTGTTAAATTCAGAATTAAAAAATAAGGAAATAAGATATAAGGTTATTGCGTTAGAACTTACCGCAATAATCATGATATCCAGACAGTTCCAGAAACTTCTAAAATAATGCAATTTGTGAATACGAATTTCCAAAACCTCTTCCACTATATAGTAAAAGATGAAGAAACAAAAGGTGATCTCACAGGTTGCCAGGAAGAAATCAAATGTTGAGATGTAGTGAATCAGCTTCACAGGCTGAAACTGCCAAGAGGTAATCACACCACCAGTTGCTGGGAACTCAACCAATAATCTGTGTTGCAAGAAAAGAAAAAACCATGAAGAAACATCTCCAAATGAGATGGCAGTCTGTTCTTAACCAGCACATATCTATATAAAGCATAAGATTCTATAAACCACACACAAGGCTGCTTAATTCCCTGAAAAATCACCCTAAGAACATTACTAACTTGCTAATGAATATCTCAAATGCATTCCAAGCTTAGCTCGAACACCAACTGCTACCTGAGACTTTTCCTGGTTCCCCCAATAACCTCCTCTCAAAATCACTTTATATTTTTTCATATTTTTTGTACACACTTGTATATGTTCTTGCCTTTTGGATAAAACATACACTCCTTGAGAGCAAGGAACAATTTTATCTTTGCGTCCTCTATGCCTATTAGGTGACCATCATCAATAAAATCTTACTTTATTGACTGAAAACCACAGGGACTCCAAAAATATCCCACTGCTTGAATGGAGAGAATTTAACTTTTTGAGATTCTAACGAAGAAAAATCTTTTCAGAAAATGCTCCTTAGTTGCATTGACAGAATGAGAGGTTTAGAACTGGAAAGGTTTTTGGAGAAGCGCCAAGAAAAGATCATTTCACACAGGGCAGCAGAGTGTTACATCAATCTCTTTCCCAGGCAGGAGCTGCTAAGAACATTTACTTGGTGTGGAAGGATACATTTATCCCCTTCACTGGATTAAAATTACATAGGCAGATTGGATATAGATTCACCAAACACTGGATCTAATTCCAAACCTGGCAGAACAACTGTCAGCATAGAGAGCGGGGCCAATGTATCTGTAGGGGATATGTTCCATGCCCTGGACGGCTGAAACCACATATATATTGTTAACTGTGAGTAACTGAATTAGCAGATATGAAGGCACAAGTGAATTACCAACTACACTTCTCTTGAGTTTGGGGGTCACTATTACAGTAGATAAAGGCTTTCTTAAACAAAGGCACTGTGATAATGCTACAGTGAAGGGGATCATTGAGAACACTGGGTTTGTAGACAAAGGGAGGTGAGTCTTGAGCTGGACAGGTATTTATATATATATATATATATATATATATATATCCTGTACTCATTTGGTGGGTGGTTTGAAACTTAGGAACCATTTACTTTTCATTTTCTGGAATTTTCTAATTTTTCCAATTTTTTCATTTTTTCCATTTTCCATTTCATTTCATTAATTTCCATTTTTTCTCCATGGTTAACTGTGGATAGCGGCATCAGCAGATTCAGGGGCACAACTGAATGAACAAATAATGATGGAAAGGGTCAACTATCTATTTATAAATGCTGAGAGTTGTGTAGTAGTACTGAAGTTTTTTAAAAAAATCCTTACCTCCCATCTTAGAATCAATACTGTGTATTGGTTTCAAGGCAAAAAATGAAACAAAGGCCTTGGACCACACAGCAAGGAAATGTCTGAGGCCAGATTTGAATCCAGGATCTCCTATTCAAGGGCAGCTTTTATTATAAGGAATAGAGATGGAATTGTCTGGCTCCTTTTGCTTTTTCTATTTAGGCATACTCTAAATAGAGTTCAGCAGTAATTGCAATCATTTCTGTTTTTTCTTTTTGTAACTTAGTACTATAAGATTTAACATGATACTATTTTCTGCAAAAAGTGATCTGCAGGTTCTGGGTTAAGATGGCGGCAGAGTAAAAAGCAGCTCTTAACCTCTCCTGACCGAAACACACAAAACTCCTCAAGGGGACATAAAAACAAGTCCAGACGAATGGAGGAACGCCACAACAGGGCACAGCATGGAAGGTACGTGGAATCGGGACATTTCCATGCTATAAAGGGGTGAAACAGCTCTCACTAAATCGCGGGCTGAGC
>NC_058135.1:42989654-43003148 GCF_016433145.1 Gracilinanus agilis | reverse complement strand
GGAGGGAGGGAGGGAGGGAAGGGAGGAAGGGAGGGAGGGAAGGATAGAAGGAAGGAAGAAAGGGAGGGAAGAGGAAGGAAGGAAATTTGGTTAAAACTGTAGAAATTCATCAGTACTGTATGCCAGTTTCACAATGGCAAGCTGGCACAAGTTCTGGAGGAAAAATGATGCTCTCCCAGTCACCAATGAAGTGAAGTCAGATGTGTGTCTGCTCCCAGGCTTTTTAAACAGGATGTTTTTTGCAATGTTGTCATATTCCTTCCACAAAGATGAAAACAACATCAAAGTCAGCTACAGCACTGATGACAAACTATATAACTTGAAAGGGCTACAAGGTTCTACAAGAACAAAGTGAGAGATGGTACACAACTTTTTGTTCTCATTGCAGCCTCTGAGGCTGAGATACAACAGAGTCCAGATCTATTTTCTGCCACTTGTGCTAATTTTGGCCTGATAACCAACACCAAGAAAAAAGAGGTTCTCTCCCAGCCAGCACCACACCATTTATATGTGGAACAATTGAAAAAAAGAGCAATTTTGAATGTTGTGGATAGGCTCACTTTCCTTGGCAGTATACTTTCCAGGTACATCCACAAAAGTGATGAGGTTGATATATGCATTATCAGAGATTGTTCTGTGTTTGAGAGATTGTGAAAGGAAGTGTGGGAAAGAAGAGGTATTGGGCTGCATACTAAGCTGAAGGTCTTTTGCTGATCTACCAGACACCCCTTTGATGACTCTGAGATGGTGGAACTGGTGGAAGAGGTCCATGATTTGTTTGTCTATCACCAATGCCAAAAAGGAAGTGAAGACTCACCAATAATCACCTCTTTTTAAGGTCAGGGAAAAGTTTGAATCCCACACTGGATTTTCTTCACATTCCAACACACTATGAAATATCCTTTGTCACTGATAAATGGTACAAATACACAAGTGTCCCAGACAGCAAAGGCACTGAAGAACCCTTTTTTTTCTCTCTCCAGTAGCTCAGTAGCAGCTTTCTTTTCTTTCCTCTCAACATCCCCATTGCGTGTCTATGCATAACAAGTCAGAAATGAAGCCAAGGGAGTCTGATGCAAAAATTTTAAAATTTGCATCTGAGAAAAGTGTTAGTATTTTCTTTTCCTGTGTTTAGTTACATATTAACAAAATTGCCATTAGTTTCCTTTTTCCTCTTAGTAGACTGTGTAGTAAATAAAGTGCTTGGAGAACTTGTTCAAATGTTTAACAGTAAAGTGGTGCTGTAGATGCCAATTAAATATTCAGAACTATCTCCAGCTGAATTATACATACATAAGATCACATGGGAGTTAGCTGCCAGCCTAAGACATCCATTCTTTAGTTAAGGAAACTGAAGACCACAAAGTCACACAAATAAAAAGTTGATGAGAGGCAGCAACCAAAAGTTCAGATGAGGAAAGTCCTAAAAAGACACGGGTCTAATGGTTGGTATATTGGCTATTTCTCATACATCCCTTTTATAACTGTGTTTGTAAGTTAACAGGAATGTTTTTATAATACTGGTAGTAAAAAGAGGAGAAAAGAGAATCTCTTGGTCTCAGAGGAACAGAGGCTGTAGCAGGATGTTTTTATTTAGCAGTTTATTTCTAGTTTCTGTCTCCTGAGTCATGCATATCAGAAGAAATGAGGGAAGGTAGAATTTGAGCAGTTTCCTGAAAGATAACCACAAAGTACACTTTGTAATCACCTGAGGCCATGTTGAGATCCAGGCTTCAGCATGGAGCAACTAATGTCTAAGAAAAGTCTAGAGCATGGAAAATGAATGCCCAGCTTTCATTTGAACAGAAATTCAGACTACCAGAGATGAAGGGAAAATACTTATGTCAACAAATAAAGGTTTCTTACATTTTTAGCTATCTACTTTGGATTATTTAGAGTAACTTGGCATTAGTGACTTAACTAACAATAATTTAACAAGAATTTATTATTATGTGCTAGGTTCTGTAGGTTAAAGAAAATGAACTCTGCCTTCAAAGAGTTTATAACCTATTGAGGAAAATATGATGAAAAGTGTGGCATACATTAGAAAGGACCTGGAGTTGGATCTGAAGACTATCTGTGACCCAAGACGTGTGAACTTAGACAAGTCAATTTCCCTTAGCCTCAAGTTTCCTCATCTGTTAAAACGGAGGTTGTTGAAAGCCGTTGGATGTAAAGAGCCAATTGGAGAAATAGGGTCAAATTTAGGGCCTGTTATCTGGATTCCCTACGTGACCAATCCAGGCTGAGGCAGTCTTTGTGTTTGGTCCTGGTCACCTGAGCCCTGAAAAGCTCTGGTACCAGCAGGTAGATTAATCCAAAAACAACTTGACCCCTCCAAGAGGCTATTAGGAGTCATTTAGAGAAACAGAGTCTGTAATAGATGTTTTATCTGGATCCCATTACAAAATCATCGGCAAGTAAAACTGTGTGTATGATTTTTCTGCACTGCATGTCAGATGCAGATAGAATGGACCATCTAAGGTAAAAATCTGAGGCTCCTCTTTTGACTCATTTTTAGATCCCCACATTTTCTCAATATTCTTATTGGAAAGCTTTGAGTCCTTAACCAGACCAGCAGCTACTGAGTTAACAATTCCTCTCCTTGACAATTTCTCTCCTTGATAATTAAGAAGTCTGAAACCTAAAAAATATATTACTTAGATAAGAACTGGAGCCAGACGATTTAGTCCAGACTATCTGACCAGGTGCAGATCTGTAAATCAAGGCAGAACGCAATTAGTAAACATCTCCATGAAATTTATTTCTGCTTCCAGAATTATCCCCTACTAATTGGTGGTTGGAATTTGGCCCTTGTCCTTGCACCCATATCTCTATTTTTTAGACTTTAATGAATTGTGTATGATTTGTAACCCCTTCACAGCTGTGATTCTTTCTTTGTGTTCTTTGTTTGAAACCAGTATAAAATAAAGTCCAAAATCCCATAGCGTTGGATCAGCATGGGCTAACCGCTAGTTCGGCTGTTCTCAGTTTCTTTTTCCTGTCTTAGCAATCCGACGCCGTAAAATGCCGCTCAGGACCCCTACCATATAGAGCTGGTCCTCTATAGGAGGTCATAAATTAAAGCGCCTGTTTACAGGGTTGTTGTGAGTCTTAAAAAAAAAAAAAAAGATATGATAAGAAAACTGTCTCTCAGAAGTATGTAAACTCCTTGAAGACAAGGACTAGAAAGAATCTTAGTCAAGAAATTGAAGACCAGAAAGGAACAAGCTGTTTTCCTATTATTCATTGGATTGGAGGAGAAAGATAAAAATTGATGGAAATGGCTAAGAAGATGTGGTTTGGGAATCAGGTTTGGATTTCTGGACCACAACTTAAAATACAGGAAATATTGATTCCTGAACAGTGATGGAATACACCTATTAAAGGCTGATAAGAATGTATTTGCCAGGTAAACTGAAAGTCTGATCAATAGCTTTAAACTAAAAAGTATGGGAAAGTAAGAAACTATGTATATCCCCTAAGCTAAATGCCATACAGAGTAATTACAATGAAAGAGGAGGGCTCGCAGCAGAATCACTAAGATGTTGACAGGAGACAAAATCAAAGAAAAGAGACAGTGATAAAACCAAAGTCTCTTAATGTCCATAGAAAAGAAATAGTATTCAAATAGTATTTGAACATTTTTCAACAGAAAATCAAATGTGGTATAAATATAGAGTCAAATCTCCTTATGAACAACATAGAATGATGCCTCTCTTGTGTGGAAATAAATTGATGTAATAAAGGGAATAAAGCTTTGTTATTTTTTGAAAATTGAAGTACTGTAAATCCAAATAAACGTAGTTTCAACAACATTCAAGAGATGCTCAACCATGTTAAAGTCTTCACAGCTGCAAAGTATTATGTCCCAGCTAAAGTGCATATAACTGTTATAGCTAAAGAAGGCAAAACTGAAGGGGGGGGGGAGAAATCTTTATAGTATATGAAGACTAATGTGTGATTTCAAGAGGATTTTTGCAAGGAAACTTGAGGAGCTGTATTCTTTTTATATGAAAGATGAGTCTGACATTCAAGAAGCTCTCATTTAAACCACTAGGATGTATAGGATCTGAACATAAGAACTTGTGAGAAGAATCTGGCATAGGAATCTGAGAAAAATGGAAGATACATAAAAAAAAATGGAAGATGAACTGAAAAACTGTTCTGTAGGAACTGCAGGAGTTAGAGGTAGTTGGTAAACAAAAGGCTTAAGCAAAGTTACTCTGGATAGGTAAAGAAAAAAATGGTTTTATTGACCAAGAGCTTCCGTGACTATTCATGTCCTTCATCTCCACCTAGAGGTAGAAAGATTCTCAGAAGGTCCTGTTGCTCTCTGTTGCCACTTCTCATTTGAAAAGGAAAAACAGAAGGAATTTTATAGTTGCTTTGGTTTCCTGGATTTGGCTAGCTTTGTTTGCCTAGTTTAAGGAGTCAACCTGAGCTATCTTGTCTACACTTCATTCTGGTTAGTCAACGAAGCATTTGGAAAAGAGAAGAGGACTTTCTAAGCTAAAAATTGGTGAGGTTCAATGGACAGTGAACAGGTTTTCTATGGTATTCTGTGTGGTTCCGAAATGGACCAATATGATTGAAGCCTGTGGTCTAGAGTTGTTAGTTCCCCTAAGATAATGGGTTTTCCTCCTTCAGATTCTTTTTTTTTGCCTGCTTCCTTTTTAGCATGTACTCACTCTGCCCATAGAATTGAATAAATTGGTGAGCTTATCTATAGATTCTAGTGTATTTTGTTATTTTGCATTAATTTTGATATATTAATATCCACAGTTTTATTTATCTTGCCTTCTTGTTAAGTCCATGGTTAGGCTTCAGATCAAAAAATGTTATTATTGAGAATTGCTGCTTGTGTGTGTGTATGTTACCTTATAAGTAGGGGGCTAAATAAACAGAAAATGCATCAAATACATGATCTAGAATTAGAGTGGTGAATAGGCACAATACCTTTCCCCATTACGGGCTACTCCTAGAATCCTGATAGAGTTTGTATGTAAGTGTTTTTGGTAGTGGTTTATCTCTATGAACTAGGTTAAGGACAGATTTGAGTACAGTTGGTACTGAAATAGTTCCATGCATGGAGTGTCACAAAGATATTGTGTGACATTGGTGGGTTCCCTGTCATTGCTTTACATCATGACACTACATCACAATGGAGATGGTGTGGACTTTTCTTTAATTAAAAAAAAAACTACCCTTATCTTCTGTCTTAGAAACAATATTATGTATTGGTTCCAAGGGTAAGGGCTAGGCAATGGGGTGTAAGTCACTTGCCCAGGGTCACACAGCTAGGAAGTGTCGAAGGCCAGGAACTCTCCTCTCTGGGCCTGGCTTTCAATCCACCGAGCCACTTAGCTGTCTCCCCTAGTGTGGGATTTTCCATCACCCACTGTAATGCATACACTTATGTTACATACTATTAAAAATACCTAAATGTATAAGGAACTTATCAAAATTTGTAAGATTAAAAGTCATTCCCCAATTGATAAATGAAATGGTCAAAGGATATGAACAGGTGCTTTCGAAGGGAAGAAAGTCAAGCTACTTATAAGCATATGAAATAAAGTTTCAAATTATTAATAATTAGAGAAATGTAAATTAAAGCTCATGTCCATCAGTTTGGCAAATTTTGTGGGGCAGGAAAGGATTAGAAATTTTGAAGAGCCTATGGGAAAACAGGCATTTTGATGTACAATTGGTAGAACTATGAATTGGTATAGACAATCTAGAAAAAAGTTTGAAATTATGCTTGAAATGTTGCTCAATTGGCTATACTCTTTGATACAGCACTACTAGTAGTACCAAAGACATAAAAAAAGAGCAAAAATATTTTTAGTAATTCTTTCTGAGGTGGCAAAGAAGTAGAAACTAAGTAGGTAATTTGGAGAATGGCTTAAAAAATAGTATATAAATATGAAATGGGTGAGTATGGAATAAACATTTATATAGTACCTACTATGTGCCAGGCACTGTGCTAAGTGCCTTTTATAAATACTTCCTCTTTTGATCCTCATTATAACTCTGAAAGATAGATGGTATTATTATTTCCATCTTATAATTGGGGAAACTGAGGCAAAAATATATTAAATGACTTGTCTGGAGTCACACAACTAGTCAGCATCTGAGACTGAATTTGAACTTAGACTTTCTTGATTCCAAGTCCAACATATATGCTGCATCAACCTAACTGCTACCAACATAATGGAATATTGTGGTCTAGGACATTATGAAAAGGATGGTTTCAGGAAGACTTGTATTAACCAATGCTCAGCGACATTGGCAGAAGTAGAAATTTTTACACTATAGAAATATTATAAAAATCAACCATTTTCGTGCGTCGGCCATGGGTGAGGGGAGTGTGGGGGGTGAAGGGGAAAGTAGGAGCATGAATCATGTAACCATGTTAAAAATGATTATTAATAAATGTTTAAATTTTAAAAAAATCAACCATTTTCCCCAGAAGACTAATGGTGAAGAATGCTACTTATTTTCTATTAGAGAGGTGATAGACTAAATATGTAAACTAAAATACATTTTTGGATATGGTCAAAATAGTAATTTGTTTTTCTTGTGCATATTTGTTAAAAGGGTTTTCTTCTATTCCAGTAGAAGTAGTGGGAGGAGATAGGTAGGAGAGAAAACAAATGATTCTTAATTGGAAAAAAAAATTTAATTTAAAAATTGGATAAAGAAAATTTAAGAATATTGGACTTCCTGGAAAATGGTTGCCATTTTTCAAGAAATTATAAATCTGCATAGCTTTATTAGAATCAGGAGACAAAGTCAAAATAGAAATAATCCACCAGTTACCTTCCAAAAGAAGCCTTAAAACAAAAACTTCCAAGAATGGCATAGCCAACATACAGTATTTTTATGTTAAAAAAAAATTACTGCAAGGAAACAGAAAGAGTTCAAGCATGAAGGAACCACACAAAGGATCACACAAAACTTATCATCAACAACTATAACAGAAAATTTTTGAAAGATGATAATCCACAAAGCAGAAAATAAAGGCTCAACTTAGCCTATAAAACTGAGTATCATCTGATAAGGGAGAGAAATAAGTTTTTAATGCAATAAAGGACTTTCAAGCATTTCTGATAAAAATATCAGAGCAGAATAAAAAGTTCGAAATGCAATACAGGAGTAAAAAGGAACCTAAAAAGGTAAAATATATTTGGGCAATTAGAAGGCACTAAATATTGATGACATGCTCACATTGGAGAAAAAAATGTGTCCTTTCAGAATCCTAATGTCTTCAAAGGTAACAGGAAATTAAATAAGAGAAAGAAAAGGGCTGGGCATGATTTTGTTTTTCTTTGATATTCTTAAAAGAAGAAAGAAAAGGGAAGAGGTAAAGAAAACACTGGGGAAATGAGGATAGAAGTTAGCATTTTTCATAATCAGGGCATGGCATAGCGTATACAAATATGGAAGAAGGGTTGGGGAGAACATATGAATACTCTTCTCTGAATCAGATCAAGAAGGATTGAACTCACATAGTTTGAGCACAATAAAGTCAACAAAAAAACAGGTAGGGACTAGGAAAGGGGATAGAGTTATTTATGAGGGATAATATAGTTGAGAAGTGAATAGTCACAAGCAAAACAAACTTCAGATATGGAGAGAGGATTATAAAGAGTGATTTAAAGGAGAGGGAAAAGTGTAATAACTAGTGAATGCAAGGGGCAGGTTAGGTAGATCTGTGGACTGAGAGCCAGACCTAGAAATGGGATGTCCTGCATTCAAATCTGGCCTCAAACACTTCCTCATTGTGTGAACCTGGGCAAGTCATTGATCACCATTGCCTAATCCTTACCTCTCTTCTGCTTTGGAACTAATAAACAGAGTTCTTAAAAAATAAATAACTAGGGATTAAGGTTTGGATAAGAGCAAAAGAGGAGAGATAGTACGGGAGAAGCAAATTATATCAATGACAGATCAACAGTGATGGTCATATTTCTTTTATTTCATTGCTTTTTTTCCTTCTTAATAAAGAGGAGCAGGGGACAAAGAAAATGAAAAATAGAAGAAAATATAATAGAAGAAAATGCCTACCAAGCAGAAACCTGAACAATAATGTGACAAACTTACACATAAAATGGAAAAGGATAGCAGAATCAAGCAAAGCAGAATATATAATGTTTCAGATGAACTTTAAAAAAAAAAAATCAAGAGTCACAGGAAAGTAAAAGCAATGCAAGACACTAAATAAGATCAAGACTTAGCATTTAAGTACTGAATGGTCCAGTATCTAAATGCTTAAAGAATGAGCTAATTAAATTTCAGGGAGAATTTAACAGTAAAAAATATCACAGATGGAGACCTCAATATTGCCCTGTCAGACCCAGAAAAATCTTAAAAAAAGATTAAAGAAGAAATTAAGAATCTGAATAGAATTTTGCAATAAACTCTCTTTCTCAGCAGTATATTTTATGTTTCCAGAATTTGACTATATACTGTTGTTCATTTGTTCAGTTGTTCCTGACTTTTCATGACCCTATGGACAATAGAACACTAGGCCCTTCAATACTATATCCAAAAGTATGTCCAAGTTCATGTTTGTTGTTCCTATGATGTTGTTTATCCATCTCATCTTCTGCCTTACCTGTCTCCTTTTGCCTTTTATCTTTTCCAACATCAGCATCTTTTCCAATGATTTCTGTCTTTTCATTATATGGTCAAAGTATTTAAGCTTCTGCTTCACTATTTGTTCTTCCAATGGGTGGTCTGAATTAATTTCTCTAAGTATTGGCTGATTTAATATCCTTGTTGTTCAAGGGATTCTCAAAAATCTTCTCCAACGCTACAATTCAAAAGCATCAGTTCTGTGGTGCTCAGTTTTTCTTTATAGTCCAACTCTTAGTCATAAATTGCTATCAGAAAAATCATAGCTTTAATTGTTGGCACTTGTTGGCAAAGTGATGTCTCTGTTTTTCAGTATCCAGATTTGCTATACCTTTCTTTCTGTAAGGGTTAAATTAGGAGCTCTGACAAAATAAGAGAGCAGCTTTTAATAATTTAAGTTTTAATGAGAATATAGTAGAGTTGTAAATTAATATTATCCCTTTAAGCCAGAGAAAAGAAAACTTCTAATAGCTTTTAAAAATTAGCAACTTAGTTTAATTAAAATAGAGATAGTAAAAGAATATAGTAAAATGAATATAGTAAAGGAGAGAAATATAGGAAAGAGGTAGAGAAAGGAAATTTCCTAATATCTATATTAGTTATCCTATAACTAGTTATAATTACTACCTAAAACTACCTATATCTACCTATACATGCCTATAACTACCACTAATTACAATCACCCCACAAAGTTCCAACCCAATCCAGCCCAATCAAAACTAACCCAATCAGTGTTTAATCCAATCCCAATTAGGTCTGTCAATGAAGACCAGCCACCTCCCAACCCAGAAAAGGTCAAAAATTCCTCTCAGTAAGCTCAGGTCCGCCTTTATATTCCAGCAACTAAATGCCAACCACCAACCCAACTCACTCCTAGCAGCCAACTTCCCAGTAACTGCCAGCCCTAACTGTCAGCAACTGACCCCTTTTATCTCCTTTTCCTACCTCACTTCCTGTCACTGTGGGCTGGTTAATCCTTTTACACGTCTATGGTAAGAGGACTTCCAAGTCCCTGATTAAATTAAAAAAAGAAATAAGGAATTCCTTTTTACACTTCCAAGGAGTGTCTTTTAATTTTGTCACTACAGTCACTATCTACAGTGATCTTTATGCCTAAAAATATAAAATCTGACATTGCTTCCATTTCCTCTCCCTCTATTTGTCAGGAAGTGATGGAACCATCTGCTGTGACCATAATTTTTTAATACTGAACTTCAAGTCAATTTTTACACTCTCCTCTTTCACCTTCATCAAGAGGCTTCTTAAGTTTGCCTTATTTTCTGTCGACAGAGTGCTATCATCTTCTTATCTGAGATTGTTGATATTTCTCCCCACAACCTTAGCTCCACAGAATAAATGTCAGAATAAAAAAAAAAAAAACAGGAATTTCATCAGAGAAAGTGACAATAATAAGACAATTTCCCAAAATTTAAGGATGCAGTTAAAGCAATCTGGAGAAGAAATTTTGTCTCTTAATACTTTCATGAAAGAAAGAAAGAAAGAAAGAAAGAAAGAAAGAAAGAAAGAAAGAACAGACTGATAAATAAAACATTACATTATTGTGTTGTTTGACCAATGACATCACTTGTGAGTGAATTTAAGTGAGGCAGAGTTACACAAACATATCAGCCTTCTTCCAGAGTCCTCCAGAGTCACTGAAGTCCAGTGGGGTGCAATGGATGACCTTGACATTTTTTGACGCCTGACTAACTCTAAGTGCTCCACAGCTCCTATTTCAGCTGAATTTATGGCCATTGGAACAAATTGTTCTCATCCACCCATTCCACTGGGAGAAGACTTCAAATGCTTGGGGGAGACACCCCCCCTAACTCACTGACATATCTGTTGGTAACAGGTGTGGGTTACCCCCAATCTGGTTTAACCAGTTACAGAGATACTTTTACTGGAGTGTAGCTGCTGTGTATACTTGGAGCCACAGATGAGAGTTGGGTGAAAGACACCAAAGATGGATGAGCAGATCTCATCTGGTTTGGCAAGCCAACAGAGGCACAGCAAACACCTAATTAACACATTAAATGAGCAAGGGAGGACATGTCTTTTGTAACTATAAATAAGAAAAGAGTCCTTGGGATCTAGGGATAGTCTAGATAATAGGAAAGTATTTAGGGAGAGAGAAGATGATGGTGCAGAAATACAAATGTGAGAAATCTCTTGCCCTTAAGGAGCTTACTTTCTATAAGTAGGAGGCAATATGTTCACAGATAACCTTTTGTGTTGATTTCCTGGAAGTTGTCAGAAGGGGATCATTCTCTCAGATTATTCTATCCTGTGGGTGGATATTCCTCCTATTTATAGTTCATGAGCTCCCACCAATGAGCTTCCCATTAAGAATCAGGCAGTTATCCCAATCACATCCCCATTTCTCCAAATGATATAGCAAAAATCATAGTTACAAAGTATTTAAAAAAAATTCTGAAGCAAGTTTTCACAAAAATACAGAATTGATGTGGGATGGTTTGCCCAACTCAGTATGGTACCCAATTAGTTTGCTGTTAGAACAAAATGAGACTTGCATGGGTCATTGAATAGTTAAAAGGAGATTTGCTTAGTTAAATTACAGAAAGTATATTATTTGATAAGAATATCAGAGAACTTAGCTTGAGTAGACATGACCTCTCCTTGCCTCTATATGAAAATACATCTGGTTAGCAGGGGAGGCTGTGATCACTTGCATGGTCCTCAAGTACCCCAAGTCCAAAGGGCCTCATTTCTATATGGGTGAGCCTTTTTATGGCCTTAGGTGACCAAGAACCCATATCAATTTAGCCAGAGGCTTTCCAAAAGCTTAATTAAAGAAGGTGCAGCTTAAACTTTAGAACCTTGGGCCAGGCAAGTAGTAGAGTATCTCTGCAGAACAGTTTTTCCATTTCTAGGTTGAACTGATCTTGGTTACTTAGGTGATCTGCTGCTGGTCTGGAGAAAGGTTCTTGCCTACTTGACTGTCACCATCTGGCATAGCATAGATACTAGCTGGCTCCTCACCAGACATCACCACAAAATTGAGCAGGTCACTTTGCCACTGGACCATTGCCAGGCTGAGGTAGTCAGGTTGTTCTGAAATTGAGTAGACTCTTCCGAATACGTGTCCTGCCAGGAGGGTCCATCTACGAGACTCTTTGGGCTCACTAATGGATGAACAAGTGCTGTTTTTATTTCTTCCAACTTCTGCATATTACTATACTTTTCCCCCTAAAGTATTAAGATAATTTTTCAACTGGAGTACTCTTGGGCTTTTTCCAAGGAGGCAGAGATCCTTAGTTACAAATGCCAAAAGATTCTCACCTTTAATTCCTTCACAGCCTCAATTCAGAGGTTTGTCCCTACAGCCTGTCCCGTTCAATAATTCTTGCTGGTTCAGAGGATACTACTTTTCTTCTGGGGAAGAGCAAGTTATATTTCTAATATTCTACCGGGGGTTTTAAGCAAACTAGAGACTTGGAATATAGAGGCAATCTATGAACTGTGGGGGAAGTTCAATATTTTTATTGCATTTTGTATTTTATTGTCTTTCATTATCATTATTATAGACTGATATATATATGTACATATATCTATCATAAATTTCCTAAACTCTCATAACCCTAACGCTGCTGCCTTTTCTTCCACAGAAACACAATATTCTTAAGCTAAAACAGCTTCCACATGTTAAACAGGTATCTTTGTAAAGCTAAATTTATTTTGTATAATGAGTCATCTTTGTTCTGTGTCTGTTAAAAATGAAGTTGTTTTGTCTCGTGGCAGTCCTGAGAGTTATTTAAAGTCCCCTCTAGAGGCATCTTGTTTGTCATTTTTGTGGGAGTTTATAAATAAGAACAGATGGTATCCTGTATGTTTGAGGCATAAAGCTCCATGGTTGAGTAGGCTGAGGCACCACAGGTCACCTGTACTGATTCACTCTAACCAGGTTCCCTGCCCACCCTTCTTCTGCCGCCTCCCCTTCTCTCAGGTTTCCAGCAATCCAAGGGAAATGACCACGCCAATAGCCCATTTATAGAGATTTCCACTACTTCTACTGGCAGCTCAGCCAGCCTAGACAAAGTTCTGAAGTGAGGGAAGTTTGCCTTTAGTGACCCCATTTCCTTTTTCCGTTCTCTGGCATTAGTTGTCCTTTACAGACATGAGCTCACTTTTCTCAGCATATTCCTTAGAGGAGGAGAAACATGTGGTCAGGTACTATTATCACTGTGGTAAAAAGGAGACTGACAAAGCAGGAGGAAGGTAAATGATTTAGGAGGCATCCCACAGCCCGATTACTTTTTCATAGGGTAACCCACTAAAGCATCAAAGTATTCCAACACCTAGGTTTGAGAAAATGACAAGGATATATAGATATAGATATATGTATACACACACACACACACACACACACACACACACACACACATATGGAGAGAGAGAGCATATATATACCTAATTTCATTAATATGACCCATAACTAATTAAATATTTTTAGTAAACAAAATATGTTAGCAAAAAAACCTACTTAATGTTTAAGGGTTTAGAAATAATTAGCCCATTAGATTAATTAATGCCTTATCAAACTTTGCTTTAACACATTATTTTAAACTGAAACATATTGTGGGCTACTTGATCCTTTCCAGTTATAAATTCTAGGATTTCTTTTCTGGTACAATCAAGTGCACCTGGCTTAAAGTCATTAGACTACTAAGCCTCAACTGGAATAGAAGTCCCCTGTCTCTGTCTCTGTCTCTCTCTCTATGTATTTCTATTTCTTTCTCTGTCTTTCTCCCTTCTCCTCTCTTAATTTTTCTCCTCCTCCTCTTCCTCCTCTTCCTCCTCCTCCTCTTCTTCCTCCTCTTCCTCCTCCTCCTC
>NC_058135.1:42892167-42974654 GCF_016433145.1 Gracilinanus agilis | reverse complement strand
ATTTATGGTAAAGAAAGCTACCCACATTCAGAGGAAGGACTGCAGGAGAGGAAACATATAAGAAAAACAACTGCTTGAACGCATGGGTCGGGGTGGACATGATTGAGGGTGTGGACTCGAAACTACCACACCAATGCAACTACCAACAATTTGGAAATTGGTCTTGATCAAGGACACATGACAAAACTAGTGGAAATGCGCATCGGCCATGGGTGGGGGGGGGGTTGAAGGGGAAAGGTGGAGCATGAATCATGTAACCATGTTAAAAATGAATATTAATAAATGTTAAAAAAAATTAAAAAAAATATTAATATGTACTTCCCAGGATTGCTACGGGATAAAATAATATATAAAAAGCACTTTACAGATATTAAAGTGACAACACTTTAACATGAGCTAATAAACTCTAGTCATTATTATATTGCCTATTCTTATAAATGTGGATAATTTCTTTATATATTGGAAATAAGCTGTCTCTGAGAGAAAATAGCTGAGATATTTCCCCCCAGTTAATTGTTTCCTTCTCTTTCACTTTTGTTTTTTTTGGATTAATTTCTAGAAAACTTTTTAAATTTTGTATAATCAAAATTGGAAATTTATCTTTTATATTCTTCTCAATCTTTTCTTTTAATGAACTTTTATTCTATCCATAGATTTGTTATTTTTTCTTGTTTCTCTACTTTGTTATGATGTGATTTTTTAATATATAGGGCATGTTTCCATTTGAAGTTTAGCTTGCCATAAGGTGTGAGACATGAGAGATGTCATATTTCTTCTATGAGGCTGTCTACTTTCACCAGCAATTTTTATTATATAGTGAAACTTATTCCAACATATGGGATTGTTCTGTTTATCAAACATCAGGCTACAAGGTTTATTACTTCTATGTGTTGTATAACTCATCTGCTCCACTAATTGTTTTCCATTTTTTAACCAATCCCAAAATGATTATTACTGCATTGTACTATGGTTTGAGATCTAGTACTACCAGCCTTCCTTCCTTTCTATTTTTTCTCACTATTTCCTTTGAGATGCTTCACCTTTTGTTTCCATATGAATTTCATTATTATTTTTCTAGTCCTAGAAATTAATCCATTGGTAGTTTGTGATTATATCAAATCAGTAACAGCACCTATATAGTATTGTAATTCATTCTATCAACATCCATTTGTTGTTCACTCTAGTCAATGTCTGACTCTTTATGACCCTATTTGAGATATTCTTGACAAAGGTCCTGGAATGTTTTGTTATTTCCTTCTTCAGCTCACTTTACAGAGAAAGAAACTGAGGCAAACAGAGTTAAGTGACTTGCCCAAGGTCAAACAGCTAGTAAATGCCGGAGGCCATTTTTAAACTCATAAAGAAAAGTTCTCCTGACTTTAAGCCTGGCATGTGAACCCCTGCATCACCTAACTGCCCATCAAAAACATGTATAACCATAAAAAGAAGTAAGTTAATAGAACTCTAATCAAAGCAGAGCTATCATGACTTTTCTCTGAAACAAATGATATCTAGAAAGGCATATTTCTTTCCCCCAGAATATACCTCTTTCCAATTTCCTTAACCAGAATAAAAACAAGGAATGTGGTGACCGCATCTGTCCCTGAATCACAAACTAAAACTTAGCCCCAAAACTAGTTGTGAAAACAGCAAGATATTAAAAAGTCACCCTCACCCAAACCCAACCTATCCATAAAATATAAAGAAAAGAAATAAACTTGGATAATAAGCAAACAACAACAACAAAAAAGATCCTGACCATGAAGAGCTCCTACCATAATAGAAAAGCTCAGCACACAAACTCATGACAAGAGTTAAAGAAACAGATTTTAAAGATATCAAAATAAAGTTTTTAAAAAGCAAGTAAGAAGGGTACAGAAAAAATAGAGAAAAGAAATGAGAGCGAAAAGTGCAAAAATACAAGAAAATTATGAAAAGATTTAACAGCTTGAAAAAAGAGGTACAAAACTTCACTGAAGAAAATAATCTCTGTAAAATTAGAAATGACCAAATGGAAAAAGAAGTACAAAACCTTACTGAAGAAAATATTTCTTAAAAATTGGAATCAAGCAAGTGAAAGCTAATGATCCCATGGGACATCAAGAAACAATAAAACAAAATCAAAAGAATGAAAACTATAGAAGAAAATGAGAAATAGCTCATATATTGAGAATAAACAATTTAAGAATTATTGGATTTCTTAAAAGACATACCAAAAAAAAAAAAAAAAGAACTCAGGGAGAGCCAAAATGGTAAAGAAAAGGCAGGATCTCACCTGGTATCTCCTAAATTACCTCCCAATTTTTAAAAATGCTTTGAAATGAATTCTGTAGAGGCAGAACTCACAAAAGGATAGGAAAGACAAATTTCTATTCAAAGACAAGCTAGAAAACCAACAGGAAAGGTCTATTGTACCAGGGTGAAAATGGAATGTGGTTAGCTCAGACAATGTGCCAGCAAGACAGCAGCAGGCAATCTAGGAGCTGGCCTTGGGGGTGAGGTGGGGGGAATGAATAGGCACCAGTGACTTCCAGAGTTCTCAGCCCACAAATGATAAAGGGATTGGAAAATGAATTAGAAGGAGATTAGAGGAGCCCCTTTGCCAGGTGCAGGACTGTATTTCATTCCCTATAGATCATTACCTGTGGGGACAGCCTGATGGGAGGCAAAAAGCCTGAGACTCCATGGAGCAAAGCTGTGGAGGACACAGACCCTCAGTAAAATTGAGGCCACAGTTCAGCTAAAGTTAGACACGTAGTTCACTCCTCCCCTGAGATCTCAAGCCTCTTCCACTGTAATTGAATGTTCCTACAAAAATCACTGATGTATGCATTCTCTGGGAATCTGGGTTACAAATTGACATATTGATTTATTAGCCTATAGAAAACTCTGTGTGGACTCAATGAGGTAAACTAGGTTACATGGTACCACTTTGTCAATTATTTACCTTCATTGTGTTAAGTGGAAATATGCAAAATCCCCAGCTTACCTTCTCCCCATATAAAAATAGATGTGACTTTCAATAAAGAGCTTCTGGTTGCTAAACGTACTTCTAGCCCTCCTGACCCCCAATTGTTTCTGTGTCATTTTCCTTGCCACATTCTGGGGACTTTAGCTGATTCTGACAATCTGGCATTTGACAGAGTTGACAATTACCTGAGATGAATCATAGTCTCAGGGTGAGGAAGAGCATAGCACAGGTCAGGAAAGTAATAATAAATACAACTCTCCTTAGACCATACCACTTCAGAAGAACTGAAAACATATGGACACCCAAAAGTAGCTCTGAAAACAGCTGCACAAAAAATCTGAACCTTAGGACCGTGGCCTATCCACACGAGGAGCAGAGCCTAATTAGAGTTGGCAACTTGGTAAAGTTGGCACACACACTCAAAAAAATGTAAAGAAAACAATATCTTAAAAATAGAGTAGGATGAAGAGTAAAAGAGGTACAAAAATCTACTGAAAAGAATGCCTTAAAAAGCAGATTTGTCCATGGGAAAATGATGTACAAAAATTCACTGAAGAAAGGAACTTCTTAAAAAGTAGAACTGGTCAAATGGAAAAAGGAGGTACAGAAGTTCATTGAAGAGCAAAAATTAGAATTGGATAGTTGGAAACTGATGACTCCATGAAATAATCAAATGAAATCAAAATTTTAAAAAACAGAAGAAAATGTTAAATATCTCATTAGAAAAACAACTAACCTAGAAAATAAATGAAGCAGAGATCATCTAAGAGTTATTAAAGGCAGCCATGTAGATCAGTGGATAGAGAGCCATGCCCAGAGATGGGAGATCCTGTCACTCTTCTGCCTTGGAACCAATACACAGTATTGAATCTAAGTTAGAGGATAAAGATTTTTAAAAATTATGACCATAATCCATGATTCAAAAAAAGCCATGTGGGAGCAGCTGGGTAGCTCAGTGGATTGAGAGCCAGGCCTAGAGATGGGAGGTCCTAGGTTCAAATCCGGCCTCAGACTCTTCCCAGCTGTGTGACCCTGGGCAAGTCACTTGACCCTCATTGCCCACCCTTGCCATTCTTCCACCTATAAGCCAATACACAGAAGCTAAGGGTTAAAAATAAAAAAGAGAGAGAGAGAGAAAAAAGCCATGATCTAAGAGACTAGATATCATCTTTCAAGAAATGATCAAGGAAAACTGCCCTATATTCTAGAACCAGATGGTAAAATATAAATTGAAGGAATCCACTGATTACCTGCTTAAAGAGATAAAAAAAAAAATGAAAATTGCAGAGCTCCTAGGTCAAGGAGAACATATAGCAAGCAGCCAGAAAGAAACAACTCAAAAACCATGAGCCCAGTCAGGATAACACAAGATTAGCAGCGTCTACATTAAAGAACTGAAATATAATATTCTGGAGGGCAAAGGAGCTAGAACTTTAACAAAGAATCACCTACCCAGAAAAATCAAATATAATCTTTCAAGAGAAAAAATGAATTTTTGATGAAATTGGGGACTTTCAAGCATTCCTCATTAAAAGACCAGAGCTGAATAAAACATTTGTCTTCCAAATATGAGACTTAAAAGAAGTGTAAAAAAGTAAACAGAAAAATGAAGTTATTCAATAAGGTTAAGCTGTTTACAGTCTAACATGAGAAGGTAATACTTATAACTCCTTAAAAACTTCATTATTGTTAGAACAGTTAGAAAATATATACATATATATATACATATATATATACACATATATATGGAGAGAGAGAGAGAGAAAAGGTATGAGCTGAATATGAGAGGATGATATCTAAAAAAATAAAAATAAGGGATGAGAAAAAGGAATATACAGGAAGAAAGAGGGAGAGAGAGAAGTTATTTCACTTAAAAGAGACTTGAAAGAGTTTTTAGAGTAGAAGGGAATTTGGGTAAGGTAAGGGGTAGTGCCTGAATCTTACTCTAATTGGAATTGGCTCAAAGAAGTAATAACCTACACACTCAGCTAGATATAGAAATTTATCTTAACCTACAGGAAAATAGGAGGGGAGGCAGATAAGAGAAGAGTGGAGGAGGGAGAACTTGCTAGAAGGGAGGGTGGATTGAAAGAGGTAGAAGTCAGAAGCAAAACATTTTTGAGGATAGAGTGAAAGGAAAGAGAAAAGGCGAGAGTAAAACAAAAGCATAAAAAGAGGGAAAATAAGATGTGTGGCAAAACACAGTAGTTATAATCTGTAAAAAAAACTTTTACAGGCAGTGTCTCTGATAAATGTGACATTTCTCAAATACTTAGCGAACTGAGTCAAATTTATAAGAATATAAGTCATTCCCCAATTAATAAATGGTCAAAGAATATGAACAGGCAGTTTTATTTTATTTTATTATTTTATTTTATTTTTTAATTTTTATTTTGAATATTTTCCCATAGTTACATATTTCATGTTCTTTCCCTTTCCTACAAACTCCCCTAACCCCCCTTTAGACGACACACAATTCCACTGGGTTTTACATGTATCATTGATCAAGACCTAATTCCATATTATTGATAGTTGGACTAGAGTTATCGTTTAGTGTCTACATCTCCAATAATATCCCCATCAACCCATGTGTTCAAGCAGTTGTTTTTCTTCTGTTTTTCTCCTCCCACAGTTCTTCCTCTGAATGTGGATAGTTTTCTTTCTCATAAGTCCCTCCGCCTTGCTCTGGATCCTTGCATTGCTGCTAGTAGAGAAGTCCGTTATGTTCGATTGTACCAGTGTATCAGCCTCTGTGTATAATGTTCTCCTGGTTCTGCTCCTTTCACTCTGCATCAATTCCTGGAGGTCATTCCAATTCACATGGAATTCCTCCAGTTCTTTATTCCTTTGAGCACAACAGTATTCCATCACCAACAGATACCACAATTTGTTCAGCCATTCCCCAATCAAAGAACATTCTCTCATTTTGAACAGGCAGCTTTTAGATGAAGTAATCAAATGCTCTAAATCACTCTTGATTAAAGAAATTCAAATTAAAACAATTCTGAGGTACCACCCCACACCTCTCAGATTTCTGATATGGCAAATATTGGAGAGGATGAGGGAAAATTGAAACACTAATGCATTGTTGGTGGAGTTGTGAACTGATTCAACCATTCTGGAGAGCAATTTGTAACTATGACCAAAGGGCTATAAATCCATGCGTATCCTTTGAACCAGCAATACTATGTATCTCAAAGTGGTTAAAAAAACAAAAAAGAAAAGGCTCTAGGTATACAAAAATATTTATTGCAGTCCTTGTGGCAGCAAGAATTGGAAACTGAAGAAATGTCTAGCAGTTGGGAAATGTCTAGTATATGATTGTGTTGAAATATTGTATTATAAGAAATGGCAAACAGGATTCTTTCAGAAAAACCTGAAAAGACCTACATGAAATGAAGGAAAGTAAAATGAGTAGAAGCAGGAGAACATTATACACGGTAACAGCAATATTATACAATGATCAATTATGAATAACATATCTATCCTCAGCAATACAATGATCCAAAACAATTCTGAAGGACTTATGATGAAAAGAACTAATGAAATCTGAATGCAGACCAAAGTGTATTTTTTTAACTTTATTTTTCTTGGTTTTTTTTGTTTGTTTTCAGTCACAACATGAATAATATAGAAATATGGTTTTCATGACTACACATATATAAACTATATCAAATTGCTTGCCTTCTTAAGGAGGGGGTTGGGAAGGGAAGGAGAGAATTTGGAATTCAAAAAATTTTTAAATGAAGTTGTTTTTACATGTAACTGGGAAAAATAAAATATTAAATATTTTGTTAAAATAGTCTAAACATATCACAAGTTTCTCTTGGATAAGCACGTTTGTTATAATTTTTCATATTTAAAACAAATTATATATACACGTATATTATATTATTGTTATGTTATATATTATGTTCTATATTTTAAGTAATAAAAATAAATAGTTACTCAAAAAAAAAAAGAAATTATAAAAGAAAACTGTCCATATATCTTAAAACTATAGATCAAAAGACAAATTGAAAGAATCCAGCAATACCCTCCTCAAAGAGATCCCAAAATGAAGATTTTCTAGAATATTATATGGGGTTTCCTTGGCAAAGATTCCTGGGATGGTTTGCCATTTCCTTCTCTAGTTCATTTTACAGATGAAGAAATTAACAGGGCTAAGTGACTTGTCCAAAGTCTTGTAAGTGTCAGAGGTCAGATTTCAATGCAAGAAGATAAAGTCTTCCTGACTCCTAGCCTAGTATTCTATTCAGCTACTATCTTGTAGGGTTAATAATATAACAGTTTATGGCTAAACTATTGGAGAGGAATAAATAATATCAACAGAGATAATAGCGCCTACTTCCCAAAGTAGTTGGGGCGGCTAGGTGATACAATGAATAAAATCCTGGGCCTAGAGTCAGAAAGATCTGACTTCAAATCTGGCCTTAACCTGCCACAAGTCATTTACCTTGTTTGACTCAGTATCCTCATCTGTAAAATGAGTTGGAGAAGGAAATGGCAAACCACTCCAGTATCTCAGCCAAGAAAACCTCAAATAGGGTCAAAGAGAATCAGACATAATTTTAAAAATGACTAAATGACAAAATTCTGGGTAGCTTTGAAGATCAAAGGAAATAATATTTATAAAGCACCTTTTAAACCTTAAAATACAATCCAAATGCTAGATATTATTATTATTATCCTTAAAAAGATCATTCTGATTATGCCACATGTTATAAAATTAGAACCTTAGGATAACGTGGCTGAGAAGGAATAGTTAAAAGAGAAGGAACGTGTTTGGGATGGCCAAAGACATTTGAGTGAAACAGACACCAGCTGTCATCACTACTTTTCTGGAAAGTTGTTTTATTTTTCATTTTATTATAGATAAAATATATCTGTTTTATTTTTCATTTTGTTATAGATAAAATCTGCTTGCAAATGCAAAATTGGATTGACATTAAGGCTAATGTGTTCATAGAAGTTAAAGTTTTAAAGTGGGTCATATCTCCCTCTTGTGACCATTTCAGGAATACATATACTCTTCCTATCCAGAGTAAAACAAGAGAAAATGGGAAAATTTCCTCAAGTCAGTGGTTCATTGTTTAAATTTTCTGTTTGGGAAATAACTTTTTTATTAAATCTTCAAAAACCAATTTCTAAAAATATTTTCAAAGCAAATGAAATAATTCTTACATAGAGATAGTGTTTCTCAAAGAAGAGGCTGAGTTGGGGTGGAGTAGGAATTAGAATTGATTTATGAGAGATCCACAGGCACTAAAAGAGAGGCAACAGGGCAGAGTGGATAACAGCAAGACATGTTCAAGTTTTCCCTCTGACACATGGTAGCCTCTAGACCCTAAGATGGCTAAAGTAATTGAGAAATTCAGGAAACGTTTAATAAAATAGTAAAAATACCATACAACATAGTAATGTTAACTGGAGTTTTCTAAGTCAATAAGCCACCAAAGGGATCCATTTCTATTTTGACACCACCATAGATTAGAAGATACAGAAACAGTCCCAATTTGCTCTGGTGATTAGAGCTTCTTCCCTTAAGGAATGACCTATACGAGTGAAATGACAGATATAATTCCTTTCCTTTTCTAATGTTGACATGTTCCTTTCGCCTGCAGATACATGGGAAGGATGTCTTCAATTTACCTTCTCTGTGTGTGTGTGTGTGTTTCTCTCTCTGTCTCTCTCTCTCTCTCTCTCTCTCTCTGTCTCTCTCTCTCTCTCTCTCTGTGTCTGTCTCTGTGTGTCTGTCTCTCTGTCTCTGACTGTCTCTCCTCCCCAATCCTAATCCTAATTGTAAACAAGTTAATATGGCCATAGAAGGGTTTGGTGAGGAATATGTCAGGGTAGTTACAAGAATAATTTATTTTCTGATCAGACACTATGCAAAAATTCATGGCTGGCTATGAGATGCTGGAAAAGACCCAGAGGTCTGACCTGAAAGCATAGCCAGAAAAGTATTACAGGTTTTGACAGAATAGATCCTGACTGTGGCTCATAGGAAGAGACAGTAATGACTAGTTCTAAACTGGTGCCCCATTTTCTCTAATCCTCTTACCTTATAGCGTGGGGAGGAGGTCTAAAAGTGACAAATAAATCCTTTGATAGAAGCCCCACAAAAACTGAACATGTATCAGGACATGAAAATCCCATAAACAAATGCAGAAAAGCATAAATATTAAATATAGGGTATCCCTTCCACATTGTTACTTTTCCCATTGTAGTTTCAATATATCATGAGCCATCATAAGAAATTAAATGGGAATTTGGGGGGAGTTTTGCAGAAGCTACAGATACATTTAAAGTCCAGCTGATGACAAAGAAAAAGTTTGGAAACTCAGAATTGCATAAAACATATGTATTTAAAAATATGTAGGATATCAACATAGTTTATCTTTTAATACCATAAAAATACAAAATTAATTTCTTAAAATAAAAATAAAGAATTAAAGCTTACAAAAAGCAAGCAAAAACTAGAATTATAAAGATATCTTTAAAAGTTTAATAACTCAGAAATGCAAAAAATGTATGTACTATTACATTACCTCACAGTATGCATTTTAATGTTTAATAACATAAATGAACTGATACATAATTTTTTCTCAAAATTAAATTTGTAGTTAAAGAACTGTAGTTCTATAGATTGATTTGGGAATAGCCAGCAGGTTTATAATAATTTTACAAAGATTTTCCAAAAATCAAAAGGATGCCATGCCTCTAACTTCCACGGTGTGGAAAGGATACCTGTACTTTTTTTTTTTACAACATACTGCAAGGAAAATTGCTTTCAATAAAGGGCATGAGAAGCATAGATTAAAAATTAATTGGAAACTAAATAACTTAATCCTAAAGAATGAATGGTTCAAAGAACAAATCATAGAAACAATCCAGAGATAGCAATAATTTCATTAAAGGGAATGACAACAATGAGACAACATACTAAAATTGGTGGGATGGAGACAAGCAATACTTAGGGGAAATTTTATGTCTCAACACTTTCATCAATAAAAGATAGAAAAATTAGATCAAGTTGGGTATACAACTAAAAGAACCAAGAAAAACAACAAATTAAAAACCCATATTTGAATACCAAAATAGAAATTCTGAAAAATCAAAGGAGAGATTAATGAAATTGAAAGTAAAAAGAGATAGTAGTGAGAAGCAAAAGAGAAGGTGAAACAAGGTAAAAAAGAGAAGAGTAAATGTAAGAGAATAGAAGAGAGGGAAATACATAGCAATCACAGTTGTAGATGTGAATGGGATGATTTCACCCATAAAAAATAAGAGGATAGCAGAATGGATTAGAAGCAGAACCCCATAATAAATGGCTGACTAGAAACTAAAAGATACACAAAGAGGTAAGCAAGGGGCTAGAGCAGCTTCAGCCTCAGATAAAATTAAAAAATATAGTAGTAATGTGATCTCTGATAAAACAAAAACAAAAATGGACTTAATTAAAAGATATAATCAGAAAACTACATTTTGCTAAAGAGGTATCATAGAAAACAAAATAATATCAATACTAAATATATTTGTACAAATAGCTTAGAATTCAAATTCCTGAAGAAAAAGCTGAATGAATTATGAGAGGAAATAGTAAAAACTGTACTAGTGGAGGACCTCAGTTTACCCCTCTCAGACCTAGATGAATCAAACCTAGATAAATTAAAAAAAAAAAAAAAGAAAGAAGAAAGAAGTCAAGGAGATGAATCGAATTTTTGAAAAGTTAGCTATGACAGATCTCTGGAGAATACTGAAAGGAAATAGATGAAATTCCTCACCTATTCATGGCACCTTCACAAAAGCTGATCACATATTAGGGCAGCATTGGCAAAGTACTGGCACATGTGCAGAGCAGGCATGCAGGGAGCTGCTCCCTCTTCCCGGCACCCAAGAACATTTTTTGCATGCCCTTTCCCTCTGTCCAGCTGCCCAAAGTGAGCATTTCCTCTCTCCACTCTCTGGGGTAACATGGGGGGACTCACAAGCAGCTCAAAATTGCACACTGGGCATGCAAACTTGAAAACTTTGCCAGCACTGTATTAGGGTATGGCAATCTCACAGGCAAATAAACCCTTTGTCCAAAAACAAAAAACGATCTTCCTTAAGTTACCTGTTAACTCTTATCTTAAGGGGAGAGGGACAAAGTCTTTTGAAAAATTTTAGAGGAAAAAAAAACTATTGTATTTTTGACAAGCAAACTTAAAAAGCTACAATATAGCTATCCTTTCCAGACTTGTCATTTACAAATCTGATATAAGCACATTGTCTATGCTTGTATCCAAGTCACTGATAAAAATGTTTAATAGCCTGAGGCCAAAAAGTTCTTCATTAGAGATTTCCTTACAAAGATGATAGCAATCTATTAATGACTTCTATTTCTACATTGTCTAGTCTACTTCATCTTTTCCGTAAGAATGACCCACAATGTAAAATGCTTTACTAGAATTTAAGTTAGAAATAAGAGAAATGGACAGAAGATAAAATGAACAATCTGGGTTACAAAATAATAAAAGTTTATGCATAAACAAAAACCAATGCAGCTAAAATCAGAAGAGAAACCACTACCTGAGGGGAAATAGAGAGGAATAGCAACAAGTTTTACTGAGTCCAAAATATTCTGTCTTCTCTGTTGTCCTGACTTTTCTCTATCAGGCTGGATGGACATATGTAGACAATTTTCTCCTTCCTCTTCCATTTTTTTTTAAACCTGTACCTTCTATCTCTGAAACAGTACTGTGTATTGGTTCTAAGGCAGGAGAGAGGTAAAGACTAGCATTGGGGGTTAAGTGACTTGCCCAAGATCACAGAGCTAAGAAGTGTCTGAGGCCATATTTAAACCCAGGACCTCCTATCTCCAAGTCTGGCTCTCTATTCATTGAGCCACCTAACTGCTCCCTCTCTTTCATTTTTCCATTTCAAATTCTGGAAGACATATACACACACATTACCAGACCTTTTTAGATGCACTCCATCTTTTCCCAAGAGCTTGTTATTTCTTTATCTTTAGACCCTGGTCCAGGAAGCCATATGTCATTCTCAAACATCTTTCCACATCTACTTCTTTACTGAAGTCCCTGTTTTCAATCTGCAACACTGATGAAAATACTTGTGCTTTAGCAGTCCTTAGTTTCCTGCCCAGGGTTTCAAAAACCTTTGCAATGCTTTATAGAATCATTCAGGGTAATCACCATCAGGCTTGATAGTTTCAAGAGGCTCTTGATCATATTCAGGATATGAACCCTGGAAAGCCAGCATGCATCATGACTGTTTACATCAGGTTAATTATATGTGACTGTCTTGGTGTCCCTCATCAGTGAGTCTTCAACAACTACAACTCAGGTCATCTTTTTTTTGAAAAGCCCTGTAGAGCTCATCATCATTTCTTAGAACTGCATATTACATAACTCTAAAGGTGGCCCCTGGTGAGGTCTTAATTATAATAGAAGACCATAAAAATGTATAATTCTTATTTCCTAAGGGAAGTGAAATCAATTTTAAATATGAAATAGATTTTTAAACCTCTCCAAATTTCTATAATTTATCATAGCTATGGATACATGAAGGTGATATACTGATAATTCAACAAAGTACATTATTTTCTTTCTATTCTGAAATTTCCTCTGTATTCCTTTCTACCTTTATGATTCTTCTGCCCAAAAAAACTCAGGACTTCTCTTCTAGATCTAGAATTCTGAGGTTCTAGACTGTTCTATTCCTTCCCTAAAAGTTTCCAAAATATTTCTACATCTCACAAAAACTCAAGCAGCCTGATTCTTCATTGCATTCTTATAAGCCTCCCCATTATGGACAAACATTTAAGTACTTCCTATGTGCCAGCTGTTGTGCTAGACTCTGGGAATACAAATACAAGTAAGACAGTCCTTGTCCTCAAAGAAATTATATTCTATCAGAATGTAGTATATTAGCAATGAATACATCTGAAGTCCCTTGTAACTCTAAAATTCTGATTCTAGAACATGACATGAAACTATCCAAACATGCTAACTTACTCCATCTGATAACACCATAAAGGAAATAAGAAATATGAATAAGAATAGGTCTTTTTTTCTTATACCTTCTTGTATTGACTTTGAAGTGACTCAGTTCCCTCTGCAGATGTGAGACAAGCTCAAGAACACCCTTATGCAATTTGATGAATTTGGACTTGAATACTTTGACTATCTAAGGGAGAAGCAAAGGAAAAGAACCTGAGGAAAGAAAAAGAATTTCATTTCTCTCTACATTTTCCCCTTTCTCCTCACCATCATGAGATACAGATCTGAGAAATATCTCAGAAGTCACATGAGTCCAGCTATCTCTTTTTATAGATGAGGAAAAAGAGGACCAGATAAAATGAAGTGACTGGTCTAACGAAGGTCACCCAAGTGGCAGGGGATAGGACCTCTAGTGCCAAATTACCTCCTGGCTCCAGCTTACCTTCCGCTACATCACCAGCCTCCATTGAAATTCTCACCATGGAGCTTGATGCACAAAACACCCAGCAAATCCACCCCAAGCACACCCTGAGGGAGGACCAGGAAGAGAGTGCAGGGAAATGGTTTCAGACCCAGGTTTGGTGCTGTCATTTACTACTAGCCATGGGAAACCTTCAGCTTCTATTAACTTGGAATAATCATATTTATACTACCTCACAGGTTCATTGTGAGAATTAAATGGGTTAATATATGTGAAAACTTTGTAAGCTATAGAGTATTATGTAAATAGATCGATAATAATTTTCATGATTGATGTACCACATATAAATGCTATGAACTTATCTTTTTTCCTGGTATGTTTCGGGATGGTTTTACATAACAAGATTCTACAAAAGGTCTACCTTCAACCCAATGCCTCCATAACCAGGCTGAAATTCCCAATACTAGAGACATTAATGGATTAAATAATTTAAAAAATCAAATGGATTATATAATAAAGTAAAAAGTACTTATTTCCTTGAGATTAAGATTGAGAGTTAAAATTCACATATGTGGAACTATTTATGTGTATATAAGTGTGCACATATGTATTTGTGTATGTATGGGCAGCCAGGTGGTACAGTCAACAAAGTATCAAGTCTGAAGTCAGAAAGACTGATCTTCTGAATTCAAATCTAGCCTCAGATACCTAATAGTTGTGTGACCTGGACAAGTCACTTAATCCTGTTTGCTTTAGTTCCCTCATCTGTAAAATGAGTTGGAGAACAAAAATGTTAATCCTCTCCAGGATCTTTGCCAAGAAAATGGGGTTCCAAAAAATCAGACATAACTGGACAACAATAACAAATATATAACCAGACCTTGATATAGGGAACTTCAAAGATGGACACTCCATCCAACAATATAGTTTGACAGTGGCTCTTCAAATTATAATGTAAGAGAGTTTCTTGGCGCCCTGAGGGGAAGAGAAGAGATTTCAGTCACATAGCACATATTCATCAGAGGTAGGTCTTCCTGCCAACTCTCTAGCCTCTGTGTTCCATATAAATGTTCTCGGCTTTTAGCTGAGATCTCATAGAGGTAGTGGTCTTCACTTGATTATTTCATCCATTTAAATGTCTCTGGCAAGGGAATTTGAATCTCATGGGAAGACATTGTGGAATGGTCCAAAATCCCAAAGCCTTCTCTACCAAGTGTTATTTTGGCTATCCTTGGTTGTAAAGTTGTGTTATTATTCCAAAGGAAGAGAAATCATTCAATCCTTTCTTTTTAATTTACCTGGATTAAAAGAGGCTTCTGGCTGGGGATTGTTTGACTGAATCTGCTAAGGGATTTTTTATACCATTTAGAGATGTATCCTGTGCTTTGGCATCCCAGGAAGCTTGATCAACACCTTGTTGCCAGTTAATTAATAACTGTTAATTACCTTACTGCAGGCTCATTTCTCTGGTATGTCAACTTTATATGGGGAAGGGGTGAACAAATAGAAAAATTTCAAAAAGTCATTGACCAGCTATTAGCTAGAATGAACATTAAAGATAATCTAGTACAAGTGACTTCTTTTACATATAAGGAAACCAGACCACAGAAAAGGATGCAGGATTACTAAGTGATAGAACCAAGACGAGAGCTCTGATTCTTAGTCTGGTGCTTTTTCATAATTCAGAGGTTCTCACAATAGAAAATATTGCCTGTGGGTCTCAAGAAACAGTAGAAATAGCCTATATTTCAAAGCCCATATTTAACTCTTTCCATCAGAACTTCTCTGGTTTGTCTCCATACTTAGGATATAAAGAAAGTGACTATTATCAGGGGGTGGAGTACTTGTTCTGTAGATGGGCCGGTCTAGATGTGACTTGAAGAAAGAATTTAATAGATATATTTAGAGTCTCTTCTAGAGAGCTGAGGATGATGCAACAGTATATTAAGCTGCTTTTTTTTGTAACAATGGCTTTTGCATTTAAGCAAAATTATTAGAATACAAAATATAGATACTAAAGTCCATAGTACTGGTGAAGTCAAAGTGAGATCCATAGTCTATAAGTTGGTTATTTTGGTTCAGACCTTTAAAAATAATTCATTCCTTTCTCCTCTGTAAGCATGGCCATTTATATAGAGTAATTAATCCACAGAAATAGCTTTGAGTGCTCTTTCCATATTTACATAATTAGGAAAGATTAGTTTAAGCATATGTCAAGCTTCTTTTTAATTATCAAAAGGAGAAAACACTAGCCAGGAATTCATGTCTAAATATGATAGATTTATTATTACTGATTTATCAAAAGGTAATCTCAGTTTCTTTCACAGGTCCAGTTGACTCCAACTCTGGGCAAATGGACAGGGAAGGGCAGGAAGTTGGTCTACACAAACCACGATAAACAGTATTGTAATGCAAGGTGGCTAACAGAAACTTTTTGCATCTGTAATTTCTAACGGTCACAAAAAGTCAGTTAAACATCTTAGAAAGTTCAGAAAGTCAGTTGGAACTTAAAGCGATAAATAGAGGTGAAGTTCCAACTGACAGGGCTTTTGCCTTCTGGCTTTCGCTGTGGCTGGAGGCTTTTGCTTTGGCCTTTCGGCTTTGGCCTAATTGCTTTGGCTTTGACCTGTGCTTATTTTGTTTTGGGGAAATTTGGACCCATCTCATTTCTCTGGACCTCTCCCTGATCTCCCGTCTCTATCCCTCCCCTTCCCTGATTTCCTTTGGGTTCTGGTTGGAAGGGAGGGCTTAGTGATGGAACATTGTGGGTTTTAGTTTCTTTAGATAATTGGAGTATCCTCAAATAAATTATCCCTAGATTTGATAAGGACTTTATTTAAAAGGCAGTCAAATCTTCCTGCCTGGGAGAGCCGGACTCTGTCTAAACCTCTCTGCGACCCATCCCCCACCCTCACCCCTCTCCCTAGCAGCAATTAGAAACCCTGAACCCCCTCCCCTCCTGACTGACCCTGGTATTAATAAATCCCCACTTGTTACCTATTCAAACCCTATGGTGAGTCATTGTGTCGAAAATTAAGCCAAGGAACAAAAGGAAAGAATCATTTTCCTTTACTTCTTGAGACAACTGGGGCATCCATCTTGACAGGAAGTACCTCCCCTAGACTTCCTCCAGCCATCAGTTTGACTGGCAGGGAGGGGCCCCCTCGAGCCCTCCCTCAGGAGACTTTGAAACTAACAAGAGAAACCCTCCAGTCAAGCCTAAACGTTTCTTACTGGCCCTGGTTTCCTCCCTGGATTCTCTGTCTCAAGCCTCTGGGAATAAACCTGTTTGAGCTGCCTCTCCTACATACCCCATTTCCTTTATCTGCTATATACCTTCCCATACCTTCATTTCCTCCTCCAATCACCTTATAATCCCTTATTCCCCTTTATCCTTCCTCACACCTACTCTACTCAGCTTATTTACTATTATTTTTTGATAACAACAGGAATTACCAAATGACAAATCAGTTAAGAGTACAAATCATATTTGATTAGGAAAAGGGAAAAAAACTCACAGATCTGGGCTGCCATTATCTCTAAATTTAGTATGGACTTTTATGTTTATACATGTCCATTCCTCTGCTGTGTCTTGGGAAAACAAAGTTTGGGTAACAAGATAAACTGCAGCTACTTTATCATTGAATAAAAGCAACATGGTTTAGTGGATTGAAGTCGTCTTGGAGTCATGAAGACCTGGATTCAAGTCCTGCCTTTGACATCTATTAGTCATGTGACCCTGAACAAAACTACTTCACCTTTTAGTGCCCTAGGCAGCTCTCTAAATCTCTAAGACTATACGTTACAAAAGAGGTGTCCATCTGCATGAGTGGGGAGATTCCACCCCTAGCATGTTAAAAAAAAGTAGAAAACTAAGCATATTTTATAGGAATATAAATTGGTATTCTAAAATATAGTAATGTTCCAAACTCTTTTCTTTTTTAAGCAGAAGATACTGATGAAAATCTTTTATTTTGAAAGTATGGACTTAAACAATTGAGCATACTATTCTAATCAACCACTAAAACCAAGCAGTGAATCAAATGAATACTTTCATTATGCTGGAGTAAATAGTAAATGCCCAAGAATCATCCAGGTGTCACTAGTGATATTTAAAATGAATTATGTGCAGCTAGGTGGCTCAGTGAATAGAGCCAGGCCTAGTGATGAGAGGTCATGGGTTCAAATCTGCCCTCAAATACTGCCTAGCTGGGTGATCCTGGGCAAGTCACTTAGTCCCCACTGCCTAGCTTTTACCACTCATCTGCTTTGGAAACACTACACTGCATTGATTCTAAGACTAAAGTTAAGGGTTTTATAAAAATAAAAATTAAATTATGGAAGTAGAATCTAAGAACTTAGTAACAACCACTTATAAATACAAATTGTTATATATTGTTTAGTTTAGGCCTGGATCTTAACTCTTAGAAATCTCATACTCTGTACCAGTATGTAGGTGATAGAATAAATAGTACCATACATAAATACACACACACACACACTCACACACACAATCTGTTTTTCATAATCCTCATCAAACTTTGTGAAAATGAGCTAATTTATTTTATGATTAAATTGTTATATTGCCTAATGAAATATCTATACACACATTCAAGTTCACTATTAATTAAGTATTCATTCAAATGACCTCTCCAGTAGAAAGGGAAAAAAGAAGACAATAAAAAAACCACTACAAGATTGACTTTATTTTGTAGGTTCTACAGAACAAGTTATGTTTTGTTGTTGTACAAAATTTTTTATCTTATGTTCCTATTGGCAAAAATGAAATTGCAATCATGAAAAACTAACTGTAATTAATGAGATTATCATAGTATGAAATGTCACTCAATTTCAGACAACCAGAAAAGCTGTCAAAAAAGCATCAATCAATCAACTACTATTTAGTAAGTGCCTGTGTCAAATATTCTGCTTAAGTGCTGAGGATACAAATTTTAAAAATAATAATGTTTATAATAACACTTTAAAGGTTTGTAGGGCATTTTACAAATGTCTCATTTTATGGGAATGCTAATCTCCATTTTAAATATGAAGAAATTAAGGCAGACAAAGATTAAGTGACTTGCCTGTATCACACAGCTAGTAAATTTCCAAAGCAGGGTCTGAACTCATGAAAGACTTTCGGGACATCTCATATAAGCATACATAAGATAAAGAAAAGGAGAATAAATACAAATAAATACAAAATAGCTAAAATTCTAGAGAGGGCATTAGCAATTGTGGACAAGCATACTATCACAGCAAGTTTGTCTACAATGCTACAAACGCCTTCAGTTATTTTTACCAACATACATTTTCTGTGGTTATTCATAATAGGTGGGATCTCTCAGAAATTTCATTTGAAAGCTAATTATGTAAAGTTTTTCATCTGGACTTTGTTTTCTGACAACTTTAATAATTTTTAATATTTTCTAGTTTTCCCTGAATCACTCTTCCTAAGCACAATCATTTCAAGTTAATACTTTTCAAACTATTGAATGAAGTAGATAAATAAATACCCATTATTTGCAAAAGGAAACTATTTTCCTTCTCCATTATTCCATTTGCTGGTAAAATATCTTCAGATTTTTCACAACTCTGCTTATTCATCCAATAAATATGTATTAAGAATCTAACGTGTGCCAGGCATGGCATTAAGCACTATGATGGACACCAAAAAGGCCCAAGTCAATAAACATTTATTAAGCATCTACTATATGCCAGTCCCTGTACTAAACTCTGGAGATACAAAAAAGAGGCAAAAGATAGTTCCTGCCCTCAACCAGCTTACAATCCAATGGAGAAGACAAGAAGCAAATATGTACCAACAAGCTCCATATAAAATAAATAGAAACAATTAACAGAGAGAAGGCACTAGAATTGTTTCCTACAGAAGACAGGATTTTAGTTGGTACTGGAAGGCAGAGATTAGAAGGAAGAACATACCCACCTAGAGAGCCTGAGAAAATGCCTGGAGCTCGGAGAAAAGAATATCATCTGTGGAATAGCAAGGCCAGTGCCAACACATGAAGGAGTATGTGTATGGTGACAGTAAGAGATAAGAAGCCTGGGAAAGTAAGAATGGCCTCGCTCAGGAAGTGCTCTGTACAACCAGAGAAGACTTTGTATTTGATCCTAGAGGCAACAGGAAGTCACTGGAGTTTACCAAGTGGAGTGAGGGGTGACACATTTGGACTTATATTTAGGAAAATCATTTGGAGGCTGAATGGATGCTGGATGGGAGTGGAAGACACCTGAGGCTGGCAGACCCACCAGTGAGGTGATGAGGTGATGATGGTCTGTAGAAGGGTGGTGGCAGTATCAGAGGAAAGATCATATTAGAATTTCTGGCTGCCACATCACATCACTGACTCAGTCCCCTAAACCCCCTGGATCTTTTTTCAGAATCAGTATTTATTCATTCATTAACTTACCCACCTAATTTAAATTTGTGGTATTTGGGGTAACTAAGTGAAAGAATTTACCCTTATGATTACTGAACTTCATCTTGGACTCAACCTGGCAGCTAAATGGCAAGATGGATTGAACACTAGGCCTAAAGTCAAGAAGATCTGAGTTCAGATCTGAACTGAACTGTTTGCCTCAGTTTCCTCATCCACAATAAGCTAGAAAAAGAAATGGCAAACTATTTCAGTATCTTTGCCAACAAAAAACCCAAATGAGGTCACAAAGAGTCAGGCATGACTGAACAACAATAGATTCAACCCAAAGTTCTAGCTTGTCAAGAACTTTTTGGAGTTCTATTTTAGACATGTTTAGATTTCTATAAGACATCAAGTTTAAAATGTTCAACACGGTGGATGGTATAAGATTGGATGGAGCCCAAAAGAGAGTTGGGGCTAGATATATAGATCTGAAAAATCAAAGCTTTGCTAAAGTCTGGGTAAACTATATCCATATCATCTTCCTTATCAATCCTGTCAAAAAAAAAAAAAGGGTGGGGGGATGAAATTAGTCTGGCATGAATTCTTGACTTCTAAATATTTACCAATCATCTTCTATTTAATTCTTCCAAGATTGTTCCAGGATTCTCACTGTTAATGTTAAGCTCACTGGCATACAATGTGAATACTTGGTTTCCTTCCCTTTCTCTGAAAATAAGAACATTTGCCCTTCCTCCCTATTTTCCATATCATTCACAGACCACTAATATTGGCTCACTCGTCACAACTGTTGGTTCTTTCAGGACACTAGAATGTGGTTTCTCTGGGCCAAGATGGACAAAGCTGAGATACTTATGTATAACGCTCCAGAGAATCTGCTTGACAGTGTAGACGGTGCTCCCCTGGGAACACAGCCACACTTGGTACTGATTTGGTTGAAGCTGTAAGCATCTCCTGCAAGCAGAGAACTGGCAAATAGATGAGAATATAAGAACCATGGCATCTCAGAAGCTGCTATTAATCTAGGCCAGGAGTGACTGAGAGGCTTCTCTACATCCCCAAGTCCATCTTCTGCTTCAAGACCTCTGATGAGGGGAACTTCCCATGGCAGCCCATTCCACTTTTAAAAGCACTCCAAATAGAGATCATAAACAGACTTGTACGAAAATATTTATAGCTGCGCTTTTTGTGGTGGCAAAAAAACTGGAAAAGGAGGGTATGCCCTTCAATTGGGGAATGGCTAGACAAATTGTGGTATATGCTGGTGATGGAATACTATTGTGCTCAAAGGAATAATAAACTGGAGGAATTCCATGTGAACTGGAAAGACTTCCAGGAATTGATGCAGAGCGAAAGGAGCAGAGCCAGAAGAACATTGTACACAGAGGCTGATATACTGTGGTAAAATCGAATGTAATGGACTTCTGTACCAGCAACAATGCAATGACACAGGACAATTCTGAGGGATTTATGGTCAAGAATGCTACCCACATTCAGAGGAAGAATTGCAGGAGAGGAAACACAGAAGAAAAACAACTGCTTGAACGCATGGGTTGAGACGGACATGATGGGGGATGTAGACTCGAAACTACCACACCAATGCAACTATCAACAATTTGGAAATAGGTCTTGATCACATTAAAACCAGTGGAAATGTGCATCGGCCGTGGTTGGGGGCGGTGCAGGGGGTGAAGGGGAAAGTAAGAGCATGAATCATGTAACCATGTTAAAAATGAATATTAATGTTAAAAAAAGCACTCCAAATAACATGAAGTTTTTCTGGTGTTAGAAAAAATAAATCAATTCCTTTTCAAAATTAAGGGAGAAAGGAATGTGAGAAACACTATGCATATTTATTAACATATTTATCAGGGATGAATTTCAGAATAGATTTAGGTACACAAGGTGTACAATTCTAATTTGACTCTTTGAATCAGAGGTTAAAAGCAAGTTCTGTCTTTTCAATAAATACAATCAACTATTTGTGTGTTTTTGTAATAAACTTAGTCCTTAATGAAGATTTCTGGAAAATCAAGAAATTCATTTTTTAATAAAATTTATCCACAAGTATTTCACTCCCTTCCTCCCCTCCCCACAAAAGGCAACATTCAGGAGACAGACATGTTGATACAAATTATGTCTTTCATGTTTCCACCTTTCAGTTCACTCTCCGGAGGTATCACTGACAATTTTTCAAGTATTAAATCTCTAGCTGTTTATGATGTTCTCTTCATTCTCTTCATTTTGCCATTCATTGTTCCATGTAGATTTTTCCAAGTTTTTTTTTTTAATTAGCCTGCTCACTGTTTCTTATGGTGCAGTAGTATTCCATCACAATCATATATCACAGTTTGTTTAGTTATTCCTGATTGAAGGGCATCCCCTCCATTTCCAACTCTTTGTCATCACAAAGAAAGCTGCTATAAATATTTTTAGAACATATGGATTCTTTTCCTTTTTCCCTATATCTCCTTGGGAAACAGACTCAAATAATTCCAAATTGTTCTCCAAAATGCTTGAATTAGTTCACAACTCCAACAGTGTAGGAAATTTTATTTTTAATGAAAGTTTAGGTAGAAAAATAAGTTATAACCTTTCTATCCAGGTTGGGTGAGGGAGAAGCACTGCCTTGCCTTGGACATCTGGATCTTCTTTCATTGTTCTCTTTGTATTAGAAGCCTGCAGGAAGCTGGGAATGAAATTCATAGGTGTTTTGTTAGGTAGAGCTTTTTCCTAGGACTTAGGTATATTCATTTTATATGAATGAATCTCTAAACATTTTAGTCATCTTTTTTTGTTTTAAATCTGACAAACAGTAGAGGATATATAAAAATATTAAGAATAACAGAGAATTGCATAAAAATCCATAAAGTCCTATCATGTATGCTTGTTTGAAAAAATAAACATAACTAAATTCAACACTTTAGGTTCATTAGTTGTCTTGCTTCTCTGCACTTCCTTCTGAACTTGCTTCTCTCCCCTTCATTTTTAAAATATTTCAGTAACCCATTTTTTCTTTTTGGCTTCATAATTGCTGATTCCCATTTTCATCCCTTCTTACCCCTTGTGACCACTGTGGAGAAATCACTATAAGTATTATCAAGAAAAGCAAATCCATACATTTTTCATGTGCACAGTATTTCTGTGGATTTTTCTGCCATTGTTTTTAAAAGGAATTTTTTTCTTATTTGTATTAATCTGACTTCCTATAAAGACTTAAAAATAACACTTGAAGATAACTAAATGAAAACTATTTACCTCCAAAAAAACCCAACCCAAAACCATAAACATTGTTCATACTACCCAAATTAATCCTAATAAGCCATCAAGTTTTCAGGAGTTAGATCTTCCCAAAAGAAGACTAATAAATTCATTGTAATTAAGTAGCAGTCTTGCATAATTCTTACCCTATGATAGCAGTAAAATATTTTTCAGGAAAAGCAGAAGGCAAGAAAACCATAATTCAATTAAATAATTGCAATAAATCCAACCTTTACAGTCTATTTCTGTTTTCAGAAATAACACAGAGCATATGAAATATAAAATACAAATTAATTATTCTCTAAATGAAATTGATAAAAATTGCATTATATCTGGTAAAAGCCTGAGTTTTTACAGTTTTGCAGAAAAACTGAAAAGAGCTTTTAGTTCTAGACCATTTTTAAGTAACTCAAAATCAGGTTGTATCAACACTGGAAAATGAATACATGTAGAAAGGAGGTATAAAAATGAGCTGATAGGTCATAAATGAGTTTATAACAACTAAACTACTTCTTTTCGAAAATAAATGAATCAATAAAATTTGATTCATTAAAAATTACACAAATGCTTGCCCTGAAGGCCTTGAAAAAGAGGCATAATGAAATATTTATTCTATGAAAATGGATTAGTGGATAATTATTAAAACTTAAGCAAACTAAGATTTGCTGTTAATGCAGTTATGTTTGTTAAAAAAAATTAAGAATTACTTTTTAAGTGTTTGAAAACACCAAAAGGGTAAATGTCTGGCTATAGTCCTTCAGGTTATTAAGGCATTATCAAACTATAAAAAACCTTGGTGGTGAAAATGGGGCAGTTACAGTTAAAAAAAAAAAACTATCTGTAACTGTCGTTGTAGTTATTATAATACATAAGCAGCAAACGTCTTATCTTTCAAGTACTCTTTCCTTTCTGTCACAAATCCTAAAAGATTGATAGCTCTGATTTATTCCTTCTTTTTTATTAATTCTAATTAGTAAACTACTATTAATTAATCACTTAAGTGATAATTCTAGTGGGATACCCCCAGCATATTACATTACAACTGATTTTAAGAACAAGAAGCTTTATTTAGTAATAGAGTAGAGGTAATTATGCTCTAAAATGCTCTAGTTTCTTCTTAAAATAATATTTTTATGTTTTGCAAATGAATCAGGAAATTTAAACTATACTCTTAATCTAAATGTGATTTACAGTAGAAAAACTATCATTTTGCAATCTTAAAGAGCTCAAAGTAAAAACTCCACAATCTTAAAAGTATAAAGTTCTCTTCTGTTCTCTGTCCCCCCAAAAAAAGTAAAATCAAACTGCCTTGTAACATTCTAAAAACAGCAGCATATAAATACCTTAACAAGTGCCTATTTCTTGATCAGATATTACTCATTAATATTCTTTGTTTGCCCGAATTTACCCAAATAATAGAGGCTAAACGGAACCCCTCAGTTGTCTTAAGAGTAATTTTATTTTAAAGCCTCTCTCCAACACTATAAAGAAGTGATCTTTTCCTCAGACAAATGCAGGTAGCCTTCTCACACCACCAATGGCTGCTTCCAAGGTTTTTAGGCCCTTTCTGTGGTAACCACAATGCATAGAATCTCTATCAAAAGACCCTCTATAGCATATTTTCCCCTCCTTCTTAAATTACCCAAAATCATTCTCTTTCACTCAAGTCCTAAATTCTATTCTGGACTCCTTTTCCTCAACATCATATCACATGAATTGAACTAGTAGAAAAGAGGATGAATAGCTTTTGTCTATGATCAAAGGTAGACAATTATGCATTAATATCCTCATTTAGAACTAGGATTACATTTCCCAGTGTTTTAAAAGGTGGTTAGTAATCCTTTAAAATAATACAACTATATGGTTAGGGATAGAATCTGTAATCTCATTGGCATTCAGCTAGCTTATGGCCTAAACTATATTTAAAATAGTACTTACAAGAAGTTATGTTCTAAATTTCAAAAAAATTATTACAACTATATTTTTGGCAACCGTTGAGGGCTACCTGTGCTGTGAATAGTGTAACTTGCTTCTCTTCCTACAGCTTTTAAAAATCTCTATTTGTAAAGTAACCCTTTGTGGATTTACCACAACCACTTTGATTTTGATTCCAGAGATTGTTATTTCAGAATATATATCAATCAAATTTTTATTTCACATTATTAACATTCTTAAGTCTTTAAATTTCTCTCAAAAATTGAATAAACCAATCTCGAAGACCTGACTTTAGTCCTTAATTGATTTCAGTTCCTTATTAGTGAGGCATCCTGGTCTAGTGGATAAAGTACTAGAGTTGGAGGGCTAAAAAGACCTGTGTTTGAATTCCATATCAGAAAGACATTACTATGTGATCCTGGCAAGTCACTTAATCACTCTGAGTTCAAGTTCACTCATTTATAAAATGATAATAATAATGATAGCTAAAATGCTAAAAATGTAAATTTATAATTGCAAATCCATTTTAGTAATTTTAAGATTGGTTCATCATATATTTGTGTAGAGTGAAATAAAACATGAGATCAATCTAAATTACTCAATTTCTGGACAAGTCTTTATTGAGAAGAATTTTCTAAAATGGAAACAATGTGAGCTCTGGTTCTCATTATTCACGAAAAGAATAACTAAATTTTTTTCATAAAATTGATCCTTTTAAAGTCGAGAATGCCCCAAAAGGTGCAGCTCTTAAAAACAGCTTCCACATGATCACCCAAAGCTAAATTTGAAGTAGATACAAAAGGAATTAGGCTTTATAGGAGACTCTCTAATGATGTTGCTCCTTCTAGAGCACATGGTGTCCTAAAAAAAGCAGCAGTACTCCAAGCTTCAAGTGAACAACAAGAGGAAAAGAGTGGCAAGGGAGAACGACCCAACCAGCTGAGAAGAAAGTGGAGAAGACGGTCATCAGGCACATATGCGTTCAGTCATTTCTTTATTTAGGTCTGCAATTCTTCAAAAAGCAGCAGTAATTTAATTTGGTTTAAGCCATGCCTAAATATAACACGTACAAAAGGCTACTTTTTATACTCCTCTTCTCATAGCTAGAAAGCTTTTCTTCTCTTTTAGCATTCCACTCTATTTGCATTCAAACACAATTTCAGAAATGAATAAAACCACCATCAAAATAAGTGACCTGCCCTTTCTAATTCATGCTGTGTTCTCCACAACTGTTCATCTGAAGACCTGAAATATACACGGAGGTTCTTAGGCTATCATCCATGGCAGCCAGCATCTGAGTCCTCACTCCAGTGAGCTCCACGTTTCTCAGCCACAAGTTTGATGAACTGGGAATGGCTGGCATAAAGCTTCAGTTTATCACTGATGTCCACCCATTTCACTTTCCCAGCATCATCTCCTGCTTCCAGAGCCAGATTATCCATTGTCTCACCTGATGATAAAACAAAAACTATCATTGAAAAAAAGACAAAGTATTTCTTTTTTTAAATACTACCATATCTTTCTTCAAGCAATATTCCCAGAATTAAACTTCAATGCTGGGTAATAATGTGTGGTCAACAGCCAGTTTTCTACAGATTAGTTAACTCCCAACTGCCTAAAACACAGTACATGGAAAAAGTGCTACTGGGGCCACGAGTTCAATTCAAATCTTGCTCCAACACTATGTGTCCTTGGGCAAGTCACTTCACTTCACTGGCCCTCAGTTTCCTAAACCATTACACTTTAATGAGGGAGAAAAGTATATATTATACAGAATAAAGTGAATAAATACAAATAAAACTATAAGCCACTGATTCTACAATCCTTTTTAACTAAGTCCTTAAATAAAGATAAACCAATTTGTTTCTAAAAGTATCATAATAAAGTGGGTCAACTAGGTGGCTAAAGAGCCAGGCCTAGAGATAAGAGGTCCTGAGTTCAAATCTGGCCTCAGACACTTCCTAGTTATGTGATCCTGGGCAAATCACTTAGCCCCCATTGCCTAGCCCAGTGATAGGCAAAATATTCCCCACCGGCCAGACCAGGCTGTAGTTTGCCCATCGCTGCCTTAAGCAATTCCCTAATCACTACATCTGGATATGGGACTGTAATGATTAGGGAATTGCTTAAGGCAGTGATGGGCAAACTACAGCCAGGATCTAGCCCGAGGGGAATAATTTGCCCATCACTGGCCTAGCCCTTACCACTCTTCTGCCTTGGAGCCAATACACAGTATTCATTCTAAGATGAAAGGTAAAGGTAAAGGTTTTTTTTGTTGTTTTTTTTTTAAGTATAAAGAACAGATCCAAGACATTTCTGAGGGACTTATGAGAAAGAACGCTATCAACATCCAGAGAAAGAACTGTGGGAGTAGAAATGCAGAAGAAAAACAACTGCTTGATCACATGGGTGAACGGGGATATGATTGGGGATGTAGACTCTAAATGATCACTCTAGTGCAAATATCAATAATATGGGAAAAGGTCTTGATCAATGACACATGTAAAACCCAGTGGAATTGCACATTGCCTACAGGAGGAAGGTGGGAGAAGGGGAGGGAAAGAACATGAATCACATAACAATGGAAAAATTGTCTTAATCAATTAAATAAAATTTAAAAATAAAAAATAAAATAAAGCATAGAGAACAAGCACTTTTCTATTTAGGTTATCTGTATACTCTTAATTATCCTTCAGAATCAGATTGAATAAGGAAAACTGAAATGATTCAAAAATGTCATTTTAAAGTAATCTCTCCCCTCCTAAATGTTTCTAGAATGCTAGTTCTTAAACCCTGTTTTGGGTCTTGTATTAATCTAAGAATCTGATGAAGCTTAATGACAACCGTGATTTTTGTTGCTTATATTATTCAATGAAGGAAATGTTAGATTTCAGTTAGAGGTTAGTGAAAATAACAATGTATATTTTTTCCCTATACAAGTTTACAGACCTTTGAAAACTTTCTATGAACCTGGTAAAGAACCTTTATTCTAAAGGCAATTTATCTGAATTTTTTATTTGACCCTATCACATTCTACCTTTTCTCATATTTATTTGTGTATCTATATCTCTATTTATACACATTTGTGTTTCCCTTCCCTTCCCAATATTACTTTATATTTATTTTGTTTATACTAAGTATTTACTTATCTAAGTATTATTTTCCACAACAGAATATAAGCGTCTTACAATCAGGAATTATTACATTTTAGTCTTTATATCCCCAGGGCCTAGAATAACACCGATACCTGGCATGCATTTAATAATGCTTCTGAATGAAATTGATTTATGTTGTAATTGCTTTCTCTGGTCTAATTTTCTAATTACAATTCTAAAAAGTAAGTAAAAAAGAGGAGGTAAAATGGGAAGTCTGAAAAATCAAGTTAGTTTTAATCACAAAACAAAGTATTTACATTTTCATGTGACAAATCCACAGAAACAAAGAGCAAAGAATCTACTCTTTCCTTCAACACATTTTTTAGAATTACTCCCTTTATTTGTATATTTCTTTGTGTCAAATATTTGCTTCAGCAACATGAGCCATTTTGGTAAGCTTGGGAAGAAGTCATTTTGATAGAAAGTAAAGCTCTTGGGGTCAAGGACTATTTTATTTTGGTTTTTGTATCTAATGCCTAACATGATGCTTGCCACACAGTAGGTGCATAATATTTGAGGATTAATGACAGTGGCACTTGTTATTCTCTAGGAAGATAAAAGCAATTAAGATTAACATTTTATAGCATAAAGTACTTTTCACTCTTTAAAGTATTTTATATGCAATGCCTCATATTAGCTTAAGGCTCATTAGAGCTAAAAAATACCCCAGTTCAGTAAATAAGATAGGTATTATCTCTAAACAAAAGATAAACAAAGGTCCAAAAAGGTTAACTTAGCTTTTCATGGTCATATAGTATCAAAATTAGTACTTGAAACAAGACTATCTGATCCTAGTCTTTCCAGAATAATTTACACAGAGAAATCTTACCCAATTTCGCTGGCAAAATACTGAATGTAGACATGTAAGTTATTCACTAATGGGTGGAGATTTTCACTCACCATTTTCACTAACAGATTTAATCAGTGATCCATGAAAAAGCCAGCATTTTTGAATCACTAAATTTCCATTTTAATTTTCTTGAGGCATTTATGGCATAAATAAATTCAATACCTTACTGGCATAACAATTTGAAGCTTATTCTTATTAGAAGGAATTCTATATTTTGATTGTTCTATACAATCTCAAACATTTCAGCTAATAACTCACAAACTAAAAATTTAAGTGCACAAGTCTGATCTCCATGTGGCCTTATTCTTTCCATAACCACTCATCACTCTTACAGGGAACACCCTTAATTTTTGTTGTCTAATTAGGGCAATAATGCAAAAGATAGCAGATTATTAATATAATGCCTTTAACAAGAAAGGCATTCGATACATCGAATAAAATTCTCCTCCACCTGTTTCATCATGATAATTCACAGCTTCCGTCTCCATCCACGCATTATCAGTATTTCGAGGATCATCCACATATCCTTTATAAACCTGGCAAGAATGGATATAAAGTAATTTGTAAGACAAACAGAAAGAATACATAGCCAAGACTAGAAAAATTAATACAGGTATCTTTTCCACTTCACATAGGTTAAGGGGCACAGTACTCCTGCAATCTGGAAAATCCACATAAAATGTTTTGGCCCTCCCTTTGTACCAAAGAAGTCTGAGTTTTTTCTTTTTCTTTTATGAGATGCTTATAGTAAAATAAATTGAGTATATTTATGGTATTTAAAGATAAAATAAATTTATATCATGTAATATTATGTGTATATATTTTATGCATTTCTGAGTTTCCCAAATTTTTCTCTGTAATTTACTAATAATCTTTGCATGTTGTTTATAGTGTCCACAAAACTAAAAAAATTCCCACTTAATATCTTACCCATGATACTGAAGCTGTGACAGAGAAATTCACAATCAAGCTTGTTCAGATCCAGGAAAAAAATGTTCATTTGGGAATTTTTTTTAATGTATTATTTTTTTAAAATCCAAAACACTTACTGAATACAGTAGATTAAAATGAATGAATGTACTTACATTGTTAAGTTCTCAATAACCCTTGGGAGGTTTAACAATATAGGAAAGAAACTCCTTCATAATTCAGACTCTACTAAATTCTGCAACTGGTATAATTCTGATAGAGGCTGTATAATTAAGAAGTTCCCTATTTTATTTGGATTCTATATACATAACTTAAGAGGAAGGCAGATGATAACTTTTTTAATATAAAGTCCATTATCTAATGGTTAAACATTCTGACTGGAAGAAAGCTATATATGAGATATGAAAAACAGTGGCCCTAGGCATTAGGAGATTACTAGTTTAAGAGATATAGGACTTTGAAATTTGAGCTGAGTAGAGGCAAGAATCTTGCCTGGGTTTTCAACAGTTGTGTTACAGACCAAAAAGTTGTTCCTGATAATGTTTAAACAATCTTATTTTCCTCAGAAATCTGGGTAAACAAGGATGGCTGTCTCAGTGTGACACAGGATTGAAATCACTGTGATTATGCCTCACTGTACATAGTTTGTATCTTAATATACATTTTAAACTGGGGGCAATAGGTTTGTGTATATCTACTGTTTTAAAAGACATAAGACTTGATCTATTTGGCAAATATAGTTGGAAGTTGCTGAAAGAAATATATAACACCAAATTGAACTCTTCTTCTTGCTACACATCTTAACCAGGCAAAAAACAAGATGCAGATATGGCCATGAAAAGAAACTGAACTGAACTCTTGGAAAACTGTTATTGGTGGCCATGTTTGACTCAAAAGAAAAAGTTGGAAATTTTCAAGTGTTTTGCTATAACAAAATTTTCAAAGGTTATATGGTTATAAGAATTGTGTAGTTGTCAAATGAAAAATGTGAATGTATCTTTCTGAATTTAATGTAATTGAAATTATCCATTTTTCATCTCACGATGCTTTCTATCTCATTTATTCTTAAATTCTTCTCCTATTCATAAATCTGATAGGCTACATGTTCCCTATTCTGCTAATTTGCTCATGGAATCTCCCTTTATGTCTAGATCCCTTTGATCTTATCTTGGTTAATGATACAACATATAGTATATATGATAGCATAAACTAAATTTAGTTTCTATTAGAATACTTTCCAGTTTTCCCAACAGTTTCACCAAATAGTGAATTCTTATCCCAAAAGCTTGGATTTTTACTTTTGTCAAACACAAGGTTGCTATAACTTTTATTACTATTTGTTGTATGTTTGTTCTGTTCAACTTATCTACTTTTCTAATTACTTAGCCAGTACCAGAGTTTTGATAATTTACTGTTTTATAATACAATTTAAAATCTGGTACTATTAGACCTCCTCCCTTTACATTTTTTTCCCATTAATTCCTCTGATATTCTGGACCTTTTGTTCTTCCAAATGAATTTTGTTATTCTTTTTTTCTAGTTCAATAAAATAATAAAAAAAAAATCCAGTTGGACCATCAATATACAAATTTTTACTGTTCATGAAACTGCTGTTATTGACCAAAGCAACCAATATTTAGTGATATAAATCACTTCGATCAAAAAATTGTTTTTTTTTCCCCATTGGGAATGTCAATTATTCTAAATTTTCATTACTTATAGCAACTCTAAACTTCAGTTAAGTTTGGAGAGACCAGTAGGATGGACTCTAGAGCCCTTAAAACTTTAGAAATTTTATAGGCTGCCAAGAAGCTTTTGGTTATCCAGAGGGGAAATTTTGTTTTTGCTCAGCAGAATGTCTGGCATGTAGTAGACACTTAATAAATGTTTAAAGACTAACTAATTGTTGAAAAGCAATTTCTTACCACTAAATGTTCTTGACTGAAGAGTTTATGCAATTGCTCCTCCATCTCCTGCTTCTCAGCAGTGGATTTCTGTAAGGAGTTCATAGCTTCTTCACCAAACTCTCGTTTCAAGGTAGCACTGATTTTCTCTCCTGGATCCACCATTCCCTAAGAGATACATTTTCAAAAAGTACATCTGAGTATCTCCTTATCTAAAATGTATGTTTACATATCTCAAAATTCAAATGTACATATACAACCACACTCCTTGCGGGTAGATTCTATCTTTCTATCCTCAGTACATTAAATTCTAGATGGCTAATTGGTTTTCATTCTAATACACACCTCCCTGTCAAGGAGTTTGCCAGAAGGAAGTTACTTGATCCATGTGGTGAGTTATGTAGTAAGCTTTAGTTTGAGCCTTTGCATCATCCAATAGAGAATGTAGTGCAGACTTCTTGACTATCTCAATGGAAGGCTTGGCAAACATCCAAAGGAGAGTAAGAACAATCTAAATAGTTTAGAACGAATTTTTTGTGATAGAACAGTAAAGTGGAGTCTTGCTCAGAAGACCACAGAGCAGCAGAGTCAACAGCAGGTTTGAGTTCAGGAGCTTAGAGTCAGAAGCTATAGGGAAGTCCCTAGAACATAATGACTAAGTCATAGATGGCTTAGAAGACATAGTTTCCCATGCTGAAAAAAATCACAGATCCTTCTTGGTCTTGTTTCCTATTCATTGTGCCTCCTCGTGGTGTGGAGATGATCTTCTCAAAGTCTCTAATATATAAGCTCTGAAGACCCTACCAAGTGTTAAAGATTTTTTGGGTGTGGGCCAAGAAATGAACTTTGCCTCCTTATCATCCAGCTATTAGTTTAGTTCAGAGGATCATGACTACAGAAGTAGACAGCAGGTATTGAGTATTTTTGCCCAAAGAGTCTCATTAAATATCCTGAATCCTTTGAAAATATTCAAGATGCTGCAGACTTCTGAGTAAAGGAGATGCCTGGTCAAATCTGTATATCAGGAATATAATTTGTCAGCTGTGCATGGAGAACTGACTAGAGAAGGGAGCCAGAAAAAGACATTGAGAAAGCTCCTGCAGCAGTCCAGTAAGGCAAGAAGAGATTGCAGTATGTCCCATAGTAGTGGCTGTTTAAGTAGAAAGAAGGAGAAAGATGTGAGAACTATGGTGGAGGTAGATTTGGTACAATTTGTCAATTGATACTACATGGTGAAGGAGAAGAAAGAATCAAAGATGACCTAAGGTTATGAATGTAGTTGACTGGAAAAACATCTGGCACCTTACTAAAAATAAGTTTGGAGGGGCAGCTGGGTAGCTCAGTGGATTGAGAACCAGGCCTAGAGACGGGGGGGTCCTAGGTTCAAATCCGGCCTCAGACACTTCCCAGCTGTGTGACCCTGGGCAAGTCACTTGACCCCCATTGCCTACCCTTACCACTCTTCCACCTATAAGTCAATACACAGAAGTTAAGGGTTTAAAATTTAAAAAAAAAAAGGAAAAAAATAAAAAATAAAAATAAGTTTGGAGGAAGGATGGCTAGTTGGGAAAGTTTGAGAAACCAATAATATATCCAGATAGAAATACGTATCAGGTAACACATAACTAAAGTTCAGGGAAAGTTGTTAGAAAAAGATACATAGATTTTGATAGAAATGATTGCTGACTCCATTGAAACTGATCACTAAGAGGGCAGGAAAAAAAAAAGAAAAATGGCCCAAAAAGAGATCTAGGAGAAACCTATATGGAGTTTGTGTGAGAGCAAGGATGATCCAGGAAAAGAATGGTTAGACAAATGAAAGAAGAATTAAGAGCAAAGTCAAAGAAGTCAAGGAGGGGAGAGAAGATCCAGAAGGAGGAAGTCATGGTGAATAGTATGAAAATCTGGACAGGTGAGATAGGATTAAGCCAGAGAAAAGACCATTAAAGTTAATAGTTAAGGAATTACTGGTAATCTTGGGAGAGTAGTTTTAGTTGAATAGTGTTGGCAGGAAAACAGAGGGAAGCTGAGAAATGACAAGAGATAATGAAGATAGAGGCAATGAGTGGAGATGTCTTTTTTCAGAGTTAAATCAAAACATACTATTAAGTTCAAATTAATTTAAAATTTAAAAAAACATACCTAGTTATCTTTCTTTAGTAGTCAAAAGCTTGCAGCTCAAATCCTTGATTATCTATTTCCTAGTCATATAGCCACGGGCAAATTACCTAATTTCTCTGAGTCTCAGGGTGCTTCCCTGTAAAATGACAATACTTCCTGGATGACACAAAATAGTTCTATTGACTGAGGACAAGGCATATAACCTTTCGATACCCCAGATAACTTTAGAAAGACAGGGAACCACAGGGTAGGTGCTAATTGACATCAAGAAGTCTGCAAGCACAGTACCTTGCACAGAGTAGGTTATTCATGTTTGCTGAACTTTAATTTAATTTTAAAGTTTTCAAATCATTTTCTCCACAGCTCCACAAAGCAGTAGAAATATTATTATTTCTCATTTTACAGAAGAAATAAACTCAGGAAGAGGAAGTGAAACTAACATTTTAACCCACTTCCAATACTATCAGCTAAGGAAGTTAAATAAAAAACATATACACAGGAAATTCATTTTACACTCTTGATTTTAACACCACTTCCTATCTTAATCCAAATGGATGAAATCTGATACTAAAGTGACTAAACTATCTTCCTTGCCTATGCGCCCATTGAAATAGTCTTATGTTCTTGCTGTGATTATTGGTGAAGTTTCATTTTACTATACATTCTTTTATCTGATTAAAAGACAGAGAAGAAAGAATAGGAAGAAAATGCTAAATTTTTAAACTAAACAGGTCTATCCAGTTCTCAGAATCTTTTAATCTTTAAGAGTCATTTATTCAACCAGTATTTAACAAGTATCTATTATATACATAGCATTACAGTAAATGCTATGAGGAATATGAAGGAAATATCTCTGCAAGGGCAAAGAGGTAACTGGAAAGAAGACATATAATGCATGAAAGATATCAGCACTAAAGAGGAAACAAATGATGGCAAAGAAGATCAAATAAGATGGCAAACCTAAGATAATATGTAATTAAATATATACTGAAGCCCCAAATGAGTAATAAATTATATGCATAACAAGGAATGAAAGATCAGAATAGGCTGCAATAGTTAGGGAAGGTTTCATAAAAGCTGAAGCGGGCTACAAGAAGTAGAATGGACTTAGATAAGTGAAGACAGCTAGAAGGTCATTCAAGAGTGGGTGATAACATGAAAAACTGTGTAGTAGTGGAATAACAGAAATGTAGAAATAAATAAGGGCAATGTAAAAGGTTCTCCAAAATTTAAAAGGTAAACTGGGAACAGATTAAAGTAATTTCTATATTGAAATGTAAAGATTTGGAGGAAAAGCACCTGGATTCAAAACCTGGCTCTGCCATTTCTGTGTAATTTGGGCAAGCCTGGACCTAGATTTTTTCATCTATCAAATAATTTTTTCATCTACCAAATAATTACCAAATACTATTGTATAAGACACTTGTATTATAATGATAGTACAAAAGTAATAGATCTTATGGTCTCCTCCAGACAGAATAAGTGAATGGTTGTAATGTATTTTGTAAACCTTAAAGCCTATATAAACATAATTATTTGAAACAGCTAGGTGGCTCAGTGGATAGCTGGAGTCGGGAAGACTCACCTCCTTGAATTCAAATTTGGCCTCAGATACTTATTAGATGTGTAACCTTGGGCAAGTCACTTAACCCTGTTTGCCCCAGTTTCTCGAGCTGGAGAAATGGCAAACCACTCTAGATTCTGCCAAGAAAACTCCAACACAACTGAAAATTTATTGAACAACCAAAAAAAAAGTAATCATTATAACTATTATAGTAATAACTAAAAGATTCTATGATAAAGGATCTTTTGCACATTTTGAGTTTTTATTTCTTTTTATATGTTTGACTATTTTATCAGTGGTTACTAAATAACAAAGTGATGACTATAGCTGTTATTTACAGTTTTAAGTTTCTCTCGAGAAACAGTCAGTGCACAAAAAGAGAGAGAGAGAGACAGATAGACAGACAGACAGATGGCAAAAATAGCAAATGGTACAGGAGAGCTACTTAACAGAGTATATGGAGGTGAGTTAAGTATAAAGGGACCAGGCTGAGAAATGTTTTAAATGCCAAAGAATTTTACATTTGATCTGGAGTTAATAGGAAACCCAGTAGGCTTACTAAGCTAGATGATAAGGTCATGCCTATGCTCTAGAAAAAGCACTTTGGCAGCTATGTGGATGATAGAATGGACTGGAAGAACCTTAAGGTAGGTTCCATTAGAAGATTTTAGTGCAGAACAGAACAGATGACAGCTTAAACTAAGGTGGTACTACACAAATGAAGAAAGAAACATACAGAAGAGATCCTGTGAGAGCAGAAAAGACAACTGAATATATGAGATGAATGAGAGGAAGGAGAATGGTGGTATCCTACATAGTGACAGGGAATTTTAGAAGATATCCAGGTTTAGCGAGAAGATAATGAGTTCTCTTTTGCACATTTTGAATTTTTACTTCTTATTATATAAGTTTATTTGATTATCAGTGGTTATGAAATCAAAAACAAAATTTTAGTAAACCTGAAAAATATCAATTGTACTAAGTTTCAATTCTTACCCCTGGGATTGCCCATTCTCCACAGTCTTTCCTTTTGATTGCTACAAATTGTAAGATATTTTTCCCAGAATGAGGGTGAATGACTTTATTTCCACTGCTGTCCCTTTTCCACCTGGAAATAATAAAAAAGGTCTTTTAACCTAGAGCAAAGTAGATAAGAATCTACATAAACCTCGAGAACAAATAATCATCATAGCAACCTGTTATTATAAGCAAAGTATGAATCCAATTTCATTTAAGCTGGCTAGCTTCCATTTGTAAATTTAGTATTATAAGCAAAGATGATTGTATGTATTTAAATAATATGAATTTATTAATGACAGTGCAAAACTAGGGCAAAAATCTATCATTCTTAATACTGTAGTCCTAACATTATTAGTTTTCTTACTATTCAGAATATATGTGCTTCTTTAACATCCAGGGCACTATAAAGAAGGCTCTCTATTTTTATAGCACAAACATAGATTTGGGAAGAAAAGGTTTTATTTAGAGGTTTTATTTTCAGAGAATTATCGACCCTCAAAAGTCATCTAGTCCAACTGGCAACTGGAAAAGGGATTTTTTGTCTAGTTTTCTCTTAAAGACCTCCAACAAGAGGAAACTCAAACTCACTATACTAAGACCAGCTTAGTACACTTTTGGTTGGCTCTAACTGGACATTTTTCATACCTCAACTCAAAAACTACTTTGCTACAACTTGTAACCACTGTTCATAATTCTGCCATCATGCTCCTCATCCCTTCTTTGCCTCAAGTTTCTTCTCCAAGTCAAACATTCCCTATTCCTTCAATAATTCTGAAATGGCATGGTCTTGATGCTTGTTTTCTGAACAACTTTCATGGTCAACATCCTTCCTCAAATGTAGTGCCCAGATAAGAACCCAGTCTGATCAGGAAAGAATACAATAGCAGGACTATCATCTCCCTTACTCCAGATTCTATACCTTGCTCAACATAGCCTAAGCCTACATTGGCATTTCTGGCTGCCTTATCACACTGGCAACTCACACTGAACTTAAAACTCACTAGATTTTTTTCAAATAATCTGACTGAAAATAAGTCATCAGAAATTTTAAGAATAAGAGAATTAAGATCCAGCACCATTTGCTTTTATTTTGGAGATTCACTCCATATTATTAGATTGAAATCTATTTTATTAAATGACAATACTTTCCCCTGGATGAACATAGTCAGTTTTGATGGGTAGGTGATTCTTGGTTGTAAACCCAGTTCCCTTGCCTTCCAGAATATCATATTCCAAGTCTTGCAGTACTTCATTGATCCTGTGTAATCCTGACTAAGGGTCCATGATATTTGAACTGTTTCTTTCTGGCTGCTTACAGTATTTTCTCCTTGACTTGGGAGCTCTTGAACTTGGCTGTGACATTCCTTGAAGTTGTTATTTGGGGATTTATTGCAGGAGGTGATCTGTGGATTCTTTCAATTTTTATTTTGCCCTCATTCAATAATATGAGGGTAGTTTTCTTGGAATATGATATCTAGGTTTTGTTTTTTTGTTTGTTTTTGGTCATGACTTTCAGGTAGTCCAATAATTCTTAAACTGTCTCTCCTGGATCTATTTTCCAGGTCATTTGTTTTTTTTAATGATATTTCATATTTTCTTCTTTTTTTCATTCTTTTGATTTTCTTTTATTGTTTCTTGATGTCTCGTTTAGTCATTAGATTCTACATGCCCAATTCTAATTTTTAAAGTTTGAATTTTTTCCATGATCTTCCTTTTCCATTTGATCCATTCTTGGTACCATTTTCATGGCACTCTTTTCTTCACTGAATTTTTTTTGCCTCTTTTTCCAGTAGGACAATTCTATTTTTAAAGACACTTTTTTCTTCATAGGATTTTTGTGCCTCTTTTTCCAATTGACCAATTTTGCATTTTAAGCTGTTATTTTCTTTTTGTAATAATTTCATTTCTTTTTCTAATTTTTCTTCAATCTCTTATTTAATTTTTAAATTCCTTTTTGAGTTTTTTCAGAGCTTAAGAACAATTCAATTTTTTTAAGTTTTCCTTATAGTAGCTTGAATCTCGCCTTTCTCTATTGGTTCTGCTCTTTGCTCTTTTTTCCCTGTTAAGTGTTTTTCTCTGTTGTTTGCTCATTTTCCCAGCCTCTTTTTTTTTTGGGGGGGGGGGCCTGTGGCCTGGAGATTCTATTAGCTGCTTACTGATTACATCTTCTCTGCTGGTTTGTCCTGGAGCTAAGTCTTCAACACAGACCTAGAGGCTTGTAAAGGCCTAGCCCCATGGACTTTTGGACCTCACTTTGGGCTGGTACCAGGTCCTAGAACTTCAAGGGGTGAGTCTGAGGTGCTCTTTTGCTGGTATAGCCCCATTCTGGGATCCTGAAGTTAAACTACAACCTAGAGCAGTAGGTGGGAGGACAGGGAAGGGTAATGGGGGAGGGGGTGGAGAGGAGGGTCGGCCAGTAATCCTCTGTGTTCAGTTTTGCTTCTGTCCCCTCTATCCTGTGAAAATCAGACTCTCTCTCTCTCTCTCTCTCTCTCTCTCTCTGCCTACCTTTCAAGTTGGTCTCAGTAGGTGAGCCCCTGACTCCTGTCTTTTTGAAGCACTTTTTAAAGATTGGTCTGGAAGGATCATCAGAGCAGTTTCAGCTTTTGTTGCTACTAAGCTGCCATCTTGGCTCCACCTCCCATACTGAAAGCTAAATCCATATAAGAGTTTTTCTCAGTCTCTAAAAATCCTAGATTTCAAATACAATATTCTCCCCCAAAGCAATGTTTATCCTCAACCAATAAATTTCTATTTGTGTTGAAGGCTTGACTATTCCAATTTCACTGTTCTCCTTTCTTCCCTGTCTCTCAGTCCCCATAGCCAACCAGATACTAAAGCTTCCACAACATATCTCACATCCCATTCCCTTTTTCCTACTCAGATCCACCACCTAATTGAGGCCTTTATCACCTTTTTCCTGGCTACTACAAAAGCCTACTAACTGCACTTCTTGCCTCAAGTCTCTCACCTCTCCAAAATCAATCAATAGTCATTTATAAAGTACTTCATATGCTTGGTACTGTGCTAAGTGCTAGAGATTTTTAAAAAGGGGGAGGGGGCAAAGAAAAACAATCCTTGCTTTCAAGAAGCTCATAATCTAATGGGGAAAACTACAAAAAAAAAATACACACAAACAAGCTATATGTGGTCTAAGTACAAAATAATTTACAGAGTGAAAGCACTAGAATTAAGAGTAAGGGAAAAAAAAAGAATAAGGGTTAGGTGAATCTTTTAGAGACCATGTACTGTGCTGTGCCACCCCCCCACCAAGAGATTGAGTGCCTCACCCCACCCCACCCCCACATAGCCTTACTCCAGAGAGAGGGGAAGGAGAAAGGGAGGGGAGTGGCCTGAGTGCTCTGCTCAGGAGAGGGAGTAAGTGCAGAGGGGCAGGGAGGGGAGCAGCTCTGCTTGAGTCCCTCTACCTTTCTAATAACTAACTCTGCCCACTCTGCCCAGGGATAGTGCATGTGCCCACAGAGAGGTTTCTGCATGCCATCTTTGGCACATGTGCCATAGGTTTGCCATCAGAGGTTAGGGAAACATTCCTAGAAGGTAGCATTTTTGCTATGACTTGAAGAAAGTCAGGGAAGTTAGGAAACAGAGGAAAAAATTATAGGTATAGAGATCAACCAGAGAAAATGCCCAGAGGGGACAGCTAAATGGCAGTGAATCTATTCACAAGCAAGTTGCTTCACCCCATTTGCCTAATCCTTGCCCTTCTTTTACTAAGATAAGAGAGTAAGGGTTTAAAAAAAAAAGAGAAAGAGAGAAAATGCCCATAGTTGAAACATAGTGTGCCCTATTTATGGAAAAGCAAGGAAGCCATCATCACTAAATTGATGAGCTTTTTCTAAAGCATAGATTTGACAATGTATGTGTACACAGGACCAAAGAATTTTATATTTGATATTGTACTTAAAAGGGAGCCACTAGAGCTCAATGAATAAGGAGGTACTATGGTCAAATTTGGATTTCAGGAAGATCACTTTTACTGCTCAAACTAAGGCAGCTTCAGTGGAGAGATATTTGAACCAGTATATGCAAATACCAGACCACTGTATCAGTCTGTGTATGCACTGATAAGAATCTATACTACAATGTGAGTGGGCAGAGGAGGACAATATAACATAGATGGAAGGGTAGAAATAAGACTTGCCAAGAAATTAGCTGTAAAGATGAAGAAGAATGAGGAGTCAACACTGAGGAAATGAAGCATGGATGATGAGGAGGGTAGTAGTGCCCTCAGGAAAGTTGGAAAGAAAAGGAGGGGTTAGAGAGGGGAAATAATGAGTTTTGGGACATATTGTGGGACACAAAGTGAGAATTTTATTGTTCAGTCAATTTCAGTCGTGACCAACCAACTCTTTATAATCTTCATTTGGGGTTTTCTTAAAAGATACTAGAGTGGTTTGACATTTCCTTCTTCAGACTTAACTTCCTGAATTCAAATCTGGCCTCGGACACATACTAGCTATGTCTTTCGGCAAGATACTTAAATCCTGTTTGCCTCAGTTTCCTCATCTGTAAAATGAACTGGGAAAGGAAATGACAAACCACCACTCCAGTATCTTTGCCAAGAAAATCCCAAATAGGATCATGAAGAGTCAGATAAGACTGGAAAACAGCATTTATATAATACTAAGGTTTACAAAGTGTTTGATATCTCATTTTATCCTCACAAGAAGGAGGCGAGTGCTATTATCTCCAATTTATATCTGAGATAATTGTGGCAGAGACAGGCTAAGTGATTTCCCGAGGATCATATAACTAGTTTCTGGATCAATATCTAAAGTCAATATCAAGCCTTCCTGATTCCAGGTTTAGGGCTCTATCCACTGTGTCATCTAATAGGGTTAGGAGTCTTAAGGCAGAGGGAAACATAGAATGATAAAAGGTTATATTCAGATAAAGAAATTTCAGACTTCACAAACATGGAAGCAAAACACTTATGGGTGATAGTAAGATCAAGGGTATAACCAACTTGGTGTATACCTGAGGTAGAATAGAAGAGTCTGGGAATTAATAGACTAAGGAACACAAGTTGCTGTAGAACTTAAGTCTATATAAATTGTGCAGTAGTGTTGGCTCTCTACCAAGAGAAAGGAGCCTACTTACTGAAATTCCAAAACAATGTCATAAAATTTTACTTTTATTATAAGCCCACTGGATAACCACTAAAAATTATGTTAAAGTAATGACTCCACTGAAATAATTTTTATTTGACCAATCAACAAGTGTTTACTAGGCAGAAGATGACAGCAAACAATATCCAAGAAAAGAGTCAAGAGAAAAATCTACAGCTTCAAATATTTATACAAATGCACAAAGCTCAAGCTTCTAGCATGATCAATTAGGAGTCCTAAAACAAGAAAGCAAATCTGGCCTTAAAGATATCACTTGAGCTTAGACGGATAAGACCTATGGGACTAAACAATACACGAAAAAAGTTGATGAGAGGGGGGACATAACAGTTTTGCAGGCTTGGGCTGAGTTCTTATGTCAGTTAGGAGTTTAGAATCTTGGGAAAAAGTTTCAGTTGTACCTGGGAACTCGTGGAGGGAACCAGGGTCCAGCTGAGCTGCTTCTTCTCCTTCTTGAGATTGAAAACCTAGCCTAGCTCTGGAGTGTTTTTTGAGATTTGTTTATTTAGATAAAACCTTTGAATCTCCATACCTTACCTCATTTCCTACCTTAATTTCCCTTAACGAAATGTCTGAAATGTCTGATAGGAGTGAATAAGGAGAGTGAATCAGAGAGTTAGTTCAAATCTGTGAGAGTTTAGCCCTACCCTTGCAGTAATTTATCTAGAGAGGTTTTGTAGCCATCATCCTAATCCCTTTTTGATTTAAAAATCACCTTGAGAGCTGAGTAAAGGCAGAACTTTTCTAAGACTCCAGTCCTGCTGCCCTTCCCCCACCTGAGGTTTCTCTAAGCAGCTGTTAGGGCTTCCTTAATCCTTTTACCCTGACAATCTCACCTGAGAAGACAATAAACCCCTTTTGTGTTTAAACAGACCCTTTAGTTACTTTGTTAGTTAATTAGTAAGAAAGAGAAGAAGAGGAATAGAATCAGCATACTCTGGGTTTGAGGGAAGCTGGGTATCCATCTTGAAGGAAGTAGATTTCAAAACAAGTTCCTTCCTGTGATATTAACTAAAGCCTGTAGTTAATTTCAATCAGTCTATTTCCTTTCAGTGTTTGTCTTTAGTCTAAGTCCTAGTCTGTATGCCCTGCTGCTGTTTGCCTGTTTAGATTAGTTCATCCTTTCCCTGGCAATCCTTGTTACCTCAGTGTTATACTCCCTGAACTCAGACATTCCCTTATTTCTCCTACCACCTCAACTGCCATCCTTCATCATTGAACCTTCCTTAACCACTATATTGCCTTAACTTCCCTACTACCTAGTCTATTCACATGAATACCTTCAGCCCTGGATCCCTTGCCTTGTCTTATTCCCTGATCCTACCAGTTATTACCCCTAGCTTCAGCCTCATATTATATCTTGCATCTCCCTATTACATCCTACCTAATTCCCATATTACCTCCCTAGCAAGTCCCATATAACACCCTTCCAAATCCCCATAACAAAAGTCTGATGTCAAAAAGATATATTCGTGTGAGGAAACCAAAGAATTACAGAAGGTAAGCATGGTAGAGAGACCCTGAATGAAAATAAAAAAGCACTATTGCCTTGGGATTTCTTTAAATGATATTTTTGGTGATGAGTTTATCAGCTCCCAGGGGTTCAATTATCATCTCTATGTCAATGACTCCCAGATCTTTTTATCCAGTCATTGTCTCTCTTCTAATCTCCACACTACATCCCCAAATAGAAGCCTACTTGACATTTCAAAATAGGTGTGCCAAGGAGTCTTTCAAACTCACTGTCTTTCAACCCATACCCTCCCCTCTTCTGAACTTTCCTATTATTGTTGAGGATACAACCATGAATGAATGAATTAATGAGGTGAATGAAGAGATGAATGAAAAAAGTATTTATTAAGTATTTCTCAAGAAGTGAGGAAGCTTCTTCCCTCACGAAATTTATATTCTGGCTGAACAAGTTGTGGCATATTACTGTAATGGAATATTGCTGTGCTATAAGAAATCACAAGCAGGAGGATATCAGAAAAATCTAGATAGATCGACATGAACTGATGCAGAGCACAAACCCAGAAAACAGTGTACACAGCAACATGCAATACTGTAAGATGAGTAACTGTGAATTACTGAACTATTCTGAGCAACACAATGATCTAAGACAACCACAAAAGGCTGTATGGTGAAAAATTCTATCCACCTCCAGAGAAAGAACTGATGGAGTCTGAATGCAATCTGAATGTCCTCCACTTTTTCTTCATGGGTACTTTTTTTTAGTGTGTCTTCTTCTACAACATGATGAATATGGAAATGTTTTGTTTGATAGCAACATGTATAATCAATATTAATTGCTTGCTGCCTCAAGCTGGAAGGAGGAAAAGAAGCGAAAGAGAAATTGTGGTTCTGAAAGTGTCAGAAAATTAAAGCCAATAATTATTTTTACATGTAAATGGAGAAAAATAAACTAAACATCATTGTAATTGTGCAAAAAATAAAGTTCACTTTCTAATAAAGTAATGCAACACAGATATGGAAACTAGAGGTCCATTTTTTCCCCTATAGAATTAGACTATCTTTCTGGGTAAGTTATTTTTAGTTGTAAACCCTATATCATTTGCTTTCTATTATATTATATTCCAAGATCTCCAATCCTTTAAGGTGGTGGCTGCTAAATCTTGACTGATCCTGATTAGCAGATTCTCTTCCATTCTGGACGCTTGCATTACATTCACTTTAACCTTGAAGCTCTGAATTTTGGCTACAATGTTCCTAGGAGCTTCAATTTTGGGTTTTCTTTCAGGAGGTAACCAGTAGATTCTTTTTATTTCTACTTTGCCCTCTAGTTCTAAGAAATCTTGAGTTTTCCTTTAAGATTTCTTGAAATATACTGTCTATGCTTAGGTTTTGTTTTTTTTGTCAAGATTTTTAGGTAATCCAGTGATTCTTAAGTTATCTCTCCTTGATCTATTTCCCATATCTTTTGTTTTTATTAAGTAATAACTTACATTTTCTTTGCTTTTTTCAACCTTGACTCTGTTTTAATATTTCTTATTATCTCCTAGCGTTATTAACTTCTCTTCAGGTTATACTAACATGCAGGGAATTTGCTGCTTGGGTAAGGTTTTCTATCTCTTTTGACAACTATTAATTCACTTACAGATAGTATCTATATAACAAATATAACAATTCTCTTTTTGGTCTTGATTTGTGATTTCATTAATGTAGGAAATGTGTAAATGGAATTAAATCTAGCCCATTCATAGTCAAAAATCTACCCATCCTAGGCATAGAAATAATGTCACCCTCACCTTCCTTAGTGGGGAGGGGAGACGAGTTACCCACACGTGACAATAAGTAACAAATCAAGAACAAGGGACTGTCCTTTGGGCAGTCCAAATCAATGTAGAGACTGCCACTTGTCCATTTGAATTAGAGGTGGACCCACGGGAAGTGACGAAAGACACTATCTCTTTAAGTAAGTTAGTTACTTCCTGTTGAGGCAGTTCCCGCTCTGAACCTGGTGCTGAAGGAGTTCCTGAGATCACAGAACGCTTACACTCTGTATTGTCACGTGGGTAAGTTAGGCTGACTTCCTTGGCCTGACTGGGCCGCTTCTAAACTCTACCTAAGCAGGCGCCAGCCTATCTGGCTGTTGGGCCTTGTGGCTTACAGCCTTTTAACCTCTCTCTGTCCAGGCCTTTGGCCTGGACTAGCCTCTCCCTTTCTCTTTATTCCTATACTTTACCTTCCTGATTGTAAATAAACTTGCCTCAACCTGATGCTGACTTGGGTCTGATTTAATTACGGAATCAACCTGAATTGTTGATTCCTGGCGGCCACACTTTAAATATATATCTATAAATACCTAAAATTTCCCTCTTACAGAAATTCCAGATGAGAAAAGCTAAGGAACACTAAAAAGTAAAGGCAGAATTTTAATCTAGGTCTCTTCCTGACTCTAAAGCAAACTCTGACTAGTAGGATAAATTCAAATAGAATCAGGGAACACTAATCCATATATAAGGACAGCTAGGTAGCACAGTGGTTAAGAGTACTGGGCCTGAATTCAGGAAGACCTGAAATGAAATCTGACCTCTCAGATATTTACTAGCAATATGATCCTGGACAAGTCACTTAAACCTATTTGCCTCAGCTCTTCATCTATAAAGTGAGGTGGAGAAGGAAATGGCAAACCACTCCAGTATCTTTGCCAAGAAAATCCCAAAAGGGGTCACAAAGAGTCAGACATAACTGAAATGATTAAACAATAACAAAATCTATACATAAGGAACCCTGTGGGACATATACTGACTAAATTTTAAAATTCAATATTATCTGTTCTATTGTATATTTGCTTATTTTGTTAAATATTTCCCAATTACATTTTAATGGGGTTTTCGCCACACTTGGGAGTGGCGCTACATCAGACACCTCTGCACTATACTACTGTTGTACATGAAGGTACAGGGCAAATATAATTATGTAATATAAAGCTACAGTGTATTTAGGATAAGTTTTTGATTCAAACAAATATTTACCATCAACTATGTGAAAGACTGTAAAATGAACTAGAGAAGGAAACAGCAAATCACTCCAATATCACTGTCAAGAAAAACCCAAATGGGATCACAAAGAATTCACATGGTTAAAAAAATGACTAAATGACAAGTGCAAAAGATAGTATGCTGGGCACTATAAAATATTGTAAGCAAGAGTTTAAGGATGAAGTCTATGTTTTTACTCATTCTTTCATTTCTTTACTTTTAAACTTTAAAGTTTCTGATTTACCTAGTAATAATGGGATCTGCAGCATGGTTTGGGCCCCAACGTCCCAAAAGTCCCCGGCCTACCAGTCCTGTCCGACCTGCTGGATTTCTAAAAGAGAAAAATAAGACAGTAAATTGGAACTTTATATCTTTTTATTTTTCAAAATCAGTCTCATCGGCATAATCCAAAAGAAAGAATAATATAGAGGAAAATCATGTGTCTAATTTTATAGTTTGTATCTATTAGTCATTTAATTTATAATCATGTCTTATAATTTATAACATATTATTATAACATATGTAATATTATATCTTGCTCTACTCTGGTTTACCTACTAGATTTGATCCAAAATAGAGATTTCACTACATAAAGATGTTACATGTTACAGCAAATACTGTGGTTCTCTGCTTTAGATTCACACTCACAGGTTGCATTATAATCAAAATTCAACTCCTAAGAATGATCAGGTAAGATAATAAGCATTCATCTTTTTAATGGTGTGACTTTTCTAGCCAGATGATTTAGAATAAATCTGATTACTCTCTTTTCTTCATAACTCTCCATTCTCTACCCTGTTAAAAAATGTAATATCTATAATTAAAAATGTAAATCCTTATTAAGTATGCAAAATATGTTTCACTTTTTAAAATATCAGTTTTTTTTCCTACCTGAAAAGTGTTTTATTACTCATTAGATACAGTGACCAGCACAAAGCTGTGCAACATTGAATAATAATGGTGATATTATACAAAGTATTTTATAGCAAAATCTTGGAAATGCTGATTTTATGTAAGAAACAAAATAACTTAAAAGTTTGACTGAGACTCAACAAATGTTAATAACTTGATGACTCGGCAACTTTCTCCCAGTTAAAATGTTCTTTGAAAACCCCAATTTCCATGTCATGCATTGATAAAATTTCCTTATTAACAATATCCAATTTGCTACTAGTTCCCATGATTTCCCCATGTGTGATTTCATTTTCAGGTTAGGTTTCTTTCAAATGCTTATTTCCCTATAGCAATTAATTTGCTTCTTCTTTTTAATATGGACAGAGTTCATTCCATAGCAAAGATGTGAATCCCCAAAATTAATAATTTTAAGGAAAAATTATTTGTTTGTAATAGAAAATAGTTTTAAAATAAAACATTTCAAAACCTATTTTAAAATGTGGTTTTGCTGCACATAGTAGCAAAAAATAGTTTAATTTTCCTTCTAATATATTTCATTAGATTGCATAACTTCAAAATGTGCTCCCATCAGACAATTACACTAAATTTACAATTTTAAAAGCAATTTCCTGCTAAGTTACTTAATGAATTAGTTATGCTTCCATAAACAATTCATTGTTCATCCATAGCACCTACCTAGGTCGACCATTTTCAATCTCATACAAGCCATTCTGGCTCTTTCGTTCAACATGTCCATCCTTTTCATTAAACTTAGGAGAAAAATTTCTTTCACTACAATGAAAATAAAAATCAGTGCCTAATAAGTAAAGATAATTTAAAATTTCAAGGCATTTAAAAACTCAATCTGTTAGTCCTCAAAGATAATTAATGCTGACATGGAATTATTTCAATCTGCTTTTAAAAGTTAACTTCTATTTTCCATGTTCACATTCATATCCTGCTTCCAAATAAGAAGGAATAAAACTCATTTTATAGTTGTAATTTTTACATGGATCATTTGTGCAATTTACTAATAATAAATATAGTTCACACATCATAAATTTAAATATATACTCATTAGCAGATTGTATCTTAAATTTATGTCCCAACATCATAAGGCAGCTAGATGACACAGTTGACAAAGTCTCTCTTGGGAGAAAGGTGGCACCAGCAGCTAGAGGAAGAGAACTGTGTTTGAGCCGAGACTTCAAGGAAAAAGAAGTGAATCTCAGGCACAGGGACAGCCAACACAAAGGAAGAGAGATGGGGATGAGAATGTTTTGGCCAAGGAAAAACAAAGCTAGTTTGTCTAGGCAGCAGTTCAAATGAAGGGAGATAACATGTAGTAAGGATGACAAGAGGAGTTTATATTTGATTCTTGAAGGAATGAAGATCTAATGGAGTGACATGCTTAGACCTAAAATATCCTTAGTCACTAGAGAAAAGTCATTTTGGCAACTGAACAGAGCTTACCTAGAAGGAGAGACCAAAAAGCTATTTAATATTCCAGGTTAGAGAGTGTGAGGCCTAAACTAGAGTAGTGGTAGTGCAAATGGAGAGAAGAGGAAGGATACAAGAGATGTACTGGGGGACAGACTAGATTTGACAATTGAACGGATTATGCTGTGGATCAAAGGGAGCTGTTGAGGATGAAACCATGGTACTGAATGGTATACTCTCAAAAGAAATAAGGAATTTGGAAGGGGTAGATTAGAGAGGGAAGGAAGGGGAAGACAATGAGTTCTATTTTGAACATGTTAAGTTCAAATTAGTCAATCATCACAGATATCTTGGGCAGTTTGATGCGGATAGAAAAACAAGTGGATTGATCAAGCTCCTAAAGGAGCTGGGATTATTTCATTCTTTGTATTTGCATTACCAGTGAAAAAAACACAATAAGAGTGAAGATAATAGATAAACGGTTTACTAGTTGAATTCATCCAGAGACCCAGAATTAGAGAAATTGAGAAATCATAGACAAGTTGTGATCTGCATAGCTAGAGTAGGCAGGATCAATTAAATCCTGGAATCATTCACTGATTGAAGAGCTAAAGAAGTATTCACAAATGAACAAGGAGCTAAAAACAAACATGAAAAATTAACAACTGCAAAGTTCAGTACTCAAACTCCCAAAATATTAATAATTCCATTACCTCTTAATCAGGGCTCATACTGCTTTTTTATATGTAAATGACTTACCTGATTTGTGGATCTGCCCACATGGGTCCAGCCAAGACAGAGACTGCAGTATACTCCACAGGATTATACTCCTGCCACTCAACAAGCCAGCCCACTTTCTCATTGGGTACCTGACTACGTTCAACTTTTGAACCTGGATAAGGTGATGTCCGAGCCTTGTTGTGAGAATTTTCATCAGCACCATTTGAACCTGACATAATGACTGAGCTTAGATGGAATGAACGTGATGAAAAGCAACTACTAAAAGAAAAAAGATAAAAGGTGTTATATAACACTCTTCAAAATTAAAAATTTTTTAAAACTGCCTCAGAAGGATCTGAAAATATAACATTTTCAAACACTTTAAAAACTGAAACTGGGGGCAATTAGGTGGCTCAGAGTATCAAGTCAGGGCAAGGGACAAGAGGCCAAGTTCAAATATGGCCTCAGACACTTCTTAGCTGTGTGACCCTGACTAATCCCTAATGTCTAGCCCTTATGGCCTTGGAACTGATACGCTGTATTGATTTTAAGATGGGAGACAAGGGTTTTAAAAAAAACAAATCTGAAATTAACAACACCGTCTCATATTTCCCACGTACTCAACAAACATGAATTAGGCACAATATTCTCCTCCAGAATACTCTCTCTCCTCAGTGTTTTTCTGGCACTTCTTATTCCAAGTCCTCCTCCTACCTGTCTGATTACTCTCTGTCCCCTCTGGTGAATTTTCATCCAGATCACATCTACTAATCTTAAGTGCTCCCCAAGGCTGTCTTCTGGGCACTCTTCTCTTTTCCCTCTAGGCAAATAATTTCCAGAACTATATATTTAACACTAGTTTTCTGGATAACTCCAACTGGACAATGACTCATAAGCATCTCAAATTCCAGCATGTCCAAAACATATTCCCACTTCTTTGTTCTCTACTTCCCAACATTCCTGAAGTCACCAAGGCTCAAAGCCTTAGTCTCATACTCAATTCATCATCTGCATTCACTCAACATAGCCCATCTGAGATTGGGCTGTCAGGGCTACCTTCATTCCCAACATTACTATTCTCCCCTTCTCTTCATTAACACACAGACTACACACTGGTGTAGACCCTCATCACCTGTCATCAGGACTATTATAATAGCCTTCTGATAGGTTTCGCCACCTCGATTCCAATCCATTATCCACTTAGCTGCCAAAATGATTTCCCTAAAATGCAAAGCTAGGGAAAGGAAGGAGACCAATGTCCTGTTCAATGAATTGTAGTTCCCTACTGCCTTCCTTATATAACTTGGTATATGCCTTTCATAACCTGGAACCTCTCTTATTCTTTCCTATATTTTATTCCCCCATGTACTTTACAATCTGCTATTCCTCATTTACAACATTCCATCTCTAGACTTCCAACAGCCATTTTGCCACATGCCTGGAATACACTGTCCCCTACCTCTCTACCTCTTACTATACTTGACTTCCTTCAAAACTCACCCCAAATCTCATTCCCTTCCAGAAGCCTTTGCTAATGGCTCCTCCCTCTTTCTCCCCTCTATACACACTGAGTGCCTTTCCTTTGACAATACCTTCCATTTATTCAATATATATATATTTGAAGTACATAGTTATTTTCATGTAGTCTCTCCTATTAGAATGCACAATCCTTGAGAACAAAATGTTCATGTTTCTGCCCTTATTTATAAGTTACACAACAGGAGCAGCTGGGTAGCTCAGTGGATTGAGAGTCAGGCCTAGAGACGGGTTCAAATCTGACCTCAGACACTTCCCAGCTGTGTGATCCTGGGTAAGTCACTTTGACCCCTATTGCCCACTCTTACCACTCTTCCACCTATGAGCCAATACACCGAAGTTAAGAGTTTAAAATAAATAAATATATGTTATACAACAGAGTACCTGGAACATAATATGTGCTTAATAAATGCTTGTTGAATAACTGATTGATCTATGTGCTCATGATCCTCAAGCAGATAAATAAATGAAACAGTTTTTGCCCTCAAGAAAATATTCTAGTATAAGAGATAGACATATTTATGTATATATATATGTATATATATGTAATCATCATATAAAACTAAGAATGGCATGATTTCTATACCTGTAATTTTCCCTGTCCACAGAATGGCTATATTAATTATAAATGCAAAAATTACTTCAATAAAATGTTCTCACTAATTCTCCCTATCCACATAATGACTGTGAAATTTCAAAATACACTAAAATTACCTCCTTAAAATGTATTTTAATTTTGCTTTAATCGAAATAAACAAAAGTTTATTCACAGAATCTGTAGGGGAAAAACTGCCAATCAAAATGTTAATACTGCTTAAAAGAACTATTTTCAAGTACCCAAAAACACTTTATGAAAACCTCTTTACTTCCCCCAAGACTGTTATACTAAATACATCTATCAAAGCAATTTCCCTCAAAAACACTTTAAAAACACATGGTACAAGTCAAACTATTTCTTCCCCACACTCAAAGACCTTCAACAGCTCCTCGTTGCCTATCAAATAGCTACATTTGACTTTTCTAGCCTTGGCTCCTAATGCTTAATGGCTCTACCTATATGGCTCTAAATGTATATACCATATCTTGTCCCACTTATATGACTTGCTAGTTCCTTTTTAAAAAATATTTTAGGGATCAGCTGGGTTGCTCAGTGAATTGAGAACCAGACCTGGAGATGGGAGATCCAGGTTCAAATCTGACCTCAGACACTTCCTAGCTATATGACCCTGGGCAAGTCATTTAACCTCCATTGCCTAGCCCCCGCCATTCTTCTGCCTTGAAACCAATACATAGTATTGATTCTAAAGACAGATGGTAAAGGTTTTTAAAAAAATTTAATAACTGCTTCAATATAATTGATTTCCTTTGTGATCCTGTATTTTATTTATTTTATTTATATATTTATAAAATGAAAAAAGGTCCACAGACTTCAAGAGAATGCCAAAGGAGTCCAACACATAAAAAAGGTTAAGAATCCTAGAATGACTTTCTCTAATACTTTCAGCAAAACTCCTACCCATATGTCAAGACACATTTTAGATGTCACCTCCTTTAGAATGAAGCTTTTCCTGATCTTCTAAATTAGATATTACTTTATAAATTTAAAAAAATGCATTTATGTATACCTTTACAGTTCCAAAGTATGTTCACTCATTGAACCAATATAAAACCTATACAAAGTCAGTATATATTACCTAAATTGCTTCCTTATTATACGATTATCTTCATTTTAAAGAAGGGAAAGCCAAGCATTAGAGAAGCTATGATTTGCCCAGTTAAACAGTTATTCATTAAAAAGAAAAGCAACGTCTAACTGTGTCTTCAAAGAAAAGCACTGTTCCTATATCCCCAATGCCTCAGAACTATAGCATTATTTCTCTGTTATGCCTTGCACTTTAGTTACATATTCACCTTCTCCTCAAGGATACCACTCCCTTGTTCCCTCAAGACACACCCACCTACAATCTATTAGCTCCCTAAAAGTAAAACTGAATCTTCCTCATCTTTGTATCTCTCCTCTGCCAAAGAAAAAATAATTTTGTAACCAAAACAAAATATACCACTTGGCCTCAATGATTTAATTCAGCTAGAAGAAATGAACTACTGTTTTTATCTACTATTACACACAATACATTGAAGGAATAGTAATGAGTTGTGTTCTCAGCAGAAGGACACCCTGAATCATTTTTTGAACAGATATATATACACATACATATGTATTTTTAATTACCAAAAGAGCAAAAGAAGTACCGAATGAATAAATACATATTCCTACAATCTAGGCCAGTGATGGCGAACCAAATATGACTCACAGCCACCCCACCTCATCTCAGTTCATTACTTGAAAGGCAGAGGGTCTCTCTCAGGCAGAGCTGCTCCCCTCCCCCTCTCCATTGTGCCTGATGACATTTTTTCACATTTCTCACCCCTCTGCCCAGCATCCCAATGGGAGTGCTTTCTCCCTCCTCTGTGTTGGGTAAAGGTGGGGAGGGTGTCACATTCAGTGGGGGCACAGGCATCGCAATGGGTCAGTGGGGTGGGGTGGGAGTGGAATCTGGCACTCCTTCTCTAAAAGGTTTGCCAATACCTATCTAAGCTGTTTAATTCATCAACTGTATGAGGGAGAAGTTTGGCCACAATGCGAAATTAAATAGGTAGCTGTTTACTTTACAAAGGAAAAAACCTTTTCCTAATTGTTAAATTTATAAAAATGTAAGATTGTAGCTTTAAAGAGATGCATTTGCCTTGTAGGTTCATGTAAATTTTTTCTGTATGATCTAGAATATTAATAAGAATTCAAGAGGGAAGAAATTCTCTGTAACAATAAAGATGAACAAGTCTAGCTTTTAGCAAATTTCCTCAGTACTAAGAGGTGGTACCTTTTCATGGTTAACTGAGTGTGTGCCAGGAGGTATGGCTTGAACCATCCTAGCTCTGGCTCTTGGCTCCAAGTCTCCTTTACCCCTCTCTCCTCTTCTCCCCTCCCATCTTATCACTGTCACTGCTTCCTCAACACACACAAAAAGTGATAGAAATGGCCCAGATCTGTGATTTCAGTGGTTTATGCAACTTCTCATGAGGCAATTCCCTCCATCAGTGTTCTACAGAGATCTACATAGCAGCTGCTGAACAAATGAAATCTCAGCCTGGGAGATACTGTCCTTTGAAGTTCAAGCATATCCAAATCTATCACCCAATCAAGGCTCTACAGCCACCTTCTGAGAACATTCTGCTCTCTGCCTCAATGAGTTTAGTGTCTGGCTCTATCAGATTATGAGCTCCTCAGGAGCAAGAACTGGCTTTTTGCCATTTTTATATTCCCAGTGTATTTTGTATTCCTTCCACCCTACCTCTTGCCTCTTATTAAGGAATGCTCTCCTCCTCCACTTCAGTCTCATATATATTTGCCAAAGCAAACTCTGCTATATATGCACTCTTGATTTCATTCATCCCATCTTATTCAGGGGATTGCCCCCTCTATCTTCCTCACATTCACACTAATCTTCAATCTTTCCTGACCTTCAAATAATACCCACAATAGTTCTACCATCAGTCATTTGATCCAAACAACCAATCAATCCATATTTAAGCGCCTACCATGCCAGGCAACTAAACAACAATTGGGGCAAACCTAATTAGATACGTACTGCTCAACCATGGATCCCTAACTCCAAGCATACACCAAGGAATTCACCATTTGGGAATCTCTGAAAGGAGAAAGTAGGGAAGCTGATAAAGTTGTAGTCTACACCCTATGTGCTAAACTAAGAGATCTACATAGCCAAATTAGTGATTTGTGTATTTATCTGATTGTCTTGTAATTATGATACTGCCTTGCCCACCTTCCCTATCTAAATTCTTGAGCAGTCCTGGCCTGGCTTGGATTCTGGTATTTCTGCTAAGAATATAAGAATCTGACATAAATTTCAATTCTAACCTTGAATAGTCGGAAATTATTTTGGGGATCTCTTGGGTTCTGGAATTTCTAGTCTAGTTAAAATCCTGGTAATTCTGGTTTGTGACACTGCCTGTTGATTCAGAAGTTAAAATCATTCCTAGTTGAATCTACTCCTAATATGGGAACTCTGGTCTGGTCAAACTCAGGTAAAAATAAACAAACAAAACAACCTATGTTCTGTGAGTGATGGCAAATCTTTCAGAGATTTGCCCCATCTCCCCATCTCCCAGACCAAGTGCTGTGTCTGCTTCCCCCAGAGGCTGTGGGCTGTGCTCCTACCCTCAACAAGTCTGGCACTCCCTGCCCCACCCCCCTTTCCCCACACAGGGGAGGGAGAAAGTGTTCCTGGTTTGCTGTTGGACAGACTGATGTGAAAAAATGTGGGTGATGTGAAAAAATGTTGTCAGGCATGGTGTAGAGGGAGAGAGGAATAAGCCTTTCTAGTAACGGACTGGGGGGGGCAGTCGCATGCCCACATTGAGTGCTCTGCATGCCATCTTTGGCACCCATGCCAAAGGTTCACCATCATTGTTCTATGGCAGTGGTTCCCAAACTTTTTTGGCCTACCATCCCCTTTCCAGAAAAAATATTACTTAGCGCCACCTGTCACATACTATCACCACCCCATTCACTGCCCCCAAATGCACCTATGGCCATCACCACTCACCCCTGGATCGCTTCAGCACCCACCAGGGGGCAGTGGCACCCACTTTGGGAATCACTATTCTATGGTAACAGCAGAAGAGTATTTTTTTAATTGTAAAAATATCCCTAATAGGATAACTATAACTCCACTTCAAACTAATTAAGACTAAATTTGTGAAGTGAGAGGAAATCTGCTTACCATATATTCCAAGCAACATTAACAACTGATAACCCCATTAAAAAGACCAAGATATTGATTCAGGGACACATATCTCTTGAGTTTGAGTGAACAAACTGGATAACCTGTGAACAGACACAGAATTTCTAAGGGAAAATGGGGCAACTAGGTGGCACCGTAGCTAAAGACTGGACATGGAGTCAGGAAAACTTGAGGTTCAAATACAGCCTCAAACACTTACTAGCTGTGCCTCATTTGTAAAATGAGGGTAATGATAGTACCTGCCTCCAAGGATTGAGAGGATTGAATGAGATAATTTTAATGCTCTACATGGCACATAGTAAGTGCTACATAAATGTTAGTTATTATTGCTGTTATTAAAATGTTTCCCAGAAGCAGACAACTTCATGAAGTAAAGTTAAACCAGGAGGTTTAGAAAGAAATCTTCTGCTTAAATGTACATTAAGTGAATGTTGCATATGGGTGTTCGACTAAAACTTTACAATTATCCAGCACTGAAATTGCACTGGGGAGTTAGGGAAGGGTGTAGAGATTAAACTTGAAGGGATATCTGATTGGGATGTATAGAATTGGTTGCCAGGAAAAGGTTGATTTGAAGAAGTTTCATGTTTTGTAAAACTTGTAACTGTTATTATATTACTTTGCTTTATTGTTGTACTCAGTGCTTCCTAATACTTGTATTGTTTGTGGAATTGGCTGCCAGAAACTTAAGGTATCCAGAGAAGAGTAGTACATAAAAGAATGTGGTAGAGATGCATGTATTATGTGATACATGACCAAAGAGGGTAATGTCATAAGATAATGTACCTGTTTTTGAAAGTGAGTTTTTGGGAGAACATAATTGACTCCATTTCGTTCTGTATTTGCCATTTTATTGTGTATGATCCCTGAATACTTCAGTATTGGACCAACTACAACTGGTTCTCTTTGCTCTCCTAACTAGTACAAAACAACTTAATTGATTTTTTTTAAAAGAGGGGAAGATTTCAGACTCCCTACTTTAGTAAAACCAGCTTATAACAAGGACATATTTCTTATCTATTTCCCATAACTAATAATGCATATTCTCCTTAACAAGCATAATTTGCTTCTTTGTATTGAGTAGCCATCTTTTTTTTGTTTCATATAATTTATAAATTGTTGTTGTTGAGTCATGTCCAACTCCTCACAACCATCCTTTTCATTCGGTTTTCTAGGAAAAAGTACTGGAGTGGTTTGCCATTTCCTTTTCCAACAGACACAGTATTTGAGGCCAAATCTGAACTCAAGTCTATGTAAGGTCTCTCTACCTTGCCATCTAGCTATCTCATAATGTATGAACACTAGTATCTTAATTCTGAAGGGCATACCTTCCCATCACCTGCTGATGGGGTGGATCACACATATAATAAAACCTGTGCATTACTCAGTCAAATCAATGTCTAAATTCATGCAACAGGTTCAATTCTCTCCCTATGCAATTGATTCTCAGATTTATATACCCAGCCCTAATCTCTCTCCATACATTCGGTTTAGAATCACCAACTGATACGACTATTGGTAATTCTGGACAGGGCATTGAATGTCCTCAACATATCCAAACTAGAACCTACTACCTTTACCTTCTCTTCTGAATTTACTGTTCAGAGCACTACCATCTTCCTAGTCTCACCCTGGAGTCATCTTTTCCTCTCCACTTGCTTTCATCGCATGGATCTGACCTGTGGACAATTCACATATCTTTTATATATAGGTATGTTCCTTTCCTTCTCCCACAGCAGCCCTCACAATATGACCAAGTTATCATCACTAACTCCCCTTCATCAAATATCTTGGTTGGCTTTTAATTCATAAATTGGCCCCCTTCCTATATTTCCAGTTTATTCCTCTCTATTTATGATTCAACAACACTGGTCTTCTGGCTGATCCTTGCATACAGTACTTTTATCTCTCCACTCATGGAATGCCCTCTCTTCTTGCTTGTCTCCAATATGGATTCTCTGGTTTCCTTCAAGACTCAGATCAAATCCCACCTTCTTCAAGAGGCTTTTCCTGCTCCCAAGAAGTTCTCCCTGCCTCCTGCCCCATTGCTAATGCTTTCCCATTGGATTACCTCCTGTTAAAGGGTAAGTGCACAGTTTGCAAAATATCTTCTCCAATGGAATGTGTGCCCCTGAGGGCAAGATCCTGCTTTTTGTCTATGTATTCCTAGCTTTTAGCACAAAGCCTGGTACATAATAAATACTTGTTGATTTAATGACTAGGAAGATAAGTCACTTGATTCACTCAGGGTCTAAAAAGCTAGAGGTTAAGCGTTCTGTCTTAGAATCAATACTGTGTTCCTTGGGTGAAAACTGATGTTCTTGAAATAGTAAATTATGGTCTTTTCAAAAGTTTTTTTGACCAGAGGGATGGGCATAATTATGATCTATTTGTTCATGTGAGTTTTGAACAGAGAAAATGGTGAATAGGACACCCAACTTCCACCCCATATGTGTATAAACATACAACATACATGTCTATACCATGTATTTTATATACGTATACACACACATATATATACAAGCACACATTGTTTACACACTAGAGATTCATACAAACATAAAAAAAGTACCGGTTGTGACCTTGGACAAGTCACTTAACCCCAACTGCCTAGCTTTAGCATTCTTCTGCCTTGGAAAAGATACTTAACGATTCTAAAACATAAGATAAGGATTTTTTTTTTTTAATAAAAATAAAAAAGTAATGATGGAGGCAGCTGGGTGGCTCGGTGGACTGGAAGACAGGCCTAGAGATGGGAGGTCCTGGGTTCAAATTTGACCACAGACACTTCCTGGCTTTTTGATCGTGGACAAGTCACTTAAACTCTATTATTTAGTCCTTGGTGCTCTTCTTCCTTGGAACCTATACTCAGATTTGAGCCTAAAATGGAAGGTAAAGGTTAAAAAAAAAGTAATGCTACTCCTAGATCTTGGTAATAAAACCTGACAGCAAATCTGGAAACAAAGTCTTACATTAAAACACAGTATCTATGGGAATTAATGGAGTAGTTGTATTTTAAACTTTGGGCAAAAAGTTCAAAGGTAAACTGTCCCTTCTGGAATTACCCAATCAAAAACAGAGGCGAGTCCTTCCACCTCTCGTCTAAGTATCTCCATCCCTCCTCCCACCTGTGCCCAGCAGCCGGTGTCTAGGAGGAGTTCGTTAAACACTAAGGAAATAGTCTTTGATGGACTAAACTAGGCTGATTTGAGGGTTGGGGTGGACCCGAGCAGCAATGGGGAGAGCCCCTAACAAGAGCCCCGAGGCTCCAGGCCCGGCTCGATAAGTACCTGTAGGGAGGCCCCCCCAGGGCCCTGACGGTCACGCACGACAGGCTCACACTGAGGGACACGGTAGCTAAAGCCTGGGCCAGGCCGCGCGCTGCCATCAGCGTCCCGGAGGCGCTCCGAAAAGCTAGGCCGCTGCGGCCTCGAGCTGCCGCTGCCGCCACTGCCGCCGCTGCGGCCTCGGCCCGGCCTGCCGCTGCGGCGGGCGCTAGGACCGGCCGCTCTCCAGCCCTTGAGCGGGGGCGGGCTCCTCATCGATCTCAGTCACACCCGCTCCGCGGTGGCTGCACCGGCGGAGACCCCCAGGCAAGTCTGGGGGGCTCCCAGGGCAGCCCAGCCTCGCGGCCGGGGAAGCGCCCGCGACCCCCGACCCCGTGGCGACCTCGCCGCCCGACCTCAACCCCCGACCTGGGCTACGGAGCGTCGTGACGTCACGACGCTGCTTGGCGGCCTGCACGGGACCTTCCGCCCTTCATCCCGGAGTCTCCAGCGCGCAGGCGCGTAGGGCCGGGCTGGGAAAGGCGGAGGAGCGGAGGGGTTTAGGATAAAGGTCCGAGAGTGAGAATCCTTAGCTGAGGGAAGAGCTGGGCCTCCGATATACTACGGGATGCGAAGCGAATGGCATTCTGATGAAAAGGATGGAGAGAAAGCCAGTTCTGCAGAGGTGGGGGAGTCGGGATGCCGAGTGCCGCAAGGCGTTGTCACCGCAATGGTGTTACTGACCTGTTTGTTCGGTATTTTGTATTTTGTCACTAGGGACTACTCCCCAGATGAAGAGAGGGAGATCTCTTTGATGCAATGAACGTAATATCTTTCAGTATCTTTCAAACTAGGGCCCATGGGAGCCATAATGGATAGAGAGCCAGACCTGAAGACGGGAGTTGCTAGGTTCAAATGTGGCCTCATTCACTTCCTAGCTGTGTGTCCCTAGGCAAGTCATTTAACTCCCATTGCCTAGACCTTACTACACTTATGCCTTGGAATCAATACAATCCTAAGACAGAAGGTAAGGGAGAAAAAGACACAAATGAAACTTGCAATGGGGGGGAGGGGAAGGTTACTGTATAAAAATAAAAATGGATGTCCTCATTTCTGAAATAGCCATAGTTGGGAGTGAGCAGGAAAAGCAGGGCCAGGAAAAGCAAGATTCCTGAAATCTGTTTATGATTTGTTAACAACCTTTTGCTCTGGGGAACCTGTTTAGATGTTCCTTCCAAACCAAGAAGTTAAGATAATAGGAAAGGTTAACCACAAATCAAAATAAGTTCCTGGATAATGGGGAAATTCCATGAATAAAAAATAAAAGAAGAAAGCATAAATTTCAGACTAGTCAAATGACCCAGGTTCCTCTCACTTGTAGTGGAGGGAGGATCTGTGGCATCCCACATTGAGGTAAACTTTAACCATTTTTATTTTTCCTTTCACAAGGGAAGGAAAAGGGTTGGTTGCAGAAATGACCTCGATTGGTAAATTGAGTCCAAGAGGCAGCACACATTTTGAAGAGGTGAGAGGAGAGAATCCAAGCTCAGAGCCCTAGGGGCTCAAACATAGTTTTAGAGAAATGGGTAGCATGATACCAATAGGAGACTGTGCTGTTTTTTGTAGGACCAGTAAAGTAATATTTTCTAAATTACTGAACAAGAGGAATGGGTAAGTGGCTGAGTTGGGTTGAGAGCCCTGGGTTCAAATCTGTACTCAGACACTTACTAACCTTGTGACCCTGATCAAGTCACTTAATCCCCTAATGCCTAGCCCTTACTACTCTTTTGCCTTGGAATATCAATTCTAAGACAACAGGTAAGAGTTTTTCAGTAAATAAATTAAGAAGTGAGGGGCAAGGAAGTCAAGGATTTAAACCAAATGGTTTCCATTAAGGCACTAAAAATGATAGCTGCCCAGTTTTTGAACTATGCCCAAAGAGCGCTAAAAGAGTGCCTGCCCTTCCATCCAACCATATCATTGCTGGGATTGTACCCCAAAGAGACTATAGGGGAAAAGACTTGTACAAAAATATTTATAGCTGCACTCTTGGTTGTGGCAAAAAATTGGAAAATGAGGGGATGCCCTTCAATTAGGGAATGGCTGAACATATTGTGGTATCTGTTGGTGATGGACTACTACTGTGCTCAAAGGAATAATGAACTGGAGGAGTTCCATGTGAACTGGAAAGACCTCCAGGAATTGATGCAGAGTAAAAGGAGCAGAACCAGGAGAACATTATATACAGAGACTGATACACTGTGGTAAAATCGAATGTAATGGACTTCTGTACTAGCAACGATGCAAGGATCCAGAGCAAGGCTGAGGGACTTATGAGAAAGAAAACTATCCACATTCAGAGGAAGAACTGTGGGAGTAGAAAAATAGAAAAAAAAAAAAACAACTGCTTGAACACATGGGCTGATGGGGATATTATTGGGGATAGAGACCCTAAAGAATCACTAGTCCAACTATAAATAATATCGAATTGGATCTTAATCAATGATACATGTAAAACCCAGTGGAATTGTGCATTGGCTGGGGGGGGGGAGAGTTTGGGGGAGAGGAAAAGAACATGAATTATGTAACCATGGATAAGCTTAACAGTGAAGGACTCAGTGAGCTGCCTCTTGATTCATGGTAGCCTACAGTAAATTATTATCAGTGTTGTAGCTATTCCTAGCATGCAGAAGGGCCAGGCTTGGAAAGATACTTCATTTGGAGAATGGTTCGTAAAAAGGGGACAGAGGTGTTATTTTAGCCTAGGTCTAGATACCCAGCTGTAATTTCTGGGTATCTCGGCTGTTATTAGTGAAAGGGAAGCAGATGTCCACTTTTCCCTCACTGAACCAGCAGTGCACAGGGCCCTGAAACTGATGAGATATTTAGATATACAGAAAATATCTCTAATTACAAATAAATTAGGAGGTGAGGATTAGGAAAAGAGGGGTCCCTACTTCTAATTTTTCTATTCTCACACCCGCCTGCCTATGTTTGTCGCAAGACAAATTCTTCAGTTTCTTGAGGCTCCCTGACACTGATTTAAATCACTCAAAATCTAAGATCTACCTGAATAAAAATCCTCCTTTTTACTCCCAAAAGCTGGTTTCAAGGGTTTCATAGCAGGGGCTCAGAATGACAGTTTACTCAGCAGGTTTTGACCCTGGATTGGATCCCAAAGCCCAAACTAACTTAGAATAAAGCCCAGGCAAGTTGGCACACACAGACAGCAGGGATAACCAGATCTACTTCAAACTGCTCTCCAGCTGATCAGGAACCACAGGGAAGGACTGAAGGATTGAAGGGTAGTCCTTTGTTCTCCAAAGACTGGAGATAGGAAAAGCTCCTAGAAGCAGCTCTTCCTCTCTCTGCTTGGGCAAGATGAGGATCCAGGCTAAGACCAAGGACGAATTGACAGTTGCCTATCCATTTTACCCTTCTTTATCCCTTGGCTTCTAAAATACTTTCTCCAAAGTTCTTGGCGTGTGCCAATGCTAGTTTTGTTATGCTTCTCTCTATAATTTCCCTATTACATGTGGAAGAGGGCTTTACATTATCTGCTTGCCAAGATCTAGCAAATGTATCTCCCAGGGGATCTTCTTTAGGCTTCCCCTCTCTACATGGCAGTGCAGGTGCTAGAAAATGCCAGTAGCCTCACTTCCTTGGCTTCTTGGGTGAAGCGTAAATCTCTCTAGTAGGCCCTATCCTGTGTAGTTTATTCTTTTCATGGCTAATTTGGGCTTGAATCTGTTGTGCTGTTGAGATGATCTGTCAGGCACATGTTTGCTCAGACATATCATCCCAACAGGATGGGGCCCCTTTTAGTGTGACTATATACAGTTGAAATGAGTTCAGCTACTATGTAGATCTAAAGATAATCCTTTTCTCCCACCCACCCCCATACTGAGTTGGATGCAATTTCTCAATTTGCTGCCATTTGACCAGACTAAAACATATAGTACAACATGGATAATGCTGATTTGTGGTTTTCTGAGTCAATATGCAGCCCACAGGGTTCTTGACCTGTTGGGATGGTCCTCATATGCTGTCTGGGTTCATTGCCCATTCATCTTGTTCCAGTTAAGCAGCATTTTTTCATTTGTTATTCTTCATTATACTAGCAGTATTCTGTAAGACTATAATGTCAGAGTCAAATGGGAGTTTAGCCACTGTCCATTGGTAGCAGGTGACAGAACTATTAAGATCACCTTGGGGCAGGACAATAAAGTCCTGCATTACTTGCCCAGTAAAAGCAAGTCAATCTTGGTTCTCCCCAAGTAGGATAAAACAGAAGGCACTGGCTAGTCTGCCAGAGCATACCACCAAGTATGCCAGTGTGTCTGGCACAGCAGTCAACCATTTCCACGACGTAATTTAGCTCTCAGTAGTCTCTCCTTTGTTGCCTAATAACACTGACCTTTCTCACTTGGGTTGTTGAACTGAGGAGCAGTGGTATCAAAATCAAATAGTAACAGAACCCTATGGGTTGCATGTTAGAAAACCAAAAATTAGCATTATTCATGTTGTACTATATGTTTTGTTAAACTTTTCCCAATTACACTTCAATCTAGTTCTGACCCACACTTGCATCAGTGACAGAGAATGACTTCATTGCCTAATAGATCTTATATTGGAGCAGCGATCTTTCTCTCCCCAACTGGTATTCTATATTGCTTTCACCTCCATGAAAGAGGCCAGTGGAGAGTTCTCCTTATCCCACCCTTAGTAGAATAAGACAGGCAATGGTGATAACTATGTCTCTTTGCCCCTGTAAGGCAATTTGGGAGGTCTGTGCTAAAGGATAAATTCTTCATTAGATATTGCCACCATGATCCATTTAATAAGCTAGAACAGTAACCCTAAAATTACAAGGGTAGTAAGTTTTTGTGGGCATGTTGGCATTACAGTCACCTTGCCTCCATTGTCTAGGATACCAAGAAAATGTCACATTCCCCCATTTTGTCCTTCAGTAATGCCTGAGGCAGATGGCCTATTATTCCCTCTGTAATTGAGAAATCATGCCCTACTTCTGTTACTGTTTACCCAATTTGAAGGGGATGAGATTAGAATGGAGGGCAGATATTTGGGGTTTATCTTCTGCCCCTATATTGGAATGAATTTCAGTCTCCCAGAGCTGCTTAGGATTCACCTACGATCCTTTCTAAGGGTGGCCTGCCCTCCCAGGCCTGGGTTCTCTTTTTCCTGGTCTAGTTTAATGAACCTTTCCTCCCTAATCAGTTGGATCACCCTTCTTAGGGTCTTCCTGGGTCAAGAACATTCCTTAATATCTATCTTTCTTCCCCAGGAAAGTGTGAGGGGTCTGATGTATGCCCCCCAAACACTGTGACCTAGCAACCACCAGGATGTGACCTTTTGAGAAGGAGCTTCTGAGGAGGCCCCTCTCTCCAGTCCCTATTTCCTCACCTCATGCTCCTAGAGATTAATCTTAAAGGAACTTTTAGAGTATTTTCTAATCTGGATGGATACAATATGAAACCCAGCCCATCACTGATGAATTCATAGTTGCAGTGCCACCGGGCTGACCTTTCTTGTGCTGTTGTTTTTTTGTTTTTTTTTTTTACATTCAGGAAGTTTTATAAGGGAAAAGTGTAAATACCCTAGGCTCCAGGTTTATTAGCTTTGGCATACTTGCATGGGGAGGAGGCAGGAAAAAGGAGAGAGCTGAGGCCATCCAGATTTTCACCAGCAAGCAGACACTTAAAGTTCTTAAAGGAACCCTGCCTCTTATCCCAGAAATCTCTTATCTAGTCTTATCTATTAACAAAACACCACCACTACCACCTCTCTTCCCCTCTCCTTTTAGGACCTAGACTAAGGCATCCCTGCTGGGCATGGGTGCCTACATGTAAGAGGAACACCAGGGAGGTGACCTGGTTGGTCTTCCAGCTTGGATACTCTCCTCTCACCTCCTCAAAATGTGTGCTGCCTCATGGACTGGCAAATCGAGGTAATTTCTGCAAACAACCCTTTTCCTTCCCTTGTGAAAGGAAAAATAAAAATGGTTAAAGTTTACCTCAATGTGGGATGCCACAGATCCTCCCTCCATTACAAGTGAGAGGAACCTGGGTCATTTGACTAGTTCAAAATTTGTGCTTTCTTTTATTTTTTATTCATGGAATTTCCCCATTATCCAGGAACTTATTTTGATTTGTGGTTAACCTTTCCTATTATCTTAACTTCTTGGTTTGGAAGGAACATCTAAACAGGTCCCCAAGGGCTTATAATCTTAGCATCATGCTTTTCAGGTTTTTCTAAAGCTGCAGAGTGACCACCTCCTTCCTGTAACAATTGATCATCCTTCCCAAGTATGCTGAGGCTCCTTCTCACTATACCCCCATACCTCTGTGTGGAGCCTGCCATCAAAACAGGTAGTTAGCCAGCAGATGCTGTTTGGGATATTTCAGACTCTGCCCCATTGCTCCCTGCACCTTCCACTTTAGAGATTCTACCACTATGAGAAGTAGTCCTGGCTCCCTTGGGATTCATTTCTTGTTCCCAAGCCACACATCACTCTAAACTCAGGAGGCCCAAGAGTCAAGTTCTCTTCTAGCACTCTCCTTATATAGAATTTTGGACAAAGGAGAAACATGATACCAAGAGGAGACTTTCCTATTCTCTATAAGAGCAGTAAAGTAAGAGAAGTTTTTTAAACTGCCTAATAAAAATAAGGAATGAGGGCTGGGGGCCTGCTAGGTGGCTCACAGTGGATTGATCCAGGCCTAGAGACAGGAAATCCTAGGTTTAGTCTCACTGTGTGACCCTGAGCAAGTCATTTAACCCCACATTACTTAGCCCTTACAACTCCAGTGCCTTAGAACCAATACATAGTATTGATTCTCAGACAGAAGGTAAGGATTTTTTTTTTTTTTTAAGGAATAAGAGATGGAAAAATTGAGAAATTTACCCTAAAGGTACCATTCTAGAAGCGACCCAAAAATGTTAATGTTTTAGACTGTGTTTATTAGCTTTGGCATACTTGCATCCTGTGGGGTAGAGACCTTACTAGTCAAACAGGTTTCCAACAGTTATTTAAAACTGTTATAGAAATCAAATGTTTTCATTAACTTTCTTTATGGACTCTCTACTAGAAAGAACTCAGAATTTAAAATCCAAGAAAATAACTAAATTGTCAGTATAATTATTCTTTTGCTTAATTTTTTAGAATGTTGGTTACTTTTTTAATTTTAATTTTTAAAATAAACCCTTACCTTCCATCTTAGAATCAATACTGTGTATTGGCTCCAAGGCAGAAGAATGGTAAGGGCTAGGCAATGGGGGTCAAGTGACTTGCCCAGGGTCAGACAGCTAGGAAGTGTCTGAGATCAGATTTGAACCTAGGACCTCCCATCTATAGGCCTGGCTCTCAATCCACTGAGCTACTCAGCTGCCCCAGAATTTTGGTTACTTTTAAAAATTTACATTTAGTTTATTTTGATCATTTAACTTTAAGAGTAGGAAGCAGAAATCAAGGCATAGATCCCTGGAAAATCTTAATTAAGGTTCCAAAGAAAGATAAAGAGTGACAGAAGAAAGACTGGCACTTAGAAGCTGAGACAAAAATATGTCTGACTCTGTTAGGTTCTGTTTTTCCCAAGAGTGATTGCAAGGCAAATCCAGATGCAGAAATCCATTAAAAGGACACAGTGATTCATTTGTCCAGACCACTTCAGCATAAAAGGACATACAGAGAGGTGTTTGGATGCTGGGGACAGAGTTAGGTCAGGATCAGGCTGATCAGTTGTTCCAGAACCCAGAGAGAAGCTGGGTAGTAGAGCCAGACTCAAAACAGAACTTTAGTACATTTATACTGGGCACTTAGATGAAGACAGATGGGAAACAGCAGCTTTGCCAACCAGATCACAGATCCAAGAGAAAGTGGTGTTCCTGGGTAGGGCAGCCCTAGCTGGTTATGGTAAGAATAAAGTTAAAAAGTCAGAAGCAGCAGCAAGTAGTATGGCTGAGATCCCAGGTGGAGAGCAGGACCTTGTTTCTAGTATCTTGTCCAGTCTCCAAAGACCTAATAATGGTAAGAATCTCATACTAATTGAGGGGCCTGTGATTTCTCTCTGAACTAAACCAACAGAGTTTTCCAGCTAAACTAAAAGGGCCTGAGTCCTATAGCAACCTATTCTTGCTCAGATCCAAACCCAAGTCAATAACTTGCAGAGATCAAACCAGACTGGCAGCAACCAGACTTTACCTTGAATTAGACCACTTTAGGAGCACTTTGCAGGTTCCCAGACTAAGCTGTCCCTAAGATCCTAAAATATCCCAAGAAAGCCCAGACTATCCTTCCCAAAGGGCCCCACAACCTAGCCCTAACATTAAGTCTGAAATCAGAAAGTAGGCTGGAATAATAAACAGGGGAGTGAGGGGGGAAGACTGTCACCATAAAGAACTATTTTGGTAGTAGGGAAACTCAAGACACACAATCTCAGAAGAAGGAAAATTTTCCAGAATATCTATAAGCAAAATCTCAAAAGTAAAACACAGTTTGGGCACGTATTCAAATAGAATTTCTGAAAGAGATGAAATGAATTTTTTTAAGTTTAAAAATGTTTTTATGAAATGAGAGTGTTTGGGGGAGGGAATTAGAAAACAAATGGGCTATGAAAGAATGAATTAGAAATGGAATTAACAGCTTGGTACAAGAGGTACAAAACTCTCTGAAAAATAGAATGAACCAAACAGAAGCCAGTGATTTCATGAGGCAATAAGAAATAATAAAACAACATCAAAAGACTGAAAAGAATAGAAGAAAATATAATAAGATATTTCATATCAAAAACAATTGGCCTGGAAAAGAGTTCAAGAGGAAAACATTTTAAGAATCACTGGACTGTCTGAATGCCATGACCAAAAAAAGAATTTGGAGATAATATTTTTTAAAAACTTAAAAGACAAGGGCAGCTGGGTAGCTCAGTGGAGTGAGAGTCAGGCCTAGAGACAGGAGGTCCTAGGTTCAAACCCAGCCTCAGCCACTTCCCAGCTGTGTGACCCTGGGCAAGTCACTTGACCCCCATTGCCCACCCTTACCACTCTTCCACCTTTGAGACAATACACCAAAGTTAAGGGTTTAAAAAAAAAAAAAACTTAAAAGACAACTACCCAGATCTTTTAGAACTAGAAGACAAAGTAGAAATAAATACCAACCCTCTTCTTAAACCCCCAAATGAAAACACTCAGAAATATTATACCCAAAATCCAGAATTTCCAGTTCAAAGAAAAAATACAAGCATCCAGAAAGAAAGAATTCAAGTACTGAAAGCTACAATCAGGATCATACATGATTTATCAGCCATCTCTATAAAAGAACAGAGAACTGGGAATGCAGTACTCCAGAAGGCAAAGAATATGGGCTTATAGCCAAGAATAATTATCCAGCAAAACTGAGTGTAATGCTTCTGGGGGTAGAGGATTTCTAAGCATTTCTGATGAGAAGACCAGAGCTGTGTAGAAACTTTGAAGTTCAAGCACAGGATTGAAGAGAAATATAAAGTAAACATGAATGAACAATAATAAAGATTAAACAAGAATAAACTGCTTAATCCAAATATGGGAAGATGATACACATGTCACCTTGGAGCTCTATTATAACTTATGGGGGATTTGGAAGGATGTTATCAGGGACTTGATAGGGAGGTAATATGGGAATTAAGTAGGATGTAATAGGGAGATGCAGGATATAATATGAGGCTGAAGCTATGGGTAATAACTGGTAGGATCAGGGAACAAGACAAAGAAAGGGATCCAAGGCTGAAGGTATTCAAGTGAATATACTAGGTAATAGGGAAGTTAAGGCAATATAGTGAATAAGGAAGGTTCAATGATGAAGGATGGCAGTTGAGTTGATAGGAGAAAATAAGGGAATGTCTGAGTTCAGGGAGTATAACACTGAGGTAACAAGGATTGCCAGGGAGAGGATGAACTAATCTAAACAGGCAACCAGCAGCAGGGCATACAGACTAGGACTTAGACTAAAGACAAACACTGAAGGGAAATTAACTGATTGAAATTAACTACAGGCTTTAGTTAATATCACAGGAAGGGACTTGTTTTGAAATCTACTTCCTTCAAGATGGATACCCAGCTTCCCTCAAACCCAGAGTATGTTGATTCTATTCCTCTTCTTCCCTTTCTTATTAATTAACTGACAAAGTAACTAAAGGGTCTGTTTAAACACAAAAGGGGTTTATTGTCTTCTCAGGTGAGATTGTCAGGGTAAAAGGATTAAGAAAGCCCTAACAGCTGCTTAGAGAAACCTCAGGTGGGGGAAGGGCAGCAGGAATGGAGTCTTAGAAAAGTTCTGCCTTTACTCAGCTCTCAAGGTGATTTTTAAATCAAAAGGGATTAATTAGGATGATGGCTACAAAACCTCTCTAGATAAATTACTGCAAGGGTAGAGCTAAACTCTTACAGATTTGAACTAACTCTCTGATTCACTCTCCTTATTCACTACTCACAGACATTTCGGTAAGGGAAATTATGGTAGGGTATGGAGATTCAAAGGTTTTATCTAAATTAACAAATCTCAAAAAACACTCCAAAGCTAGGCTAGGTTTTCAATCTCAGGAAGAAGAAGCAGCTCAGCTGGCCTTGGTTCCCTCCACAAGTTCCCAGGTCCAACTGAAACTCTTTCCCAAGATTCTAAACTCCTAACTAACATAAGAATTCAGCCCAAGCCTGCAAAACTGTTATGTCCCCCCTCTCTGTACTACAGTGGGTCATAGTTGATGGAAGTAGTTGATTCTGTTGTATAGCTTTATCATCATAAAAAAGGGAAAAAGAGAAATTCACTGAGGGGTGAGAGGAAGAAAGGAAAGGAAAGTTAAGTAAAATCATCTCACAAAATCTAGGTGCTCAAGTGGACATCTTTACAGATAAGGAGAGAGTAGGTGGAGTGGCTTACACATGAATCTCACTTTCAACTGAAGGGAAATTCAAATGAAGGGAAAAATACAAAATTTTGAGTTACTCATAATATAAACTAGTTTTATAATTACAAGTCTGTTGATTAGGTATTGTTATCAATCACCAAATCAATGAATGACATCGAGGTAGTGACTGTAGTTTTATTATGCTCAAGACACAGACTTCACTGACTAAAGTCATTTTCAACAATTTTATAGAGCAGATTAGAGCAACCAATAAAATGGAATTTTACATATAGCAAAAAGAGACAGTATGGGTTTCCCCAGGAGGAAACAACAAAAAGGGAAGATAAAGATGTCGTTATCTTCCTCAGCAAGGTCCAAAAATTCACGTGTCAAAACTGGAACTGAAGTATGTCCCACTGATCCAGCAATACCACTACTAGGTTTGTGTCCCCGAGAGATTTTTTTTAAAATGGGAAAGGTTCTGTTTTTACAAAAATACTTATAACTGTGTTTTTTGTGGTGGCAAAAAATTGGAAAATGAGGAGGGGGGGGTCCCTTGATTGGAAAATGACTGAACAAATTGTGGTATATGATAGTGATGGAATACTATTGTATGAGATGATGTGGCTTAAAGAAGCAGAGACCCGTTAAGTTAACAGAGGCAAGGCTTAAAACAACAGGTTACACAACAGGAGCCCCATCACAGCATGGGCTTCATCACGAGTTTCAACGTGTGAGGGGAGAGGTTATGAAGAGGTAGCTGTGTCTTTAGGAAGGACTCTTCTGACTTCTAAAGGTCAGGTAGGAGAACCTAATGGTTTGCTTTCTTGGAGATAAGAGATCTCTCAACCCACTGGGCCTATGGCAATAACAAAAAGTCCTTGAGATGTTATTCTGAACTCCTAAACAGGTTTTCCTTCTCTACCCTGAGAAGAACAAATTAATTCTGTCTTTCCACACACTATTATGCTATAAAGAGTGATGAACCAGATGATTTCTTTAAGAACTGGAAAGACCTATGTGATCTGAAGTGGGAGAACATTATGTACAGTAACTGAAACATTGTGAGACAATCAAATGTAACAGACTTTGCTACTAACAGCAATACAATGATTCAGGACAATTCTGAGAGACTTATGAAAAAGAATGCTGTCCACCTCCAGAGGAAGAACTGTTGGAGTAGAAAAGCAGATGAAAACATCTGATTTATCAACTTGTTTACATGGGTATATAATGTGGGGTTTTAGTTTCAAAAGATTACTCTTACAAAAATGGACAATATGCGGGGCAGCTGGGTAGCTCAGTGGAGTGAGAGTCGGGCCTAGAAACAGGAGGTCCTGGGTTCAAACCCGGCCTCAGCCACTTCCCAGCTGTGTGACCCTGGGCAAGTCACTTGACCCCCATTGCCCACCCTTACCAATCTTCCACCTATGAGACAATACACCGAAGTACAAGGGTAAAAAAACAAAAAACAAAAAACAAAAAACAAAAATGAACAATATGGAAATAGGTTTTGAGTGATAATATGTGTAAAACACAGTGGAATTGCTTGTCAACTGGGAGGGAGGAGGTAAGAGAGGAGGGAGAAAACATGAATCATATAACCATGGAAAACTGTTTTAATATTTTTAAAAATAATTTTTAAAAAAGAAATAAAGTATGTGTCCCAGACTTCCTTTTGCAGACTTCAGTGGAATGCATGACCTGTTCTTAGATACCTGGTATAGAGGTTTTTTTAGCATAGTGCTGGCAAAAAAAGCCTAAGCCAGGAATCTTTTATGGCACTTCAAAGACAAAGCAAAAACAGAAGTATAAACATCTATCTGACATCTGGGATGGGGAGGAGGCATGTTATCACCTTCATCCTTAAAGAGAGCCCAGACGTCATAAGATTTCTATACATCATTGGTTCCTCCAAATGCCCAGGCAAATATAGCCTAGGCCAGCTACTGCATGAGTCTGTATCTCACCCACAGTGGGGCCCGGTCTCAGTGGTGACATCTTGCACCTTACAGTCCCTATACTGGACTGGCTGGTTGCAAAACTTGGCTTGGATGCCATTCCTGGGGCCTGGGTGGTTCACCCTCCTCACCTCAAAAGCGCATAAAATCATAGCTATCTCTAATTTGCTTTACCAAAAAGTGGAAGAATACGCACAAAGAGAAGAGGCCTATATTCAAGGGTGTGCTGCAGCCTACTCATACAAACTCTCAAAGAGCCAATTTTTAAGTTGTTTTACACTTCATAAATTGGCAAATACTGACCAGGGCTTGAGTCATTGTGTTGTGGATTATCTAGACTTAAGAAAATGATAGAGAAAATGTCAATAATGCAGGTTAAATGTAAAAAGTTGTCATGTGTGCTTTTTTTTTTTTTTTTTCAGAAAGCTAGTTGTTAAATATTTACTAGCACACTGCTGTTGGTACTCCTGATTTAAATTTCCTCCTGGGCTGCATTTGTCTTAGACTCTAGGACAGTGATGGGCAAACTATGGCCTATGGGCTAGATGCGGTCCCCTGAAATGTTCTATCCAGCTGTGACATTATTCCTAATCTGACGAATACAATGAAACTTTGAAAGAGTTGCCTTAGAAACAAACTGACAGATGAGCATTTCCTTTCCTTTGGCCCTGTGAAGTGAAAGTGAAGGGAGGAAGGGAGGAGGATTGGAGGAATGGCAGAAAGGAGAGAGGAAGGGAAAAGAAGGTAGTTTCCCCAGCCACGGCAGGGGGAAATTGACCAGAGCCCTTCTGGGGCTCAAATAAATGATCAGAGAGCAACTTTAGGGTTTTGAATAGCTAGGTTTTATTTAGATTAGGAAAGGGAAGGTCTAGGGAAAACTAGGAGGTAGGAAGAAAGGGAAAAAGGTGCCAAGAGATCAGGGTCTCAGGGTAGAGAGTGCTCCAGGATAGAGAGAGCAGAGCTTCCAACATAGAGAGAGGAAAAAGGGACCAAATTTTCTCTTTTATACTTTCCCTGACACCTCCCACAAAGGAAGTGGGAGTTGTCAAGGGAAGCTGTAGAAGAAAGAGTCCTGGGAGACATAGTCTTCCAGGGCTTGTAATAATTTCAAATGACACAGCCCCCTCTTTAAAAAGTTTGCCCATCACTGGTCTAGGACATCAAGCATTATAATACTGAAAGGCAGTAAGAAGTTAGGTTAAAAGAGATGGACCAAGATTGATTAGTGCCTTTTGAATGCACTGTGGTTCCAGTTGCATAGTCAATCAAAGAAGCTCCTTTTTACCACATGGTAAACAAAACAGAGTCAGTTACCTGCATATGCTTCAAAGTCCATGGTGGTGTTACATTAGCTAAGCATTCTAAGCGTACTCATGAGAGCTGGGCTCAGTGACATCTGGTTGGGGGACATGTCAGCATGCTCATGGGCAACAAGAAGTTATGCCCTAGAATAGGAGAGAAAGAAAATTAGTGAGAATCCTAGATGGGAGAGTGCTGGAGAAGATAGGGTAGGAAAATCATGTCATAAGATGAAGTATTCACTCTTAATAGGAGACGCAAGCACTCTGAAATTCTAGATTAGGATATCCAAAGTCCTCCCCAGATCTAAATTATGTGATTCTATCTAGGGGAAAGGTTACTGATTACAACATGTCTGGGTTAGATCCCTACATTTAACAACTGACATTTAAATGAAATTTTAAAGTTTGCAATATACCCTTCATCCATTGTTTTATTTGAGCTTCACTGTAGCTCTAAAGATTTATATCATTTTAATTTCCACATTTTACAGAAGAAACTGAAGGCACAGAAAAGTGATGTGACAATGTAGCAAGAGATGAGATTGCTAATTTAATTTCACAGCTTGAAGATATCAGACATTGATATGAACACAGATTTTCTTGACTCTGGGCAGAACATTCTGTCTACTTCACTATAATGTTTCAGTACTGAAATAGGTGGATTGTCTCTATGGTTGTTTTGTAGAGGTGAGATACCAAGGTTATATTGGTAACCCACAATTATGAGGCCCATCAGAACCTCACCAGACCAGTGCACTCAGACTCACAGACACAAAACTGGTCAAGGGTTTATTTTAAACCAAGGTAAATGGGAAGGGAGGATTAGGGAATAGGATTCCCTGATCTAAGGGTTTCCAACTAAACCACTCCCCTTTCCAAGATCCCTGCAAAGGGGTGCCTTCAGGTTTTCTGGCTACCTACTTTCTATTCTAGCTGTCTAAGAAATTCTTAGCTAACTAACTACCTAACACTAATAATCCTCCCAGATAATGTTTGGTTAGATTTTATAGTCTTTCAGAGTAGTTAGGCTGACCCTTTATATCAGGGATCAACCCTCTTCGGGTCAGGCCCAAGATGGCTTTAGGTCTTTCCCACAGACAGTTTGTTGACTTGCTGGCAGAGATCTTCATAGCAGTTGGGATACTCTCAGGATACTGGAACCTGAGTAGATCACACAGGATTTATCAAACTGGACCACAGGATATGTTGCTTTGGCTTTAAGGGGATAAGAACCACTTCTAGGCTTGTAGAGATCCCAAGCAGGAGGAAATAGTCAACTCCAATCTCTCCCAGAAACAGGAAACCAAAAGCCCAGAGTTCTCTCTGTGTCCACTTTTTATAATGTCCCCAGATTCTAGATAAAGCTCTGTAGTTCCAGGGCATGCAGCAATGTCCTGCAAACTGCTATCTGTGCAAAGTCTCTCTCTTACCTGTTTGTACTCATTCTCTCCTTTCCTCACAATAGTACAAGCTACATGATAGGGAGACCAACCCAACCCTAATTTAAATCCTTACTACTCCCTAAATCACCAAATTACTGATTTATTTTCATTAAAGCACTTACTTAGATCATTCTTTTATGGGAAGAAATTTCTTACCAATCACTGGAATTAAAAATCAGAGTTTTCTAATATTTCTTCAGTAGTTTAAAATCTAGGCACTGCAGTTATTTCATTCTTCTACCTCAGTGTTAGAATAAATTTAAAATAGAAAGGAATTTGGCTCACAAGGTGCTGAAGAACTGAAAAGAATTGAAAGCTTCCATAGCAATTTGCCACTACATTTTTCTAGGACAGCTACTAGCAAGAAATCATACTGAGAATCTCACTTTCAGCAGCTACTTAAAGCAAGAAGGATTTCGTACTAATCTGAAAAATTAGGCAATGTTCATATTTCTGCCAATGTTTGTATTTCCAGGTGACTGCTGCTACTTATGTTCAAAGCAGAGGCTACTCTTCTAGGTGAGGGCCTTAAACAGAAGGTAAGTAGTTACTTTACAGGTTATCAGGGGGGTTGAAGTGTTCCTTAAATAAATGGAAATAAATAAATAAGAAAGAAAAAATATCTGGAGAGGCCCAGGGGAATCTTAACCTGTATCAGGTAAATGTCACATAAGACAAAGGAGAGAAAGAAGGACCATTGAACAGTTGGAACTCAAAAACAGATAAAAACCTTTTCCAGAAGAAAAGGAAGCTGACCACTCTGAAAAAGAAACATTTATTTTTTGTAGTAGCAAAAAAAAAAAGAAACAAAAACAGGAAGGAAAATGGGTTTCATCACTAAGTGAATCCCTGAATAATGATTTTTATATCATAGTGATTTATTATATTACAAAGAAGTGATATAATATTATCGTGCTAGAAGACTTTAATAATATAAGGAATTAAGACAAATTTGTGAAAATTTAAAGCACTTCCAATACAGAGTAGAAAATGATGAACAAAAAGATAATATACACAATAACAATAGTAGTATGAAGAAAAAATTAAACAATATCTCCATTCAGATTATTAATGTGATGGCAAATCACAATCCCAAAGAGAAGGTAATAGAGCATTCTCCTCTCTAAAGAGATATAGTGTTCTACAGTTGTATAATGCTACATATGGTGTCAAACAGAATGTGTTAATTTGGCTTATTTCATTGCTTTTCTCAGTTACAAGAAATGGTTCTATTGATGTATAGTTTGGTGAATCATTGGGAAGTGACAGTATGCACCAAGAGTTATAGCTTCCAGATTTTTAAAGGAAAAACTAAATATGCATATGCAAATAGATAACAAAATAATAATAGTTGGGGACTTTAATTTTGTACTCTCATTACTAGATAAATCTAACAAAAAATAAATTTAAAAGACATTAAAGAGATGAATAGAACCTTAGGTAAGTTAAATATGATAGATATCTGGAGAGCCCACACACACCTTCATGAGGCTAAGCCTGAGCATACATATAATCCAAACATGGTTTCTAGTGGAACAATAATGAGAGCAAAAGTCTTACTTAACACTCATCATACTATGGGGATAATCCTGCATTCCTGATGGCTTGTGGCATTGGAACAAAAGTTGTACTAGTTATGATCAAGCTAGAAAGACTTGGCTTTAGAAAGAATACAGTCCTGGCAACAGATTATGTCTGCTGCTTAAGAACCAATATAATTAAATACAGCCATGATAATGTATGTTAACTGAGAAACAGACAGGTTAAGCTGATTAAATTAAATGCTGATAGGAACATGGAGAAACAGGCCTAATATTACATTGCTAGAGCATCTATGAATTATTTCTTTAAAAAGAGGATGGAATGCTTTTTGCTAATAGAAAAAAAGAAAAAAAAAGTAAAAAGATGGAAATATACATTAAGAGCTATAAAACTGTTCATACTCATTGACCTAGGGATCCCATTACTAGAATTTGGCCCCAAGAGCATTATTAAAAGGGTAAAAAGCTGTGTATATATGAAAATATTCAAGGAAGCTTTGTTTGTAATGACAAAATAACTGGAAATAACACAAATGCAGTGAATGAGAGAAATGGCTGAATAGATTTGAATGTAAAGTATTATGTTATTAGAAATGACAAATATTGAAAATATAAAGAAAATAAGCAAAATATATGAAGAAATGAAGAGACTAAGAAAAATACATAATATGATTATATTTTTTAAATAACCACAAAATCAAGAGAAAAAAAGTTTCAAACTAAAACAAATCCAAAGGGAACTCAAATGCACATATATAATTTCCATATACATTAAGATGGGATCTGACTAGCTGCATAGTGCAGTGGCAACACCAGTTGTGGTCCTTGGAAGTGGTGAAGGCAGCAACAGCAGCAGCAATGATACCAGAAGCTCTCACTTCCCAGAGGTGGCCAGGGAATTTTCTAGGTCACAGTTCCAGGGCAAAGAGGAATACTTATGGTTGCAAGGGAGCAATGGCCTTAACTAGAAGCAGGTCAGAGTTTTCAGGAGGAGAGAAATTGTGGGATGAGAGACCAGGAACAAGAGCATAGGTCAGGAGAACAATGACCACACCTCTTTTTTATCCTATTCCACCTTGGAAACACCAAAAATTTATAGGTCTCCAGACCTAGCTATAAAAACAGCAGGGTGAAGGGGAAAGGACCTATCTGTACAAAAATATTTATAGCAGCTCTTTTTGTGGTGGCAAAAAATTAGAAATTAAAGGGATGTCCTTCAATTGGGGAATAACTGAACAAATTGTGGAATATGATGGTGATGGGATACTATTGTGCAATAAGAAATTATAAGCAGTATGATTTCAGAAAAAGTTGCAAAGATCAAATGAAATGATGCAGAATGAAGTAGAACCAAGAAAACATTGAACACAGAAACAGCAATATTGTACAATGATGAACCATGAAAGACTTAATTATCCTCAGCAATACACTGATCCAGGATAATTCTGAAGAAACTTGTGACAAAGAAAATGCTATCTCCAGAGAAAGAACTGTTGGAGTCAAAATGCAGATCACAGTATACAGTAATCTATTTTTTTTAATTAGATTTGGAGATTTATTTTTTTTAAATCCTTGTACTTCGGTGTATTGTCTCATAGGTGGAAGATTGGTAAGGGTGGGCAATGGGGGTCAAGTGACTTGCCCAGGGTCACACAGCTGGGAAGTGGCTGAGGCTGGGTTTGAACCTAGGACCTCCTGTCTCTAGGCCTGACTCTCACTCCACTGAGCTACCCAGCTGCCCCCAGTAATCTATTTTTTACTTTAGTTTATTTGTGTTTTATTTTGGGGTTTTGGTTTTATGAGACTACTCTCTCACACCAATGACCAATATGGAAATATGTTTTGCATTACCATAGATATATAACCCAGATCAAATTACTTACCATTTCTGGAGAGAGAAGGGAAGAGAGGGAGGGAAAAAGACAGTTTGGAACTTATAATTTTGGGAAACATCAAAAATTGTTATTACATGTAATTGGGAAAATAAATTTTTTTTAAACTAGCAGGGCAGAAAACCTGACATTCAGAATAGTCACCTCCACCCTGACACTGCCCAGAGATAAGCAGAGCCTGACTCTAATACAAAGTACAAAGTCAAGAAATAGGTTGGAAAAATGAGCAAACAACAGCAACAAAGAACTGGCCATAAAAGCTACAATGGGGTCAAGAGAAGCTGAAGACACAAACAAGAAAGTAAATCTCATTTGTTCAATGACTCATAAATGTTTCATTTCAACCCAACGTCAAACCTGAACTAAAAGAGTGCTGGCTTTAGAGTTACATCTACAACATTCCCAAAATATTATAAACAAAAAATTTTCAGAAGAAATTCAAATGATCAAAAACATGTGGAGAAAGCACTAAAATTAAAAGAAATGAAAGTTAAAATAACTGAGGTTTCACTTCATGCTTAACAAATTGACTAAGATGATAAGAAATAGAAATAGTCCATTTTAGAGGTGTTGTGAGAAGACATGCTCATTATTATGCTTTTGGGGAAGCTGTGAACTGGTCCAATCATCTGGATAATTTTAAACCCTATCAAAAACTCACTAAATTATTCATATCTTTGACCTAGAAACTTCTGACCTAGTGCCTGTGCACATAGTAGGTGCTTAATAAATGATTGTTTATTGAAATCTTATTACCAGGCATAAAGACACCACTAATGTTTATTATATTATAGAGTACTTTATATATTTTTCTCAAATCATCTTCACAATGACCCTATAAAATAAATGTTATTATTTTAGTTATCTTAGCTATTATTTATTCCATTTTATAGATGAGGAAAATAAGACTGAAAGAGTGGCTTGCCCAGCATCACATAGCTAGTCTGAGACAAAAGTTGAATTTATATGGCTTCAAGTCCAGAACCCTATATATGATATGCCCCAGCTTTATCAAGTTGGTCAGTGACAGAAAAGGTCTTATAAATAACAAAGTACCCATAATAACACACACACTATAGCAATAAAAAACTGGAAACAAATTGGGGTGCCTGTTAGTTGAGAAAACAATTAAGCAAAATTAATTTGACTCTAAAAGAAACAAAATCCATGGAGAATTCAAGAGAGGATTTGTGTGAACTGAAGCAGTGAAGTAAGTAGAATCAATAGAATGATATATATAATCACAATAAAATAGGAAAGACAATACTAAAAGACATCACAACTCAAAAATAAAATCTGCAATTTTGACTTCCAAGAACTAATGAAAAAACATGCTTCTCTTTCCTCAGTAGAGGGGTGGTAGACTACAGATATATATATACAGATATAGCATGATATATTGTCAGTGTAACAATTTCTTTTGTTTAACTGTACTTTTTTCTAGGGAAAGAGGAGGTAGTAGTGGGAAATTATAGTTAACATAAGAAAAACACATAAGTTAAACATTTTTTTTAAACTATAAATCATGTCAGACCAACCTCATTTCCCTATAGGGTTACTACACTAGTAGATCTAAGGAATCCTACAAATATAGATTTCACCCAGATATTAGCAAAAAAACTGACAAAGTTTTCATGCTATTCTTGTAGAACAGATTTAGAAATATAAGGCTAGACCAATGATGGACAAACTATGGCCAGAGGGCCAGATGCGGTCCCCTGAAATGTTCTATCCAGCCATGTGACATTTCTAATACAATGAGTAGGATACAATACAATGAAATTTCAAACGAATTGCCTTAGAAACAGACTGACATGAGCATTTCCTTTCCTTTGGCCCCCTCTTTAAAAAGTTTGCACATCACTACGCTAGACTATAGTACAGTTAAGACAAGTTGGAATTGGTTGAGTGGTAAGAACCAAGGAGTGCTCACTAATGGTTCAGTGTCAAATTGGTAAGTCTCAAGTGGAGTATCCCAGGGATCTGTTCTTGGTACTATTTGACATTTTTTTTAGCAGGCAAGTAGGACTTGGGAGAATTTAAACTGTTTCAAGTCGGTTTTTGTAAATCTTTTGGTCTGTCTGAGCGCAAGCTAGGATTTTAGAAAGAAAGGCTCTGTAAGTTTTATGATCTGGTGTTTTTAGAACTTTTTCTGTCTCTCACTCCTTGCATCTCTGAATGCTAAGGATATTGGGGGTATGGAGGGGAGGCAAAAAGATGAGAATGATGTAAAAAAAAAAAAGGTTTAAAAAAGAGGTTAAAAATTTATATGTGAAGCTGTAAATCCCTAAATTGTCCTTTAAATTTTTATGAATATTTTTATGTAGAGGTATCACATAGTGAGTTTTGAATTGATATTCCTTCATCTTTAATTTAGGAGGGTTTAATTTAATAAGAGAAACAAGGACTATCCTATAAAAATGCTAAATTTATTGTTTTAACAACTGAGAAAACAAGGTCATTACTCTGATTAAGCAGAACAAATTTGGCAGAAATATTCAAGAAAAGCTTTAATAAATTGGGGATTAAAATTAAAGATAAATATGTTGTTAGGACACTTAAATGGAAGTTTCTCTAACTCTGAAGTGAAGTAGAAATTAATCCTATATTAACTGGAAATTTTACTATAAATTATATAGTTGTGTATTTAAATTCTTAAGAATTTTTTATTTAATTAGGCAACTAAAACTAGATGTGATATTTGCTTAGGGAAATTCTTTCTATTACTCCCATTGATAAATTTTCAGAACTTAATTTTGGAATTTAATTAACTTTTAAAAGGATTTTCATAATTTCTTTAAAAAGGACATTTTAAAGAATTTTTGGTGCTTCCATCTCATAGTGAATAGTGGAATTAGCAATAAAAAGACTGATAATTATGGATTGATATTATAAGGAAGGAAAGGAGTAAACTGAAGATTGGAGATCCATCAGTTTGAAATGCTATATATGATATAAATATTGGTGAAAGGAGAATGTTTGATGGAAATGTTATTCTTTGGGAAGCATGAAATTTCATATTTTTATATTATTGGGAACAATAGTACTAACAATTGCCGTTTGATTTGAAGGTAATATTAAGTAGAAAATATAATGAGTTAGGACTGAAAGCAAAATTGTGAAAATCCGATTTGAATTAAATTAATTGTATCCTCTTAAAAAGTGGACTAATTGTAATAGATTAAAACTTGATGTTTAAATAGACTTCCACTTTAGCGATTATGAATGGTTTAACACAGAACCTGAGATATGTTAAGTATTGTATGTCTGACTAATTATATTATTGACTGGATGTAAAAGTCTCATACTGGATAATTATGAAGTTTTCAATGTGATTGGTATAAACTGTACAAATTAGGAATTGTGTTAAATTATGTGATATTATGAAAAGTTATTTCATATTGCCAATATTTCCCAGGGATACAATTAATGCCTGATATAAATTGGAACTAGTGTTTAAATGGTAAATTCTTTTAAAATCTGGATTCCTTTGAGTCATTGACTACAATGTTATACTGTAAATGCCGAAGTAATGGTTTTATTTCAAACTGTGCATTGCGAATGTAATGGATAATACTGCTTTTAGTGTGAAATTGCTTGAGTTCATAGAGATATCTGTCCCTAGAAATCTTGGAAGTGTTTCATTGGGCATAATTCAAAAGTAAAAATAATACTTAATGAAATGAAGTTTATTTGAATTATGATAGTGAAAGTAAGTAAAAGAAGGTAAGAGAAGTGCTGGATCTAAATTCGAAGGAAATAGATTGCTAATGGATTTTAATCAGTCCATGTGAAAGTCAAGGGGCTTTTAATTAAAGTCAATGGGGAAATGTAATGTGTAAGTTCTAAGTAGGAAGAGGAGTTAAAGTAGAAAGAAAGTTGTAATCTGCTTTTGGGTTTGAGGATAAAACGTTTTGAATTGTTTTTAAAGGCTAATAAATTTTGAGATAAGATTAATTTGTAAACTCCTACCTGTGTTGTGATTTGTTTGATTAAGTTTTAAGAATTGTGCTATTTCCCTACCACAAAAAGAGAAATTTTTTTTTAACATTTATTAATAATCATTTTTAACATGGTTACATGTTTCATGCTCCTATTTTCCCCTTCACCCCCCGCACTCCCCCCACCCATGGCCGACGCACTTTTCCACTGGTTTTGTCTTGTGTCCTTGATCAAGACCAATTTCCCAATTGTTGGTGGTTGCATTGGTGTGGTAGTTTCGAGTCCACACCCTCAATCATGTCCGCCCCGACCCATGCGTTCAAGCAGTTGCTTTTCTTATATGTTTCCTCTCCTGCAGTCCTTCCTCTGAATGTGGGTAGCATTCTTTACCATAAATCCCTCAGAATTGTCCTGGGTCATTGCATTGCTGCTGGTACAGAAGTCCATTACATTCAATTTTACCACAGTATATCAGTCTCTGTGTACAATGTTCTTTTGGCTCTGCTCCTTTCGCTCTGCATCAGTTCCCAGAGGTCTCTCCAGTTCGCCTGGAACTCCTCCAGTTTATTATTCCTTTTAGCACAATAGTATTCCATCACCCGCATATACCACAGTTTGTTCAGCCATTCCCCAATTGAAGGACAT